>NC_082685.1:44500526-44807462 GCF_949987515.2 Delphinus delphis | reverse complement strand
AATAAAAAGGATAATTCACTGAGAAGATAGAAAACCTGTTAACTTTGGATGTTCACATAATCCTGGCATTAAAGTATGTGAAGTAAAAACTGACAGCATAAAAAGGAATTGACAAATCCACAATCATACTGGGATATTTTAAAACACCTCTATGAGAAGTGATAGATGAAATAGACAAGAAAAAATCAGCAAGACTGTAAGAATCTTAAACCGGTAAAAATAGGCACATATGTCTGTGAATCTACACATTTATCTCTATATCTGATAAATACTCTAAATTATTCTCTTAAGATTAGAAGAATTCAACTTTTAAAAGGAATTCATTGTAATGCCCTATTCCTACTGAGATGAATTTAAATTTTGAGTATCTTCTGAGCAGCAAAAAATGGGAGCTACCAATTATCTTTGCATTTGCATTCCTGGTTTTTTAGTTAGCGGCAGTGATAATATAATGCATCATTTGCATTGCTTTCATTGTCTTTAGTAGATTTTATCAGTTTAAACTTTTTTTGATTAAAGTTCAAGGACATAAACCATGAGTAGCATATGTACGCTTGGCTAGGAAAGTTCTAAGTGAGCAGTATTTAAAAGTTAAAAGAATGCTAAATGGAGTACTATGGAAGATAGACATTATAAAGTAATTTATTTGAAGACACTGTTCTATAGCTTTTTGATAACTACATTTAACTCTTTAAGGATTGTGTTTGTTGAGATAGTACTAATGGTGGTTGTTTTGGGGAGGAGTGCCTCAGGGATGTTTTAAATTTCTTTTCATCAGAATAAATAGTAAATACATATCTGTATTACAAAGACTGGAATTAAATAGTTTAGAAGGTAAGAAATGACTTTAAAGACTCTACAGGCATGCATAAACTGTGGGGCAAAGACACAAAGCTGGTTTCAGATTTCAAAGAGGTGCTATCATGTAATCTTCTTTGACCTTCATGCATCAGTTAGGAATCATTCATGAAAAGGAAGCCCTCTGTCTCAAAAAGCAAAGGAATACATTTTAGACACCTGAAGTAAAACACTGCATACATTACTAGATCTGCAGAACTGAGATAATGAGAACACCAAACGAAAATGTGCGTCATGCAGCTAAAAAGTACTTATAAATCTATACCTTTAGATTTGCTACTAAACAAATGGAAAATAAATGCCTTTGAATCTCTAGAAGTTTTTTTTTTTTTTTTAAAAAAAGTAAAGACAACCCGAAGCACATAAAGATTACAATAAAGACAGTTGAAATTTATAGGAGAGAAAAACAAAAGAGGGAATTGACAAAATTGGAAATTCATTATTTGAAGACAGTCTGATAGAATATAAAACCCTCTAAAATGACCGATTTACAAATTGGTGGGGAGGGGGCAGAGAAAAGGCACAAATAAATAAAATCAGAAAGGAAAAAAGGAAAAGTATAACTCACTAGTATGCAGGAGCTAGAAGATACTAGAGAGCTGATTATGGGTCAATTCCAGGTTCACTGATGCCATGTTGATAGCTTGAAATCTACCATGCCAAAGTATTTATACCATGGAAATGGACAAACACTAAAAATCAATGCTCTTTTGGGGGATACAATTTACCAGCATACTATTCCCTAGCTATAGGAGAATCTTTAAACATTATTAGAGAATAACTTTATGTCAATAATTTTGAAAACAAAACAGGATTATTTTCTAGAAAACTATAAATGACCAAAACCAATATGAACCAATAAGCATTGAAAAATTGAACACATGTAAAAGGGTCCCTTCACAGGAGATTCAAAATCCATACAGTTATTCTGTTAAATTTTGAAAATATTTCAGAAAGTAGAAAAAGTAAGTAAGCTACTCAACTCATTGTATGAGGCACATATAATCTTAATTCCAAACAAGAAAAGGACAGTATAGAAAAGAATCACAAATCAATATCTTCTAGGAACACAGATAAAAAGACTAAAGAAAATAAATGAAGACAATTTATCAGCATATTAAAATAAATAAATACACAAATATATAGATAGAGGTATACAGAATAAGTAGGGTTTCTCATGATTGTAAGATTATTTAAAACGAGAAAGTCTATAAAAATATACCATTTTAACAGATATAGAGAGCAAAATGTGATCATTTCAATAGAGGCAGAATAAGCAATAGAGTCCAACATTTTTTGTGAAGAAAATTATTATCATTTAAAAATAAAAGGTGATTTTCTTAACCTGACCAAGGATATCAATGAGAAGACTAGAGCAAATATATATAGTGACTACATTTTAGAAGCAATCTGCAAAATTAATAAAAAGATAAGGGTAGTCTCTATCTCTACTTCTTAACATGTACCAGAGGATTCAGCCATATGAAAAAAACAAACAAACAAAAAACCAGAAGTGATACAGGCATTGCATAGAAAGAGATCTTTGAACGTCAATTAATAAATAAACTTCATACAGTAGTCTACAAGGCACTATTTGACCTGACCTATGTACCTCTTCAAGTTCCTTTCATTACACTCTCCCTCCTGCTCTGTCCTCTGGCTACATTTGCCTATTGTTAGATTTTTATTTAGGGTCTTTATCTGTTTTCCCCCTTTTTCTAGAATGTTTTTTTTCCAGGCTCTATTCATGACAGGCTCCTGGAATTTAGTCCCAGCATTGATGTACTTAGTATATGCCCGTTTGTTTCCTTCTTTGCACTTGTCACAGTCTGTAATCCGTAACTTAGTTGCACATTCATTATTGATTATCTTCCCTTTTGTCTGCTTGGTAAAAGTATAAAAATGTCTTCTTTGTTTATTGTCATGTCTTGAGAGCTCAGCACAGTGCATGGCACAATATATACTGCTCTGTCAGTATTTGCCAAAGGACTGATGAGTAAATCAATAAATATCTTAGCACACATACTAGAAACTCCTCATGGGATACACCATCTTCTTTCCTGCATCCTTTCCAGCATCCTTCTTTCCTTCTTTCCATCTTCTTTCCTTCTTTCCTGAGAGATGTTATCAAACTTTACTTCTCTGCTCTCCACTTTTACAGAAATACGGATTAATCTTGCTTGCGACAGCTCATTTATTTTTCAGACAGTATGGTGTCCTTATTTGGACATAATTTCTCTTCATTAAAATCATAAATACCATTATATCTCATTGAAAGTCTGAAGTTAAACCTAGGCCACCAGGGCTGGATCTGAGCTACTCAGAGAATTCAGAAGTATCTTTAGTGGGTGGCTTTCTGCTAGCTCCATGTACTTACAACATTTTAGTCAGAAGAGTAGAAAGGAAACGTAAGTACCATATCTATGGACATGTATGTACACACACACACACATAAAATGATCTAAACCTACTTCCTGTATATTATATTATTCTATTTAAACTAGGATAACGTCTTTCCACTTATCTACTACATACATAATATGTAGTATAGTATCTAGAAAAATAATATATAACATATAACATGTAATATAATTAATAAATAGGTATATTACCTATATTACCTATATATTGAATATATCAACCTCATTTCAAGCAAAAGAGTTTTCCCTGAAAAGTTATTATTAAAATGATAGTACCCTAGAATCAAGAAAATAAGGTAATCAAGCTGGAGTTAAATGCTCATTAAATAAACTGGCCACTGGGATCTGGAGAGCGTAGATATCCTCCATGCAATGCCCCTCTCCAGTGACCCTGTGATAAAAGTGTCAAATCATGAATACTTGTACATCAATCGTGCCACTTAGCACTAATGAATTAAGAACCACTTCGTAAAGACTGTCCAATTCGTGACTGACGAAGTGACAGCTGACTTGACCAGGCCTGCTGAGCCTGGTTCAAACAGAAACTGACTCTTCCGATTTTTCTCCTGTCATCTTTAATAAGACCCACCATCAATGAATTTGGGGCACACATAAGGGGAATCTACATGATGACGTGCTTTGCTCCATTAAGTTTATTTTGTCTACCACTTTCTGTGCAATTATAATTAGAAAAAGGTCAAGGGCTTCCTTCTGTGTTTTCTGCTTTGAAGAAGCACAGCTATCGGGGGGCCACAGGGAATAAGCCGACTGGAAAGCTAAGAGATCAGAGGCAACGCGTTTGACATATCCAGACATGCACAGAGGCCGCATGGCTACACATCTGGCTACTGAGGCCATAAGAAGAAGGGGTTATCAGTGGACTTTCCCTTCATCTTGCACACACTTAGGAGTGGATGTGGAAAATGGTGGGTCACTACTATGTGTTTGAGAAATCTGGTCAGAGAGACAAATATGAGAACAGGGAACAGAGGTGAGCTCTGTTTTCAAGTTAGACCCTAATTATGCATGCCATATTCCATTCATTTTGCTGTTATCACAGAAAAGCCTACAGATTTGCCTCTTTAAGAAAGCCAGAGCAAGACTGAAGAAATCATTTTAAATTATCGGCTATGGTCAGTTCATGGCTTAGCAAAATTACACTGAATATCTGAAAACATACTGACTATCTGGTTGTGAGCGTATGTTCCTTTATTCCTACATGCAATCTGAGTTTTCCCCATGCTTTGGCTATCGTGGCCTGATTGATAGTCTTACTTCATTGTACATCTCACACACATGCATGTACCTAGTCCCTTGTTTGGTTTAACAGTAATCAGTGGAATAACCTGAGCAAAGAGATAGCTGGTAGCAGATACTAGAATAGGGCCATACCCTGGTCCTCTACCCTGTGAAAGAGCCACTGTAAAACCAGATACCCCGGCTTTCCAAACTGGATTTTATTCGCTCAGCAGCACAGAGATCCGACAGTAACACATCCTGTTCCCTCTGGGCAGACAATCCCCTTGCCTATGGGATGTCTGGGTCAAGTTGTGCCATGTACTACTTTTAACTTCCATAACTATGTGTTCTAAATCAGAGCAAAGAATCAGATTGAGATGGGGGTTTGTACTAAATAAGTGATAACATTTCTTGCAACCATGAGATTCTAGGATTCTATAAAATCTCCCGGAGCTTGTCACGTGGAGACAAGCTCCCCGGCCAGCGTGGTTATTATGGACCCCTCAACAAGTCACATGAATGATCACGATCAATCTGCACCTTAATCTCTATAAAATACTTAAGTGGAAAAAGGTTATCTTTTTCTGAACTCAGCTAAAGTGCGGGGGGTGGGGGGAACCTTAAGTTTGAGAACCTGCAGGAAGAAATAAAACACACTGATGCAGAATGACCCTGAACACAAGAGAAGTTGGTGATTTGAACGTCTGGATTCTGGATTCAGAACAGAACCACTTGGGATTAAGATCTCTGCTGCTGAGTCAGCTCTTGCAAGCCACTTTCATAAGTCTTAATTCTCGTTTTCCCTTTTGTAAATGGGGATAACAGACCTAGTTCATAGGATCACTGTAAAATTATGTAAGATAAAACATATCATCAGTATAGTGCCTCACATTTAGCAAGGATTCACTCAAGGTCACGTTTATTATCATATAATCTATTCACTTCCGGTTATTTACCTCTCCCATATTTATTTCTACTCAGGATCTCTGGGTTTAGTAACCCAGTATTGTTCAGGATCTTCATCTCACATGAGCTAACAAAACAAGCTCTGATTCACTTCCCTTCCATGGAACACTGAGCCTTCACATCTTCCTACATTAAAGTAGCAAACGGGAAAACAATTCCTAATTCTATGCATTACATGTGCAGAAAACCAGAGTGAGGGAAAATACTCCTTCAGATACTCTTTATATTGAACAGTCTGGGTTCCTGGATTTGGGTGTTTAATTCAGTTGGCAACTGACATTCCTGAAGCATATCCAAACAGATCCAAGGTATGACAGTATTTGCGTTTCCCCTGTGTTATATTCATTCACTCAACGACTATTTGATTATATAGTAGACTCAGAGTATTTTGACACTAGAAAGGAGCTTAGAAACGATCTATTCAATACCTCTTTTTCAAGAAATAGGTCCAAGGAGGTTAAGTGCCCTGTTTGTAATTCCAGAGTGAGTAGAAAATAAACAAAGCAGAACAAAGCATCCTGCAAGGCAGTGTGGGAAAGAAAATGACGATTAGGAGCTTCCATTTAGTCTCCAGGATCTTAAAGGCTAATGAGGAAATGAGACAGGTACACAGATAACTGTAATGCAAGATAGAAAGCTAACAACTGTTATGGGGATTTTAATAGGATAAGATGTTACTTCCAGCTAGAAGAAATGGTTGAAGTAGAATCTCATGTCTCTGCCATCTCAGCATCCATTCCCCTTTCTTCTGTTAGTAGAATTAACATTTTCCTTTCAGAACTCATCCTCCATCACTCTCCATTTCTATAGTATAGGTGGAACTAACCTCACCCCCAAGGCCAGGGTCAGCATATGACTTTGTCAATAAAAGTACCACATTCCCCAGCCACGGTAGTTACCTTAGAGATGGGCATGTGATCCAATGGCAGCCGTGAGAAGCCTACCCAGAACTTTTGTTGAACACAGTAACAAATAGATGTTCTCACTTTTGTAGGGTTGGTATGGTAGTAGAACATATTCTTGAAGCTATTGGAAGCCATTTTTGCACCTCAAAAGGAGATGTTGATGAAAAATCTATTCAATACAAAAGAAATCAGAGCCAAGAGATAGAAACATACAGATTTCCTGATGACACCATTTTATCAGCTAGATCCAGGTATACCTTAAGTGCACGCAATGTATGGCCTTTTCAATTTTATAGTGATATAAGTTAACCCGGTTTAATGTGGGATTTTAATTTACAAATGAGAGCAGTAATATATCAACTTCGCCTTGATGGATTGGAAAATATTAGACATGTGTGCACGAAAAAGAGTTAGAATGTGGAGCTGTAAATAGAAGGCAGAGATATGAAAAATACAGATTAATCTGGGAAATACAAAGCATACTGTTGGTTGAAACTATAATGAGTGAAGAGACACAGTGAGAGAATGAGTTTGGAAATGTGGGATAGGATTAGATTTTGGAAAGTCTTCAATCCTACACCAAAGGGTTGAGCTTGGAGAGGAAACAGGAGACACCAAAGACTTTAAAGAAGTTTTTGGCATAAGCAGAGCTGTGCTTTAGAAAGAGTAAGCAGGACGTTGTATCTAAGGGAGATTTATAGGGAAAGGACTTTCTCTCTTGTGTAGAGAAGGCTGTGTGATAGACATGTTATTAATGTTCTTGTAAAGTCTCTCTTCTTTTTCAGAAGCAACACTATACTTCTATTTTCTTTTGACATAAATTCGTGTTCTGTGAGTCTATTCGTTCCGCTGATATTTTCAATTGCTTAAATGTCACTCTTGGCTCCTGGGAAATTCTGGGGGTGCCATTTCACATTCAGACACCTACATGCACTTCCAGTGATTATTTATAACATCTAATCTCTGCTTCTTGAAATTGTCTTCAACTCAACATTTCTCAATCCCATCACCATTAACTTAGCATAATAAGAAAAAAAATAATTATACCCATCACAAGCATGGTTACACTTGGGAATAAGTTTTCAATAATAACACCTTACATTCTTATGAATTCTTTTAAATTTTTTCATGCTGCCTTAACAACTATTCCTTCCTTAAGCAATCCAAATAACTTGTTAAATAACCAGGAAATTTTTGATCCTGTTTTAACCAATTAGAAGACTACAGCCCAAAGATGCTAAGCTAGTTACTTACAAAGAAAAGATAATTAGGGGGCCAGGCTTTTAACTCCAAATTTCAGACCCAGCCCCAGAAGTCTTTCCATGACTCCAATGTAATATTTCTAAGGCATTATGGAGTTGAAAGAGGATTGCTCCATCTAGGTGAAGAATAAATTCACTTAGGAACATTTATATGCTTTGGGATGAAAGGTGATGATAAATTTTGTGACAGTAAACCTTTTGTTCTATAACTTCACCAGTGTTTCTTGAGGGTTAAGATTGACATAACCAAGCATTTATATTAAATATAGAGAGTCAGCTGGTACTAGAGTCACTAGTTTGACAATGTCCTAGGAAAGAAGGTCTGATCACCCTTCCTGCAACAGGAAAATCTTGCCTCAGAGTACCAAAAACAGTTTTGCTCACGCTTCAGCAGATGTTGGAATTATACAGAGTGCTTACTAAAAATGCAGATACTGGGCTTCCCTGGTGGCGCAGTGGTTGAGAGTCCACCTGCCAATGCAGGGGACACGGGTTCGTGCCCCGGTCCGGGAGGGTCTCACGTGCCGTGGAGCAGCTGGGCCTGTGAGCCATGGCCGCTGAGCCTGTTCCTCTGAAGCCTGTGCTCTGCAGCGGGAGAGGCCACAGCAGTGAGAGGCCCGCGTACCACAAAAAAAAAAAAAATGCAGATTCCGTGGGGAGACCTTCAAGAGTAAGACATGGAGATCACCTTCCTCCATGCAAATACATCAGAAATACAACTACATGTGGAACAACTCCTACAGAATACCTACTGAACGCTGGCAGAAGGCCTCAGACTTTCCACAAGGCAAGAAACTCCCCACGTACCTGGGTAGGGAAAAAGAAAAAAGAAAAAACAGAGACAAAGAATAGGGATGGGACCTGCACCTCTGGGAGGGAGCTGTGAAGGAGGAAAAGTTTCCACACACTAGGAACCCCTTCGTGGGCGGAGACTGCGGGGGGCGGGGGGGGGCGGGGAAGTTTCGGAGCCATGGAGGAGAGCACAGCAATAGGGGTTCAGAGGGCAAAGCAGAGAGATTCCCGCACAGAGGATCGGTGCCGACCAGCACTCACCAGCCCGAGAGGCTTCTCTGCTCACCTGCCGGGACAGGTGGGGGTTGGGAGCTGAGGGTCGGGCTCCGGAGGTCAGATCCCAGGGAGAGGACTGGGGTTGGCTGCATGAGCACAGCCTGAAGGGGGCTAGTGCGCCACAGCTAGCCGGGAGTGTGTCCAGGAAAAGGTCTGTGACTGCCTAAGAGGCAAGAGACCATTGTTTCAGGGTGCGTGAGGAGAGGGGATTCAGAATGCCACCTAAATGAGCTTCAGAGACCAGCGTGAGCCGCGGCTATGAGCACACAACACAGAGACAGGCAAGAAATGCTAAGGCTGCCGCTGCAGCCACCAAGAAGCCTGTGTGTGAGCACAGGTCACTATTTACACCCCCCCTTCCGCAGAGCCTGTGCAGCCCGCCACTGCCAAGGTCCCATGATCCAGGGACAACTTCCCCGGGAGAACACACGGCATGCCTCAGGCTGGTGCAACGTCACGCTGGCCTCTGCCACCGCAGGCTCGCCCCACATTCTGTCCCCCTCCATCCCCCTGGCCTAAGTGAGCCAGAGCCCCCAAATCAGCTGCTCCTTTAACCCCGTCCAGTCTGGGCGGAGAACACACGCCCTCACGCGACCTACACACAGAGGCGGGGCCAAATCCGAAGCTGAACCCCAGGAGCTGTGCGAACAAAGAAGAGAAAGGGAAATCTCTCCCAGCAGCCTCAGAAGCAGTGGATTAAATCTCCACAATCAACTTGCTGTACCCTGCATCTGTGGAATACCTGAATAGACAACGAATCAACCCAAAATTCAGGTGGTGGACTTTGGGAGCAACAGTATATATATATTTTTCCTTTTTTGCTTTTTGTGAGTGTGTATCTGTGTGATTCTTTGTGTGATGTTGCCTGTACAGCTTTGCTTTTTGGCCTAGGATTCTATCTGTCCGTTTTGATTTTTGTTTTTTCTATAGTTTTAGCACTGTTATCATTAATGGGTTTGGTTTTTTGGTTTGGTTGCTCTCTTCTTCTTTTTTCTTCTTTCTTACTTTTTGATTTTATTTTTAATAATTATTTTTTATTTTCTATTTTAATAGCTTTATTTTATTTTAATTTTATTCATTCATTCTTTCTGTTTTTTCTTCCTTTTCTTCTGAGCCGTGCGGCTGACAGGGTCTTGGAGCTCCTGCCGGGTGACAGGCCTGTGCCTCTGAGGTGGCAAAGGCGAGTCCAGGACACGGGTCCACCAGAGACCTCCTGGGGCCACGTAATATAAAACGGCAAAAGCTCTCCCAGAGATCTCCATTTCAGTGCTAAAACCCAGCTCCACTCAACGACCAGCAAGCTACAGTGCTAGACACCCTATGCCAAACAACTAGCAAGACAGGAACACAACTCCACCCATTAGCAGAGAGACTGGCTAAAATCATAAAAAGGTCACAGACACCCCAAAACATGCCACTGGACACAGTACTGCCCAACAGAAAGACAAGATCCAGCCTCATCCACCAGAACACAGGCACTAGTCCCCTCCATCAGGAAGCCTACACAACCCACTGAACCTTAGCCACTGGGGGCAGACACCAAAATCAAAAGGAACTACGAACCTGCAGCCTACTTAAAGGAGGCCCCAAACACAGTAAGTTAAGCCAAACGGGAAGACAGAGAAACACAGAGCAGATGAAGGAGCAAGGTAAAAACCCACCAGACCAAACAAATGAAGAGGAAATAAGAGGTCTACCTGAAAAAGAATTAAGAGGAATGATAGTAAAGATGATCCAAAATCTTGGAAATAGGGCTTCCCTGGTGGCGCAGTGGTTGAGAGTCCACCTGCCGATGCAGGTGACACGGGTTCGTGTCCTGGTCCGGGAAGATCCCACATGCCGCGAAGCGGCTGGGCCCGTGAACCATGGCCACTGAGCCTGCGTGTCCGGAGCCTGTGCTCTGCAATGGGAGAGGCCACAACAGTGAGAGGCCTGCGTACCACAAAAAAAAACAAAAAACAGAAAACAAAATTTTGGAAATAGAATGGAGAAAATACAAGAAACGTTTAACAAGAACGTAGAAGAACTAAAGAGCAAACAAACAATGATGAACAACACAATAAATGAAATTAAAAATTCTTTAGAAGGAATCAATACAGAATAACTAAGGCAGAAGAATGGATAAGTGACTTGGAAGATAAAACAGTAGAAATAACTACTGCAGAGAAGAATAAAGAAAAAAGAATGAAAAGAATTGAGGACAGTCTCAGAGACCTTTGGAACAACGTTAAATGCACCAACATTTGAATTATAGCTGTCCCAGAAGAAGAAGAGAAAACGATAGGGACTCAGAAAATATTTGAAGAGTTTATAGTTGAAAACTTCCCTAATATGGGAAAGGAAATAGTCAATCAAGTCCAGGAAGCACAGAGAGTCCCATACAAGATAAATCCAAGGAGAAACACACCAAGACACATATTAATCAAACTGTCAAAAAGGAAACACAAAGAAAAATTATTAAAAGCAGGAAGAAAAAACAACAAATAACATGCAAGGGAATCCCCATAAGGTTAACAGCTGATCTTTCAGCAGAAGCTCTGCAAGCCAGAATGGAATGGCAGGACAAATTAAAGTGATGAAAGGCAAAAACGTACAACCAAGATTACTCTACCCAGCAAGGATCTCATTCAGATTTGATGGAGAAATTAAAACCTTTACAGACAAGCAAAAGCTAAGAGAATTCAGCACCACCAAACCAGCTCTACAACAACGGCTAAAGGAACTTCTCTAGGCAGGAAACACAAGAGAAAGAAAAGACCTAAATAACAAACACAAAACAATTAAGAAAAGGGTAGTAGGAACATACATATTGATAATTACCTTAAATGTAAATGGATTAAATGCTCCAACCAAGAGACATACAGTGGCTGAACAGATACAAAAACAAGACCTGTTTACATGCTGTCTACAAGAGACCCACTTCAGACTTAGGGACACATACAGACTGAAAGTAAGGAGACGGAAAAAGACATTCCATGCAAATGGAAAACAAAAGAAACCTGGAGTAACAATTCTCATATCAGACAAAATAGACTTTAAAATAAAGACTATTACAAGAGACACAGAAGGCACTACATAATGATCAAGGGATCAACCCAAGAAGAAGATATAACAATTGTAAATATTTATGCAGCCAACATACGAGCAGCTGATTACATAAGGCAAATGCTAACAGCCATAAAAGGGCAAACTGACAGTAGTACAATCATACCAGGGGACTTTAACACTGGACCTTCAACAATGGAGAGATCATTCAAAATGAAAATATAATAAGGAAACAAAAGCTTTAAATGACACATTAAACAAAATGGACTTAATTGATATATATAGGACATTCCATCCAAAAACAACAGAATACACTTTCTTCTCAAGTGCTCATGGAACATTCTCCAGGACATATCATATGTTGGGTCACAAATCAAGCTTTGGTAAATTTAAGAAAATTGAAATTGTATCAAGTATCTTTTATGACCACAACACTATGAGACTAGATATCAATTATGGAGAAAATCTGTAAAAAATAAAACACATAAATGCTAAATAATACACTACTTAAAAACCAAGAGATAACTGAAGAAATCAAAGAGGAAATCAAAGAGTACCTAGAAACAAATGACAATGAAAACAATGACCCAAACCTATGGGATGCAGCAAAAGCAGTTCTAAGAGGGAAGTATATAACAATACAATCCTACTTCAAGAAACAAGGAACATCTCAAATAAACAACCTAACCTTACATCTAAAGCAATTAGAGAAAGAAGAAGAAAAGAATCCCAAAATTAGCAGAAGGAAAGAAATCATAAATATCAGATCAGAAATAAACGAAAAAGAAATGAAGGAAACAATAGTAAAGATCAATAAAACTAAAGCTGGTTCTTTGAGAAGATAAGCAAAATTGATATACCATTAGCCAGACTCTCAGGAAAAAAGGGAGAAGACTAAAATCAATAGAATTAGAAATGAAAAAGGAGAAGTAACAACTGACACTGCAGAAATACAAAGGATCATGAGAGATTACTACAAGCAACTCTATGCCAATAAAATGGACAACCTGGAAGAAATGGACAAATTCTTAGAAATGCACTACCTTCTGAGACTGAACCAGGAAAAAATACAAAATATACACAGAACAATCACAAGCACTGAAACTGAGACTATGACTAAAAATTTTCCAACAAACCAAAGCCCAGGACCAGATGGCTTCACAGGAGAATTCTATCAAACATTTAGAGAAGAGCTAACACCTATCCTTCTCAAATTCTTCCAAAATATACCAGAGGGAGGAATACTCCAAAACTCATTCTAGGAGGTCACCATCACCCTGATACCAAAACCATACAAAGATGTTACACACACACACAAAAAAACCGGCAGGCCAATATCATTGATGAACAGAGATGCAAAATTCCTCAACAAAATACTAGCAAACAGAATCCAGGAGCACATTAAAAGGATCATACACCATGATCAAGTGGTGTTTAACCCAGGAATGCAAGGATTCTTCAAAATATGCAAATCAATCAATGTGATACACCATATTAACAAATTGAAGGATAAAAACGATATGATCATCTCAATAGATGCAGAAAAAGGTTTTGACAAAATTCAACACCCATTTAGGATAAAAACCCTCCAGAAAGTAGGCATAGACTGAACTTACCTCAACATAATAAAGGCCATATATGACAAACTCACAGCCAACATCCTTCTCAATGGTGAAAAACTAAAACCATTTTGTCTAAGATCTGGAACAAGACAAGGTTGCCCACTTGGACCACTATTTTTCAACATAGCTTTGGAAGTTTTAGCCACAGCAATCAGAGAAGAAAAAGAAATAAAAGGAATCCAAATCAGAAAGAAGAAGTTAAGCTTTCAGTGTTTGCAGATGACATGATACTATACATAGAGAAACCTAAAGATGCTACCAGAAAACTACTAGAGCTAATCAATGAATTTGGTAAAGTAGCAGGATACAAAATTAATGCACAGAAATCTGTTGCATTCCTATACACTAATGATGAAAAATCTGAAACTGCAATTCAGAAAACACTCCCATTTACCACTGCAACTAAAGGAACAAAATACCTAGGAAGAAACCTACCTAAGGAGACAAAAGACCTGTATGCAGAAAACTATAAAACACTGATGAAAGAAATTAAATATGACACAAATAGATGGAGAGATATACCATGTTCTTGGATTGGAAGAATCAACACTGTGAAAATGACTATACTACCCAAAGCAATCTACAGATTCAATGCAATCCCTATCAAACTACCAATGGCTTTTCCACAGAACTAGAACAAAATATTTCACAATTTGTATGGAAACACAAAGGACCCTAAATAGCTGAAGCAATCTTGAAAAAGAAAAGCTGAAGCTGGTGGAATTAGGCTCCCTGACTTCAGACTATACTACAAAGCTACAGTAATCAAGACAGTATGGTACTGGCACAAAAACAGAAATATAGATCAATGGAACAGGATAGAAAGCCCAGAGATAAACCCACGCACCTATGGCCAACTAAGCTATGACAAAGGAGGCAATGATATACAATGGAGAAAAGACAGCCTCTTCAATAAGTGGTGCTGGGAAAACTGGACAGCTACATGTAGAAGAATGAAATGAGAACACTCCCTAACACCATACACAAAAATAAACTCAAAATGGATTAAAGACCTAAATGTAAGGCCAGACAATATAAATCTCTTAGAGGAAAACATAGGCAGAACACTCTATGACACAAATCACAGCAAGATCCTTTTTGACCCAGCTCCTAGAGAAATGGAAATAAAAACAAAAATAAACAAATGGGAGCTAATGAAACTTAAAAGCTTTTGCACAGCAAAGGAAACCATAAACAAGATGAAAAGACAACGCTCAGAGTGCGAGAAAATATTTGCAAACGAAACAATTGACAAAGGATTAATCTCCAAAATTTATATGCAGCTCAATATCAAAAAAACAAAGAATTCAATCCAAAAATGAGCAGAATGTCTACATAAACATCTCTCCAGAGAAGATCTACAGATTGCCAACAAACACATGAAAGAATGCTCAACATCATTAATCATTAGAGAAATGCACATCAAAACTATACAATGAGATATTGTCTCATACCAGTCAGAATGGCCATCATCAAAAAATCGACAAACAATAAATGCTGGCTAGGGTATGGAGAGAAGGGAACCCTCTTGCACTGTTGGTGGGAATGTAAATTGATACAGCCACTATGGAGAACAGTATGGAGGTTCCTTAAAAAACTAATAATAGAACTACCATATGACCCAGCAATCCCACTCCTGGGCATATACCCTGAGAAAACCATAATTCAAAAGGAGTCATGTACCACAATGTTGACTGCAGACCTATTTACAATAGCCAGCATATGGAAGTAACCTAAGTGTCCATGGACAGATGAATGGATAAAGAAGATGTGGCACATATATACAATGGAATATTACTCAGCCATAAAAAGAAACGATATTGAGTTATTTGTACTGAGGTGGATGGACCTAGAGTCTGTCATACAGAGTGAAGTAAGTCAGAAAGAGAAAAACAAATACCGTATGCTAACACATATACATGGAATCTATAAAAAAAAAAAAATGGTTCTGAAGAACCTAGGGGTAGGACAGGAATAATGACACAGACGTAAAGAATGGACTTGAGGACAAGGGGTGGAGGGACAGGTAAGCTGGGATGAAGTGAGCGAGTGGCATGGACATATACACACTACCAAATGTAAAACAGATAGCTAGTGCGAAGCAGCCGCATAACACAGGGAGATCAGCTCGGTACTTTGCGACTGCCTATAGGGGTGGGATAGTGAGGGTGGGAGGGAGATGAAAGAGTGAGGAGATAGGGGGATATATGTATATGTATAGCTGATTCACTTTGTTATAAAGCAGAAACTAACACACCATTGTAAAGCAATTATACTCCAATAAAGATGTTAAAAAATAAATACAGATTCCTCAGGCCTACCTTCAGAAATAATGACTCAGTGGGTGTGGGTGGAGCCCTGTACTCTGTCTATAATGCCTAAGTCACACCTTAGGCATTAGAGAACACAAAGGACCCCTGACCATATTCTTCAGGCAATTCTGAAGTGATGTTACCACCTCGAGATTTGTATAGGAAAAGAGTGAGGAGCTGTTCCAACCAAGATATAAATATCAATACTAATGCCTGCTCAGAGTTCAACAATGAAAACTGATTAGATTAGAGATATGGAAAGTCACCTTAAAGAGTCCTTACTCGCAATCAGATGTGACACAATAGCCAATCAATTTATTCATTTATTTATTTTGAATTTTATTTTATTTTTAATGGAGCAGGTTCTTATTAGTTATCTATTTTATACATATTAGTGTATATATGTCAATCCCAATCTCCCAATTCATCACACAACCCCCCATCCCACCCCGCTTTCCCCCTTTTGGTGTCCATACGTTTGTTCTCTACATTTGTGTCTCTATTTCTGCCCTGCAAACCGGTTCATCTGTACCGTTTTTCTAGATTCCACATATATGCATTAATATACGATATTTGTTTTTCTCTTTCTGACTTACTTCACTCTGTATGACAGTCTCTAGGTCCATCCACGTCTCTACAAATGACCCAATTTCGTTCCTTTTTATCAGCCAATCAATTTAAAGAAGTAATGTGTTAACCAGAAGAGGTCAGCTACAAAAACATAAGAAAATGGTGCCCCAGTAGCAAAGAGTAGCAGCAACCATCCAGGGAAATTAGGTCTGATTCACTCTTGGGAGCTCCCGGTTCCCAGGGCAGGTTTATTCCTTATGAGGGAATTAGCTGTGAAAGGGTCTGCTAAACTATGCCACCATGCATTTGAAATGAAATAAGTAAATTCCTTTTTCTGTTTCCTGCTATCCAAGAGAAATTTTGATTGTTTTTGGTTTCTTATGTAGCTTTCTGTATAGAAAGGTGGTGGTGCTACACAAATTCTACAGAGATATTCTAGCTTATGTAACACTTTATCCATTTACAATGAGAAACCCTGCAGGCATGCCGGAGTCTTTATGAGTTTCTATGATCTTGATTAATGATGACAATACTCCTGAAAGCTGGGTCTACACTCTGTTATTAACAAAAATAAGGTTTCTAAACTTGCAATCCTGGATCTTCTTTTGATTGACCAACCAACCTTCCATTAGAGAACTATTTGTCAACCTTTTCATCATTACTCCTTTAAGGAGTCTTTTAAAATAATTTTGGAGGTTTTAAAAAATTTTTTAACCTAATTGCTGCCCCATGAAATTTTAATGTCACAGATATATGGTATATGTATTTATATATTATATATCTGCAATTTATGCATAAGGAGTAAAATCTTTTGCTCCTCCTTCCAAGGATCAACTTCTGCCCCCTTGGAGTCAATAATGCCCCAAATGAGAATACATGGTCTTGGGATACTGTAAACTTGCTCTCTGTCTTGCAATGAAACCTCAAGGTTATACAGCAGATTTTTCAAAAATTCCCATATGCTTTCATTTATCTGCACAATTATTTTAAGGGGTATTCTTAGATTGATACTGTGAGAACAATTATGAAATTATATTCATTTCCTTTGTGCAGAATAAACTATTTTCTATACTTACAAATGTGAACTTGAACTTGAATATACTGGCTTACGGTTTAGACAAATAATCTGATCTAAGTTTCTCTCTCTTGCTGAAAGTCATTGCCAAAATGAGAAGCACGTGTTATGTCCTGTTGCTAGTTCTCACAGTTACTGGAACTACACAGAGGTCTTTCTGGACTTCCTGACTTTACTTTGGCATCACTTATATTTATTAAACCTCTCCTTGTCCATTTTTCTGGGACAAGTGTCTACTGATTTCATCTGTGTCCCCAAATACAATATGGCTATTCCATTCTCTCTATTTTATATCTGCTCCTCTTCTTGCCTGGAATGTTATCCTCCTTTCTATCCATCCAAATTCAAGGCACGTTTCTTTCAGTAAGTGTTTCCATCACACAATGGCATCTTTCTTCTCTCTTCCAGCAGCATTTCCTATCTCTAGTACTCATGTGGTATGTATTTATGCACTCCTGATAGGCCTGGAATAGGACCCACAAACACATTGCACCAAACCGAGAATGGAGGCCTTCTCCACTACTTTACCCATGACAGACATCAATAGTCAGTCACCTCAACCCTATGGAACAATGAAGAAGCTCGAGAGACAGACTGTGCTCAGGAATAACTACCTCTTTGGTAAACGAATAGATGAATGCATCTATCTAATGTGGATGCCTCCATGAATGTCACAGCCCATATCCGAGAGCCCAGTGGAAACTTAAATTGAAAAGTCAGAGAAAAATGTAGACCTAGGTGGGAGAGAAGTCTTAGTCATACCTGGCTCACATCTGAGTTCTGAACATGTGTGGATTTCAATTTTTTCTTTTTTGTTGTTAATGTTGAGTAATTTATTCTAGGACTAAAGCCTCAAGTTTTCCTATATCCGAGTTCTTAGAATATTGTTTCTTATAGGTTCCTTGGACATGGAAACATTTGCCAAGAGAACAGAAGACTCAGGTAGACCCCAGTTGCTGCTTTCATATATGTGAAAGACGATGGGCTTTCAGCTCCATGTAAAGTAAAGAAGACATTTCTTACAGTAAATTCTAATCAAGGTCAGAGCACAGAGCATCTTCCTTTGGAGATGTGTCCCATGTCACTAAAGGTGTTGAAGAATTCACCTGAAAGCTTGGAAAGGAATCATTAGAAGGTATTCAAACTTCAAAAGGTGGCAGTGGGGAGACCAGATCGCCATTAAGTTCTTCTCCGGTCCCATGAAACTATAATTCAGATGGTTCATCCCAGGGATGCCTGGATAATTCACTGAAGAGTATCTTACTCAAAAGTATAGGCTATTCTCTGAAGTGCCTGATTTCTTTACCTTGATGAGAACACAAGCTATACTCTCAAACCTTGCCACTTCCTGTGCTCAGTGACAATCAAACAAAGGAGTCATCACATGGGAGAAAAATAGAAAAACAAAACAAGAAGTGTTTTAACATTACTGTTATTACTGCTGCTGCGAAGAAAAACATTTGATTTCTACCCTTGTCTTACTCCAAAAAATTATTAAGATGCTCTTCCCAGGTGTGGGGTAGCTGTTTTGATTACAAGCTGTTTGAATATTACATTTCTTCCCAGACAGCTAGTTTCTGCTGTAGGCAAATTGAGCTGTTTTCATATAAATACAGCCAATGCTTCGACAATGTTTTAACTACCACCTCTAATGGGTACTTGACTGTTTCCCCCCCCCCCCCCACATCAAAATCCTCTGAATGACCTCCCTAATTCAGATAGATCCAGAGGAAGATCAAAAGTTGAAAACCCAAAGTTGAAATGTTTCCTAAAATCTCCCTATTACAATACTTATCATCATATACATTTCGCATTAACATCTTCTGCAAGTAACCTCATGTCTTTTCTGAGTGGAGAAAGTCTCATGAAAATAACTAATATCTGCTGAGCATGTACTGTGTGCTAGTTACATAGTACTTTCTATTCATTATTTACTTTTATCCTCACAACTGGTGAAATGGGGATTATTATTTCCATAATCTCATTAAATGAGAAGAGATCGAGGCTCTGAAAGATCAGATGATGGCCCAAGAAGGTAGAGTTTATAGGTTGTGTAGCTAGGGTTCAAACCCATGCTCATCTGGTTCTGAAGCCTGAACTCTTCACAACAATATTATGCTTTAAGCCAATGATCTCCACACTAAGAAAAATTGTCCTTTTCCCCTGAAACTCTTGAATATCCTGACAGATTCTTAGGAAGTATAAAACCAGTTTCTAATTCACTTGAGCCTAGATCCTAACTCCATTTTATCTATGGAAAAAAATCGTATTTTTAGCATGGTTTTTAGAAATGAATTTTCTAGGAATGTAACTATAAAGTCAGTCAAGTCAAGGGAAGATTATATTTTATTTTGTTCAGAACTTTACCAGGAATCATTCATCACTTTGGTAAACCATGCAATCAACAGCATTGCTCTTCCTAGTATTTGGGTTGTTGCTACGACACACTTGGATCAGTTTGCATTTGTAGCTGTGACAGTCATTATGATTCTAAATGTGTGTGTCTGTGTGTGTGTAAGTCCCAATTTCAAAACAGTAGCTGTAAGAAAAGTGTTGATTATCCTCATTTAGATATTGTCTTGCTTCCCTCAAATCCAAACACATTCATTACAAGTAGATACGCGTTCTAGTATAACTGTATCCAGGCACTGAATAATATTGATTTATTATAAACTGGTTTTCTCTCACTTCCCTTTCATATTTTATTTAGGGCATTACTTTGATTTTATAAAAGTACCCATCAAAGGTGGTTATATTATCTATCAACTTCATAAGAGGATATGAAAGGAGAACATTACAAATATTTTTCTTAAAAGGGGGCTCTAGGTCTAGTAAGGTTGAAATATGGATCAACAAACGGTACTGTTTTAATGTTTGTGTACTTTTTTGTCTGTCAGTCTTCATTTGATTCTCAACAGGCCAGTGATCTGTTATATTCACCTTTGCAGCCCTGATGCCTAGGACAGAACGTCTCAGCTCTAGAGGACCATCCACTCCCTCCACAAACATGTTCTAAGGGCTGCTACGGGTCAGACACAACGGGGACTATGACCATGGACAAGACAAGCAACAAGCAAGCAACCAACAGAAGAAGATACACACAGATGACAGTGAAGGACCAAGAGGAAAATTCAGGTGCCAGAAGGTGAACCATAGTAGGGGTAACTTAGATAGCTCACTAAAGGGAGACTTCTCGGAGAAGTTACCTTTTTATTCTAAGGCTGAAATATGAGAAGGAGCCAGCCATGTAAGAGCCAGCAAGAGCATTCTAGGCAGAGGAAACTGCAAAGACAAAGACCTGAGGCTTGGCAGGGCTTAGTGCTACCTCAGGACAGAACACCTGACACGTGACCGGATGTTGGTGAAAGGAAGCAGAACCTGTCACCCCAAAATATACCTTTTTGGCATAAGAGGATGTTACACTGATTATTTTTAACTAACAGCAGACATAGGAGAAGCTCTGACAATCAAGCCGAAGTTACCCTTTTTGTAAGAGAAATTGACATTTATAAGGAAAATCTCCATTTGTAAGGATGTCTCCCTCTATGTACCAGGAAGAAGGAAAAGACTAAACTCTAGAAACTCTTATCTCTTATCGACAGAGAAGACAGACTTAAATCTGCATCGCACCACACTCTTGTTCACTGTGCTTTTCCTGAAAGCCTCCCACAACTGCCTCCCCTTCCCCCAACATCTATTGTCTTTAGCTGGAGATGGTGTTTAAGGTGATGGCTTGGGCCACTGCAGCTTTTCTAGATATCTCCCATGTATACAGGAGGTATACAGTTTATCAAACTTGTTTTTCTCTTGTTAATGTCCTTTATAACAAGTGGGGTGCCAAGAACCTAAAAGGGGAGAGGGGGAATTATTTTTCCTCCCCTGCAGTGGTGATGGAGATGATGGGGGATGAGAATAGTACAAGATGAGTTGACAGAGGCAAGCAAGGACCAAATCCTACTTGGCCTCATAGGTCTTGGTAAAGCATTGGGATTATATTCTAAGAGCAATGTGAGGCTACTGGAGTGCCTTTGGGAAGAAGAGAAATGAGAATTTTAAAAGATGATTCTGGCTGCAATAAGGAGAATGGACTACTGGCGTTCAACAGATACTTGTTTAATAAGTAAGTGCCCAAATACATAGATCCACACATGAATGAATGAATAGATGTATGAATTCAATGATGCAAAAAAAGCCAAGGGCTGCACCCGTGTGCTGGGCTCACACCTCATCTCCTCCCTCTTCTCTTTTGCTGTGTGACCTCCCATTAGTCCCTTCCTGAGCCTTAAGATCCTCAAAGGAGAACACTATGCCTTGAAGATCCCCTCCATTTCTGAAATAATTCAGAAACTCCTGCCTGCCCCGCCCTACTGCCAAGGCTTTCATGCTTCAAGCAGCTGAAAAGAAAAGCTGCTGAATCCCTCTGCTCTGTTTATCATCCTCGGTTTGGCATTTTGTCTGCAGCTGGGGCTCTCTCTATAAGACCACTCAGCATCTATAAGCTGACTAATTTCCATGTTGATTGCAAAGCTGGAAATGTATACACTTGTCATTCTTATTCTTGGCCCAGATGCTTTGTGCCAACAGTAGCTCTGACGATGGGGCACTGACACCACTTGCTAGTTATTGTCTGATGTGCAATTGACATGAGTGGG
Source organism: Delphinus delphis (assembly GCF_949987515.2). Lineage (NCBI taxonomy): Eukaryota > Metazoa > Chordata > Mammalia > Artiodactyla > Delphinidae > Delphinus > Delphinus delphis. Next base: position 44,785,468 of record NC_082685.1, on the reverse strand, counting down.
TTTAGAAGGAGGCACAATTTGATAATCTGACTCCATCTGCAAAGCAATCACGAGTCACATTATGAAGAAAATGCCAGTAAAACTGGGGATGTAACTGTCTTATTTTCAACTTCCCTTACCCTAGCAAAGGCTGTGTGAAGAGATATTGATGTGTGAACCAACTTTTTATTTTTTTAATATAATGAGCATCTCTTAGAGCTCTGAATTTATAGAAGTACAGCAAGTGACAGGCTATGAAACAAAATGCTTTCACATATATGATCTCATTTTGCAAATGCATTATATTAGCATTATTAAGTAATATGTGTTTGATGATAATATTCAAACCACACAGAAACCTATAATATTGAAAGAAAATATTTCTGAAGTACAGGCCGATCTCACACCATAAGGTGTAGTGGCTGAGGTGAGACTATAAATTCAGACTACATGAATTCAGATCCTGTTTCCACCTCTTAGATAATTTTCTGTTCTAACTCTAGACATGTTATTTCAATTCTCGGTACCTCAGTTTTCTCATCTGTATAATGGAAATAATAGTAGTATCTTTGTAACAGAGGTGTGATAGAGATTGCCTTATGAATGTACAATTTAGAATAGTGCCTGGTATGTATAATAGCTCCATCAATATCATCTATTCTTTTTATCCATTTCATTACTCCCCCACTCCAAAGCCAACCACACCTGGTGTGTGTCCTACAGTTCTCAATCTAAACAGTTATCTACTCATGAACATTTTATCTCTATTTTCTTTTATTAAAATAAGACTACAAGCTACAACAGATTTTTATTTTTTTTAATTAAAAAATGCACCATGGAGATTCTTATCTAGATCTGCATCGTTAATAATTGCACAGTCTTTAACATGGGTGGGCTAGCGTATATTTAGTGATTCTTCAATTGATGGGCATTTGAGCTGCTTCTGATTTTTTCCCATTACTAATGGTGTGGCAGTAAACTTCCTCGTCATTTTATCTTTGCACATTCCTAAGAGTTTCTCTACAGGACAGATTCTGAGAAGTACAAGATCCTCTCGGTTGTAGCTTTGCAAAAACTCTAAGAGGAAACAGGGTAAGTGAGTGCCATTATCCACAAAGGAGGTGAATTGCAGAAGTTTAGGAATTTCCCTAACTTTTCACAGATAGTACTTATAGCACATAGTGGAGAGGAGGCAAATGCTCAGGTCTTCTGATTCCAAACCCAGCACTCTGTCTTTTGGATGACATATAGTTGGGTAAAGATTGGGGTGGTGTGTATGATAATCTCTGTAGCCTGAAGAGATTTTCATATTAAAAACCTTAATAGATTTATTAACTCCAGCTATAGATGGGCCTGATAGGCCTGACTATAAACTGACCACGCGAAGCCGCCAACCCTGCTTTTCGTCCACGCCCATAGACAGATCCCCAATCCTTAAACGTGGATTAAGGATAATATTTACTGAGAATTTAATGTAGTAAAAGCACTGCACTGAGGATTAAAAGGAAACAAAGTTGAATCAGATACTGTGGAGAGATACTGCCCTGTTTCAGTTCACAGTCTAGTGGGTAAAAGCGATGCGCCTAAGTAATTAAAATACAGGATAGAGTAATTACTTGGAGAAATTGACAGATAACAGCCTTTGAGGGCTTAGTAAAGGAAAGATCAGTTATCATAAAGCACAGCCTACCTACTTTTACCTTCACTCCCTTAAGATCCCTGATACCGTGTCACTCAAGTAAATTAGGTATGGCATTAATCCTATAGCCTCAGTCATCCTTTGAGACCCTGCATACAACCACAGAATAATCATTTACTCATGAATGGACAGCAACCTTGAACTCAGCCGCAAAGTCCTAGCCTCTGTCAGCCATTTGTGAATGTAGGTTATAAGGTAAAAAAACTGTTGAGATTAAGTGGGTAAATGAGATGGTCTATCTTTAAGGTTGGATTTTTTGGTCAACTTTATATCATATTCTGGGAATATTCATCCATGTGAATTGCATGAAATTTTTCTATTCAGTCGTTGTTTTGATATTTTCGAAAAAACAAAAGTAATTCTGGTGCCTGTTTCGCAGGTCATTGTCAAGCAGTAACAAAATCTTTTCACAGAATTTACCAGTCATTATTCTGGGGCTTTTAGAATCTTGGTTTGAATCTACCACAATGAAATGAAATTCATTTTCTCTTTTGGTGTTCGTGGTCATTTAAAATCAACAAATGGACAGATGGAGGGCTCCTGACCACGTTTATACCTCACATGAATTGAATCTCTTTTTTCTATTGGCACAAAACTAAACAGTAAAAGCTTCAGTTATCTTTGCTATAAATCAGTGTTAGTGATTAGGGAGCTGAATGTGTTGGATATCTTAACTCCTAGCAGTTTCAGATACGAACTTTATTGCTGGTGTTCTCTGAAATTCTTCTTTTCCAAAAGACTGATGTTGTTAACATTTATTCAATTTTCCAGAGGCAGACAATCCAGCACAGAAGGCTGCTGCTTTATAATTCCACCTTCTGCTTGATCAGTAATTAAACTATAGAAAAGAAGGAGGTGGAGGAATTATCACCAGTATCTCAGTTAATAACAGCTAACTCTAGAACATCAAAATAAAATGTTTACTGAAAACCCTGCCAGCATCTATGAGTTGGGAAAGGAAAAAAAAGATTAATTTGAGTGGTTCAATGTAAATGAATCAGAAACATATGTCTTGGCTTTCTCAACATGGCTGGCAAAATGCATGTAAGCTGTACAGAACCTATAGCACTTGAAAAGGGATTTGACAGACTGAAAATATATCTGTGCTGTCCCATAAGCAATGCAAATAACTCTTAAATTAAACACAGATTTTTTCCCCCCCAGTGGGCCAGGAAACCTAAGTGCATAATAGTAGCTTGCATTTCCATAGCTCTGTTCTTGCCCCCACCCCACCCCCCACCCCCGCCCCATCAACAATCCTGAAATGCTATGAGCAGTGTATCCATTTTTCCCCTCTGTACTTACAGCAGGATGGTTCTATGGGACAGAACACACACACACACACACACACACACACACACGATATATCCAGACACACAGGCGCATATATATATGGAGAGAGAGAAAATACACATGGCATTCAGTTAAGTCTAAATTTCAGATTAACAACAAACAACATTTTAGTATAAGTATAACCCATACAATAGTTGGGATCACATTTATAGTAAAAATAGTATTTAAAATTTTTTTTTTAGTATAAGCGTGTGCCATGCAATATTTGACATATGCTTACATTAAAAAGAATTTGCTAAAAAAAAAAAAAAAGAATTTGCTGTTTATCTGTAATTCAAATTTAAAGTTTAACCAGTCATAAAATACCTAAGTCATGGGGATATAATGTAAAGCATGGTGACTAATAATACTTTACTGCACAACTGAAAGCTGCTAAGAGAGTAGATCTTACAGATTCTCACGAGAAAAAACATTTATAACTATGTACGATGACACATATTAACTAGAATTATTGTGGTGATCATTTTGCAATGTATACAAATATTGAATCATTATGTTTTCCACCTAAAACTAATATAATGTTATATGTCAATTATATGTCAATTAAAATTAAATTAACTGGATATTCTGTATTGTTCGCTAAATGTGGCAAGCCTAGTTTTATTGCCTCCCCAAACTAGATAAATGAGACAAGAACTATAGTTTGTGGGTTAGAGAATTTTGCCTTTCTTCAAAGGAAGAAAACATCTAGAATAAGAACCGTCTAGAGGTAGCAGAAACTTCATCAACATTGGTCTCAGAAAGGAAAGGCATACCACTACAATTATATAAGGAACACAATCGTGGCTTTTATAAACATGACCCTACTTGTGCTCTGCTAGAAGCTCCTTCCTATTTTCAGTACTATTATGGGACAAGTAAGTATACTTAGAAGGAGTGTGAAGCATATATTTTATTTGGGGGACTTAATAGGAAGGCAGAGAACATGAGGTTACTGCCCACCTAACTGGGAGAAGAAAAGGGCAGCCTGATACTTGTATGGGCACTAAAGGGAGCATAGTGTCCTAGAGAGGGTTGCAGACTAAGGCTCAATAGTCTTTGTGAGTGTCATTCTATATTTTGTTTACTATTATATTCTCAGTTCTAAGCACTGTGCTTGATGCTGTGGGTACTCAGTAAATATTTGTGGAATACATGAATGAATGGACTTTCCCATTGCTAAAATCAAAGAATGAAACCAAGTCACATAAAACTCTAATGTTTCAAACCATGCCTAAATTTCTCAAGACGTATCTCTGGGGTTATCTTAATAGAAGAAGAAGGTGTCAGAGGCAGGCACACCTCTCCTCCTTCAGCCAGAGCACTTCCTTACCTACTTCTTTCCTGCACTGAGGTTCAAATGAGATTTCATTTAAAAATGATTCAGTGGAAAAAATTAAATAGTTATAAAAATGCATTTAAGATTTAGAAGACATACCTCAGTCCGAAGATCTTTGACTCCACCCACAGCCTTTCTCCAAAACAAAATGTCCACACACGTGCTCCAAGCCAGCAGGAGGTAACTGAGAACACACAGTCCTAAAGGACAGGAGAGTAAAAGCAAACTTGAAAAAAACAAGTTTCTTACTCTCAGTAACAGTAAGTCTTGCCTGGAGTTATAATAATTGTTGGATTACAATACAAAAATGAGGAAGAAAAAAAATCACGTGCAATCTCTCCAGCAGTTTGTCATACTGAAAATACGGCATAAATTGATTCAACAAAGACACCAAGGGAATACAAAACCGTAATCAGTTTTTCTGTAGTGTTTATATCTATACTGACAGAAGCCTAATTGCATAATTTATCATTATGATATAAACTGTAGAGATTACAGGTGTATGTGGGAATCAGCAGGATGGTGTTACTAGCTTTTGTGTAAATCACAGTTGGCATTTTGTGTTCAATACACAAACCAGTCTCCTTTTTGACCATGTACAACTATATTCCAATTGCCATGCTAAGTGTTTCAATGACCTATGTAATCCATTAAGTGTGATACTTCTGTCCCCACCTCCACCTCCAGGAAATATCTACCTGTCTCTAGTTCATGAGCTCACATGAGGATGTTACTGGCAGGGAGTGGGTGGGGCGTTACTTTGAAAGTGCCCTTGAGCTTTGCTCTGCTCTGAGAAATAGGCTTCCATGACTTCCCATGGAAAAGAAATCCAAATTCTTCAAGGTCCTTGTCTCCAGCCACTCTCCTTTGGCCTTGCCATGTACCCATTACATCACAGCTACATTTGATTACTTGCCAGTCACTGAAAACTTGATCACCTTTTTCTTCCCTGATCCTTTTATTACTCTGAATCCTCCTGTTTTATATACATATTACAATGTCTATATTTGTAATCCATTTCACATTAGGCATGCTTCTAAGAACATAAAAGGACAGCAGACTTCTCATGGTGGGAGAACAGAATAGATACACTTTCCCCTATTTCTCCTGCTAACTACAAAGGAAACTTCTTATATTGTTTATAAAACAAACATAAGAAACTCGGAAAGGTTAAGAGGAGGTGGCAGCTTAGATAGGGAACTGTGCCCTGAACAATGAGTTACCTTGGTTTTCTTTTTGCCTCATATATCCCAGACTGTGTGCTGTAGAAGCTAATAACGGGGAAGTGCTGATGGGCACAACAACAACAACAAAAAACACAACAAAGTCTACCGCAGGAAAACAAAAGGGGAACACCTCTCCTTCCCTCTGGGGGGTATAACAGGAGGCCTAATGAAGAATCAGGTCTTCACACACCACTACTCGACCTTAGTGTTGGTGGGGGCCACAGAGGAGAAGTAAGGAAGGATCTTACTGATACTTCCAGGGAGATCTCAGTGTAAGCCTAATGGGAAACAGTAAGTCCCAACAATGCCCAGTAATGAGGAACTCCTCACCCTAAAGTGTAAATGGAGGCCAAGGGGGAAACGTAATGAGGTAGAACCCTCCCACACTTCCACTGCCAGATGATGTCAGAAAATGCCAGTTAAAACATAAGACATAAATAAGATCCAAAATGACACAACACAATATCCCAAATGTCTAGGTTTCAATTAAAAATCACTCAACATACGAAGAACCAGGAAGACCTCAAACAGAAAGAAACAGTTAACAGATGCCAACATTGAGATGAAAGAGAGGCTAGACTTTTCTGACAAAGGTTTTATAGCAACCATCATAAAAATGCATCACCAAGTAATTAAGAATTTGTTTGAAACAAATAAAGAATAAAGTCTCAACAAAGAAATAGGTATAAAGAAGAACCAAACAGAAAGTGTACAACTTCAAATATAGTGACCAAAAGAAAAAAGTCAATGAATAGGCTCAAAAGAAAATGTAGGGGAAAGTAGGAAGAAGCAGTGAGTTGGAAAAAAAAATAGAAATTACCCATTATGAACAGAGAACAATGTGAACAGAGAGAAAACAGACAAAAAATAAAAAGAGCCTCAGGGACTTGTATGTCTATTAAAAAAAAAGATTTAATATTCTTGTCATCTGAGTCTCAGGAAGAATTGAAATTACAGTGTTTTCTCTGACTACAATGGAATTAAACCATAAATCAATAACAAAAAGATAACAGAGGCATCTCCAAACGTGGAAACTAAACAACATGATTCCAAATAATCCACAGGTCAAAGGGGAAGTCTCAAAAGAAATTAAAAATATATTGAAATGAGTGAAAATAAAAATATGACATATCAAAGACGATACACAGATGACAAATAAGTATATGAAGAGATACTCCACACCATATGTATGTCATCAGGAAAATGCAAATTACAAAAACAATTATTAGAATGGTCAAAATCCAAAACACTGAATACATCAAATGCTGGTGAGGATGTGGAACAATAGGAACTCTCATTCATTGATGGGAGGAATGCAAATGGTACAGCCACTTTGGAAGACAGTTTTGTGGTTTCTTACACAACTAAACATACTCTTACCTTACAATCCAGTAATCACACTCCTTGGTGTTTACCCAAAGGTGTTGAAAACTTGTGTCCACACAAAAACCTATACACATATGTTTACAGCCGCTTTATAGTCATACCTGCCAGAACTTGAAAGCAGCCAAGATACCCTTCAGTACGTGAACAAATAAACTGTAGTACATGCAGAGAATGGAATACTATTTAGCACCAAAAGGAAATAAATGATTACAACTTGAAAAGACATGGAAGAATCTTAAATGCATATTACTGAGTGAAGGAAACCAATCTGAAAAGGCTACATACTATAAAATAATTTCAACTATATGACATGCTGGAAAAAGGCAAACCATGGAGACAATAAAAGGATCAGTGACTGCCAGGGGTTAAGGGGGAGGGAAGGATGAATAGGTAAAGCACAGAGGATTTTTAGGGCAGCAAAAATGTTATATATGATACTATAATGGTGGATATATGTCATTATACATTTGTCAAAACCCATAGAATGTGCAACACCTAGAGTGAACTGTAATACAAACCATGGATTTTGGGTGATTATGGTATGTCAATGAAGGTTCATCAATTTGAATAAATTTACTACTGTAGTGGGGATGTTGATAATGACAAAGGCTATCTATGCCTTTATGGCAGCAGGGAGTATGTGGTAAATCTCTACCTTCTCCTTAACTTTGCTGTGAATCTTAAACTACTTAAAAATATATAAATAAACAAACAAATAAATAAACAAACATATCAAAATTCATGTGGCACAGCTAACACATTGCTGTGAGGAAAACTTACAGCACTAAACACATACATTAGAAAAGAAAAAAACTCTCACATCAATAAACATAAGGACAGAAACAGATAAAAATGGAAACAAAAATAGAGAAAACTCAAGAGATGAACAGGTGGCTCTTTGAAAAGATCAATAAAATTGACAAACCTCTAGGAAGATTGACAAGCACAATAAGGGAGAAGACATAAATTATTATTATGAGTAATGACATGCACTATTATTACAAACCCTGCAGACATAAAAGATAATAAAGGAATATTATGAAAATTTCTACACACATAAATTTGAAAACAGATGAAATGGACCAATTCCTGGAAGCTACCATAATACACTTAATATGAAGTATTATGAATAGCCTTATAACTATTAAGGAAATGAGGTTTATAATTTTAAAACTCCCAATAAAGTAATCTCCAGGCCCAGATGGTTTCACTGAAAAATTCTATCAAATTATTAAAAAGAAGTAACACTAATTCTATAAAATCTCTTCTAGAATACAGAGGAGGAGGAAACAGTTTTGATTTCCTTTATGAAGAAGTAATACCAATTCTACACAATCTCTTCTAGAATACAGAAGAGGAGGAAACAGTTTCTATTCCTTTATGAAGCTAGTATCATCCTGTCACACAAAGACAGTACAAAGAAAGAAAACAATAGACCACTATCCTTTATGAGTATGATCACAAAAATCCTTAACAAAATACTAGCAAAAGAATTCAACAGGGGCTTTCCTGGTGGCGCAGTGGTTGAGAGTCCGCCCGCCGATGCAGGGGACACGGGTTCGTGCCCTGGTCCGGGAAGATCCCACATGCCGTGCAGCAGCCGGGCCCGTGAGCCATGGCTGCTGAGCTGCGCGTCCGGAGCCTGTGCTCCACAACGGGAGAGGCCACAGCAGTGAGGGGTCCGCGTACCGCAAAAAAAAAAAAAAAAAAAGAATTCAACAATACATAATAAAAATATATATACCATGACCAAGTAGACTTTGTTCCAGAGATGCAAGGCTGGTGCAATATTCAAAAATCTCTTGGTGGTGGTGTAGGAAGATCCTGAACTCACTTCCTCCCATAAACATAACAAATCTACAACTAAATATGGAATAATTCCCTCAGAAAGGGACCCAAAAACTGCATGAACAGAGCCTCCAAAAAAACAGGTAGAAGGACAGCATCAGCACAGGTAGAAGAGGCAGTGATATGGGCTGGCCTAGGAAAAATCCACACCATAGCTGCAGCAATCCACAACTGAGAGGAATCACAAAGGTACAAATATTTTCCCTGAGAAATTAGTGATTTGTGCTCCACTTCAATCACCCTAACCCCTAGATCCTACACAGTAGATTCAAGCCCCCCAAAACACCTGGATTTGAAAATCAATGGGGAATATGGCCAGAAAAACTATACAACTGCAGTGAATGGAAATTTCACTCTTAAAGGGCTTGTGTACAGACTCACTTGACCTGAAAACCTGTGCAAAAACACCAGACTGAAAAGTGCATGGATCATAGGTGAAGGGGACTCACATACTAATCTTAAAGCATCTGCAGGATAGGCAGGAATCAGTTGGGACACTCCCTGGGGACTGAGTCACTGGCAGGAGTCACTTAGTGATCTCAGTTTAACTTGCTAATACCAATGCTGGTGGGTGCCATTTTGGAATTCTTCATCTAAACTGTTCGTGCCAGTTGGCACACACATACTGACAGCCCTGTCCACTGCTGTACCTCCTCCCAGACTCACAGCTGGCTGAGCACTAACACCATCCATCACCACTGTGACAGCTGTGGCCCCACCAAAACGGGATGGCTAACACAGCCCACAAAGGGGACAATCAGTGAGTGCCTAAATTTGGTGGTCAGGTGTGATTGTGATTCTGAGCCCCATAGGACATCTCCTAAATAAGGCCACTTCTTCAAGATTGGAAGGGAAAGCTGATATACCTAATACATATAAATAAACACATAAAATGAGGCAAAATGAGGAGATAAAGGAATTTGTTCTAAATGAAAGAACAAGACAAAACCCCAGAAGAAGAACTAAACAAAACAGAGATAAGTAACCTACCTACAAAGAGTTCAAAATAATGGTCATAAAGATGATTGCTGAAATTTGAAGAAGAATGGGTGAACATATGAGAACTTCAACCACGAGACAGAAAATATAAGTACCAAACAGAAGGTATAAGAGCACTGAAAAATACAAGAGAGGTTCAACAGAACACTGAATGAGGTAGAAGAATGAATCAGTGAACTATAAGACAAAACAACAGAATTCACCCAAACAGAACAGCAAAATGAAAAAATAAAGAGGGAAGGTACCTTAAGGGATATTTGGGGCAACTGTAAGCATACAAATATTCACATTATAGTGATCCCAGAAGGAGAAGAGAGAGAGAAATAGCCGGAAAAATTATTTGAAAAAATAGTAGCTGAAAACTTCCCTAATACAGGGAAGGAAACAAACACTGAAGTCCAAGAAGCGCAGAGAATTCCAAATAAGATGAACTCAAAGAGATAAACAGTAAGACACATTATAATTAAATTGGTAATAATTAAGGATAAAGAAAGAATCTTAAAAGCAGCAGAATAAAAATAACTTGTCACATACAAGGGAAACACTGTAAAATTATGAGCAGATTTTCCCCAGAAACTTTGCAGGCCAGAAGGGAGTAGTATGACATATTCAAAGTGCTGAAAGGGGGAAAAAAAAAGAAAAAAAAACCAACTTCCAATCAAGATATCTCTACACAGCAAGGTTATCATTCAGAATTGAAGGAGAAATCAAGAGTTTCCTAGAGAAGCAAAGGGTAAAGGAGTTCATCACCACTAAACTGGCTCTACAGGATACATTAATGAGACTTCTTTAAGCTGAAGAGAAATGTCACTAATTAATAATAAGAGAACATACAAATGTAAAAATCTCACTGGAAAAGGTAAATAAATAATAAAGGTAGTATATCAATCACTTATAAAACAAACATGAAGGTTAAAAGACAAAAGTATTAAAAATAACAAAAATTAAATAATTAGTCAAAGAATACATAAAATAAGATGTTAAATGTACCATGCAAAGTATAAAATTTCGGGAAAAGTGGATAAAATGTAAAGCTTTGGAATGTGTTCACACTTAAGTTGCTACCAACTCAAAATAGGATGTCATATGTATGTGAAAATCATGGTAACCACAATGGAAAAACTTATAGTAAAAACACAAAAGAAAATGAGAATGGAATCTAAATATTACACTACAGAAAACCACCAAAATACATGGGAAGAGAGAAAGAGAAAAAAAAAAAAAAAAAAAGGAACAGAGAGGAACTACAAAAACAGCCAGAAAACAATTAACAAAGTGACAATAAGTACATACCTATCAATAATTACTTTAAATGTAAATGGACTATAATCTCCAATTAAGAGACACAGAGTAGCTCAAAAAAACAAAAACAAGACCCATCTGTATGCTGCCTATAAGAGACTAACTTCAGAAGAAATTTCAAAACCACATAGACTGAAAGTGAAGGGATGGAAAAATATATGCCCCGCAAATGGGAGCGAAGAGAAATCTGGAGTAACTATACTTACATCAGACAAAATAGACTTTAAAACAAACACTGTAATAAAAAACAAAGAATGGAATTACATAATAATATGGAGGTTAGTCCAGCAAAAATTACCAAATTTACAAATGTTTATGCACGCAGAGAATCACCAAGATATATAAAGCAAATATTAATGGGCATAAAGGGAGATACTGACATAACACAATAATAGCAGGGGACTTTAACACCCTGCTTATATCAGGATAGCTCATCCAGGCAGAAAATCAATAAGGAAACATTAGACTTAAATGATACATTATACTAGATGGACTTAATGGATATATATATAGAACATTCCATCTGAAAGTAGCAGAATACATATTCTTCTTAAATGCACACAAAACATGCTGTAGGATAGATCACATCTTAGGTGACAAAACGAGTCTCAATAAATTTAAGAAGATTAAAATCCTGTCAGGCATCTTCTCCAACCACAATGGTAGGAAACTGAAGATCAAACACAAGGAGAAAAAAAAAGGAAAAACCACAAAAACTTGGCAATTAAACAACATATTACTGGAAATGCTTTCCAATCCAAAAATGGGCAGAAGACCTAAATAGACATTTCTCCAAAGAAGATATACAGACTGCCAACAAACACATGAAAGAATGCTCAACATCATTAATCATTAGAGAAATGCAAATCAAAACTACAATGAGATATCATCTCACACCAGTCAGAATGGCCATCATCAAAAAATCTAGAAACAATAAATGCTGGAGAGGGTGTGGAGAAAAGGGAACACTCTTGCACTGCTGGTGGGAATGTGAATTGGTTCAGCCACTATGGAGAACAGTATGGAGGTTCCTTAAAAAACTACAAATAGAACTACCATATGACCCAGCAATCCCACTACTGGGCATATACCCTGAGAAAACCAAAATTCAAAAAGAGTCATGTACCAAAATGTTCATTGCAGCTCTATTTACAATAGCCCGGAGATGGAAACAACCTAAGTGCCCGTCATCGGATGAATGGATAAAGAAGATGTGGCACATATATACAATGGAATATTACTCAGCCATAAAAAGAAACGAAATTGAGCTATTTGTAATGAGGTGGATAGACCTAGAGTCTGTCATACAGAGTGAAGTAAGTCAGAAAGAAAAAGACAAATACCGTATGCTAACACATATATATGGAATTTAAGAAAAAAATGTCATGAAGAAGCTAGGGGTAAAGCAGGAATAAAGACGCAGACCTCTTAGAGAACGGACTTGAGGTTATGGGGAGGGGGAAGGGTGAGCTGTGACAGGGCGAGAGAGAGTCATGGGCATATACACAGTAACAAACGCAGTAAGGTAGATAGCTAGTGGGAAGCAGCCGCATGGCACAGGGATATTGGCTCGGTGCTTTGTGACAGCCTGGAGGGGTGGGATGGGGAGGGTGGGAGGGAGGGAGACGCAACAGGGAAGACATATGGGAACATATGTTTATGTATGACTGATTCACTTTGTTATAAAGCAGAAACTAACACACCATTGTAAAGCAATTATACCCCAATAAAGATGTTAAAAAAAAAAAAACAACATACTACTGAAAAACCAATGGGTCACTGAAGATATCAAAAGAAATCTAGAGACAAATGAAAAGAGAAATATAATACACTACTATAAATAGGATTCAGCAAAAGTGGTTTTAAGAAAGAAGTTCAGAGCAGTACAGGCCTGCCTCAGGAAACAAGAAAAACCTTAAATAACCAATCTAACTTTGTCTCTAAAGGAACGAGAAAAAAAGTACAAAGCCCAAAATTAATAGAAGGAAATCATAAAGATCAGAACAGAAATAATGCAATAGAGACTAAAAAAATAGAAAAGATCCATGAAACAAACAACTGGTTCTTTGAAAAGATAAACAAAATTGACAAGACTTTAGCTAGACTAAGCAAGAAAAAAAGAGAGAGGATCCAAATAAATAAAATCAGAAATAAAAGAGGAGAAGTTACAACTGATACCACAGAAATACAACAGATCATAACAGACTACTCTGAACAATTATATGCCAACAAATTTGGACAGCCTAGAAGAAATAAATAAGTTCTTAGGAACACACAATCTTCCAAGACTTAATCATGAAAAAATAGAAAACCTGAATAGATTGATTACTATTAAGAAGACTGAAACAGTGATCAAAAATCTCCCAAGAAACAAAAGCCCTGTACCAGATGGCTTCACTAGTGAATTCTACAAAACTTTAAAGGAAGATTTAATATCTATCCTTCTTAAACTCTTCCAAAAAAATGAAGAGGCGGGGAAACTTTCAAACACATTTTACGACTCAGCATTACCCTCATAACAAAACCAGACAAGGACACTACACTACGCACACACCCTTACAGGCTAATATCTTTCATGAATATAGGTGAAAAAATACTCAATAGAATATTAGCAAACTGAATCCAACAGTGCATTAAAATAACTATACACCTTGATCAAGCGGGAATTATTCCAGGGATGTAAGGATGATTCATCATCCACCAATCAATCAATGTGATACATCACATTAACAAAATGAAGGACAAAAATCATATAATCATTTTACTAGTAGCAGAAAAAGATTTGAAAAAATTCAACTTCCATTTATAATAAAAACTCTCGATAAAGTGAGTACAGAGGGAAGGTATCTCAATAAAGACAATAATGACAAACCCACTGCTAACATAATATTCACTGGCAAAAAACTAAATGCTTTTCCTCTAAGGTCAGAACAAGACAAGGATGCCCACTCTAGCCATTTTTATTCAACATAGTATTGAAAGTCCTAGCCACACCAATTAGGCAATAAAAAGAAATAAAAGACATCCAAACTAGAAAGAAGGAAAACTGTCACTATTTGCCGATAATATGATACTATATGTAAAAACCCATAAAGATTCCACCAAAAAATTGTTAGAACTAATAAATTAATTCAGTAAAGTCAGAGAATACAAAATCAATATGTGGATATCTGTGGTATTTCTATACACTGATAATGAACTATCAGAAGAGAAATTAAGAAAACTATCTCATTTACAATTTTATCATAAAGAATAAAATACCTGGAAATAAATTCAATCAAGGAGGCCAAAGACATGTACACTGAAAACTGTAAGACACGGATGAACAAAACTGAGTAAGACACAAATAAATTTTAAGATATTCTTTTTCATAAATTGGAAAAATATTGTTAAAATATGTTCATACTACACAGAGAAATCTACAGATTTAACGCAACCCCTCTTGAAATTTCAAAGACAGATCACAGAACTAGAACAAATAATTCTAAAATTTAAATAGATTCACAAAGGATCCTAAATAGCCAAAATAATCTTGAAAAAGAAGAAAAAACATGGAGGTACTGTGCTCCCTGGTTTCAAACTTTGCTACAAAGCTATAGTAATCAAAATAGTATGGTAGTGGCACAAAAATAGACACACAGAACAATGAAACAGAATTCAGAGCTCAGAAATAAACCCACATATATGTGGACAATCAATTTATGGATCAGCAAGGATCATAAAATAGAGGCAGTATAGTCTCTTCAATAAACAGTGTTGGGAAAACTACTCAGGCACATGGAAAAGAATTAAACTAGAACACTACATTATACCATACATACAAATTAACTCAAAATGTACTAAATAATTGAATGTAAGACTGAAACCATAAAACTATTGGAAGTAAACAAAGGTGGTAATCTCATTGACATTGGTCTTAGCAGTGTTTTTGTAGATCTGACTCCAAAGGCAAAGGAAGCAAAAGCAAAAATAAACAAATGGAACTACCTCTGCACAGTGAAGGAAACCATCATCAAAATGAAAAGGCAACCTATTGAATGGAAGAAGATATTTGCAAATCATGCATCCAATAAAGAGTTAATACCCAAAATATATTAAAAATCCATACAACTTAACAATAAAAAAACCAAATGACCCAACTGAAAAATGGGCAGAGGAGCTGAAGAGACATTTCCCCAAAGAAGACATACAGATGGCTGAAAGGAACATGAAAAGATGTTCAATATCACTAAGTATTAGGGAAATGCAAATCAAAACTACAAGGAAACCACATCTGTTAGAACGGCTTTTATCAAAAAGGTAAGAAATAACCAATGTTGGAGAGGATGTGGATTAAAGCAAACCTTTGTACACAGTTGGCAAGACTCTAAACTGGTGCAGCCACCATAGAAAACAGTACGGAGATTCCTCAAAAAATTAAGACTAGAACTATCATATAACCCAGGTATTCTACTTACAGATATTTATCCAAAAAAACATTAATTTATAAAGACATGTTCACCCTTATATTCATTGCAGCATCATTTACAATAGCTAAGATATTGTAACAACCTAAGTATCTAGTGATGGATGAATGGATAAAGAATATATATATAGTGTGTGTGTGTGTGTGTGTGTGTGTGTGTGTGTGTGTGTGTGTGTGTGTATACAATACAATACTATTTAGCCCTAAAAAATAATTGAAGTCTTGCCATTTTTGACACCATGTATGGAGACTAAAGGTATTATTCTAAGAAAAATAAGTGAGACAGAAAAAAAACAAATTTCACTCATATGTGGCATCTAATTTAAATAAATAAAGACAAAAACAAACTCACAGATACAGAGAACACATTAGTGGTTACCAGAGGAGAAGGGAGGTGGGTAAAATGGGTGAAGGGGTCAACTATATGGTGATGAATGGCAACTAGACTTGAGTTGGTGATCACTTTGTAATATATACAGATGTTGAATTATAATGCTGTACATCTGAAACTTATATAATGATCAAAATCTTTTAGTATATTCCACCATATTAATAGATTAGAGAAAAAATACATGATCATATTAACAAATACAGGAAAAGCATTTGACAAAATTCACTATCAATTCAAGATTTAAAAATAGCTCTCATAATCATAGGAATAAAGGGGAATTTCCTCAACCAGATAAAGTACATCTATATATATATTAAAAAAAAATAAAACCCTAGAGCTAACAGAGTTCTCACTGATAAGGGACTGAATGCTCTCCCCTAAGATCAGAAATAAGCAAGGGTAATTTGTTCTCCCCACTTTAATTCAACATAGTGCTGGAAGTTCTAACCACTATACCAGGTAAGAAAAGGAAACCAAGGGCATACAGATCAGAAAGGAAGAAATAAAACTATACATATTTGCAAATGACATGACTTCCTAAAAAGAAAATTCCAGAGAATCAACCCCCTAAAAATTAAAAAAAAAACACATAAGTGGGTTCAGCAAGTTCAAAAGATAGAAGATAAACATACTAAAATCATCAGTTCCATCTCTATATAATACCAATAAGCATGTGGACATAAAAATTAAAAATAGAATGATTTAAAATGATGCAAAACAAATACTTAAATGTATATCTAACAAAATATTTACAAGACTTGCATGCTGAAAACTAAAAACTGCTTATGAAAGAAATCAGATTATACCTGAATAGACATACTGTGTTCATGGATTAGAATACTCAATATGGTAAAGAAATCAATTCTCCTCAAATTGACATATAGGTTTAATACAATTACCATCAAAATTACGGCAAGACTTTTTTTTTGTAAATATAGGCAAATTTTTCTAAAATATGTATATGGAAATACAAAGGATCCTGAATAGGTACTACCATTGTGAAAAGAAGAATAATGTGGGAAAAATCAGTCTACTTGATTTCAAGCTTTAATATATAGCCTTAGTAAGCACGACTGAAGTACTGGCAGAGGTGTAGACATAGAGATCAATGGAACAGGATAGAGAACTCAAAAATAGATGCACACAAATATGCCCAACTCATTTCAGATAAAGGTACAAAAGCAATTTAATGGAGGTAAGAGACCCTTTTAATGAATGGTGCTGGAACCATTGGATATCAATAGGCAAAACAAAACAACAAAAAAACCCTAAATCTCACACCTTGTAAAAATTAACTCAAAACAAATCATAGACTTAAATACGAAATGAAAATCTATAAACATTTTAGGAAAAATAAGATAAAATCTTTAGAATCTTGTTCTAGGCAAAGAGTCTTTAGTCTTGACATCAAAAGCATAATCCATAAAAGAAAAAATTGAGAAACTGGATTTCATCAACATTAAAAATTTTACCCTATGAAAGACTGTTGAGAGATGAAAAGATAAGTTATAGAGTAGGAGAATACATTTATAAAACATATCTGACAGATGACTAGTATCTATAAAATATGACTCTCAAAATGTAACACTAAAAGTCAAACATTCAAATTAGAAAAGGGGCAAAAGATATGAATAAATATTTCACAAAAGAGGATATACTGATCAGAAGCACATGAAAAAATGGTTCAGTATCATCAGCCACTTGGGAAGTGCAGGTTAAAACCACAATGAAATATCACTACACACCTAGCAGAATAGCTAAACCTAAAAAAAAACAATTAAAACCATGAAAGATTTGTAAGGATACAGAAAAACTTGATCACTTGATCACATTACTGGTGGAATTGTAAATGATATAGCCACTCAGGAAAACAGTTTGGCAGTGTCTTAAAAAATAGAAAGTATGACTACCATGCGACCCAAAAATTACAATCCTGGGCTTTGTCCCAGAGAAATGAAAATTTATGTTCATACAAAGACCTGTACACAAATGTTTATAGCAGCTTTATTTATAATTGCCCCAAACTGAAAACGACCTAGATACCCCTCAACATGTGAATTATTAAAAAAAAAAAAAAAACCCCAAACCTGTACATTTATACCTTGGAATGCTACTCAGCAAAAAAAAAAAAAAAAAAAAAAAAAAAGTAAAAGGAACTATTGGTCCATATGACAATCTAGTTGATTCTTCAGAGATTTATCCTGAGTGAAAAAAGCCAGTCCCAATACATTATATACTGCGTAATTTCATTTATTTAACATTCGCCTAATGACATAACAGAAATGGACAATAAATTAGTGAGTCCATGATTGAAGGGTGGGCTGAGGATCGGAATCAATTGCAAGGAGGGCTACAAAAGAGCAGCACAAGTTTTGAGGCGGTAGAAATGTTCTGTATCTTGACTGTATCAGTGTCATCATCCAGGTTGTGATACTGTGCTATAGTTCCACAGGATGTTACCATTAGGGTCAACTGAGTAAATAGTAAGTCGAATCTTTCTGTATTATTTTTTGAAACTGCTTAGCAAGCTATTATTGTCTCAGAATAAAAAGTTTAGTTAAAAACTTAGTAGTATGGAGGAGAGAGAGTGGTATACTTTTAGAGAAAAGTAAATGTGTTCTACAACAGACTGTTAGTATATTTGAAGCAATCTAAAACACAGCTCCTGTCTTACTAATCGTAAGATGCTAGTACGTTATCTGGCTAGCATCGGGCTGTACCATTTGAGTCTTTTACTGTTTTTCTCTGATCCTTTTTGTTGCTCCTCTCTCTTTTCCATCACCTATCTTCCCTGTATCCCGTAGGCCTTCAATATTCCTTTCCTTATCAAAAGATACTGCAAAGAATTGATCTAACTAATCAACTTCAGAAACACATCAAAAATAAATGTCTACATCATTTTAGGTAGAAGGAAAAATCACTAGAAACAGAAGATCTGGGGTGTAATTTCAACTTGATACTTCCTTGGAGAGTGATCATGGGTGAATGATTTGATAGCAGTAAGCCTCAGTTTCCTTTTCTTTAACATGTTTAGACTTCTTGTCTTTTCTACCTCATAATGCAATGATTGTAAGAATAAAGGAATAGTGTTAAGTGATGATGGTGGTTTCCAGGCAGCTTAAATGCCCCTGCCTTTCTGGGACACCACCATTCAAGCAGGGTTCCTGGACATATGAGGAAAAAGTGGTCTGACAGCATCAGTGGTACCAATTAATTGCCATTCTTTGAGCTAGAATTATTATTAGTCTCAGAATAAACACTGAATGTCTAATGCAATTTTATCTGTCTTTAAATGCAGTATGGGAAGAAATTAGTTTTTTCCCCCTCCTTCCCCCTAAAATGTTTCTTTCCTCTGGGGATTGTTATGTATTTTTTCACATTCCCATTAATTAGCTTGCATATTGATTTAATATTTGTTTAGATGACTATGAGCAGAGTCCATGGCAGAAACTATGGAGGAAGTGGCTCTCAGGAACCAGGCATGCTCACAGACTAAGCAATCTCTTTTCCTTTACGCTGTGGACAAGAATCAACCTCTATTTTCAGTTCCCCAAGCACACGATGTTATTCCAGGTCTTCATGAGTTGGGCTTGTTACTCCCTTTGCCTAGGTTTTCTTCCTTTTTTATAGACATGGCCGTCTTTAAGATTTGGCTTAAATTTCATTTTTTCTTTGAAGCCATGAATCGCTCTGGATTATTTTGATTGTAACTGACAGAAAACCCAATCCTAACTGGTTTATATTTTAAAAGGACATCTCTAGTGTTATGTAACTGAACAATCCTAAGGGAAATCTGCCTTCAAGAATAGCTAGTTTCAAGACAGTATCACCAAGAGCCAGGTCTTTTTCTTTCATATTTTTGTTCTTCTTCTACATAAACTCCAGACCCTATAAACAGACCCTACGATCCGTTGGTTTCACACCGTATGGGGAAAACAAGAGTACATTCCCATAAATCTCAGGGAAAGGGTTTGTTGTTTCTCTTTGGCCTGGATTGCATCTCATGACCGTCCTTGAACCCATGAGTACTTTCAGGAGAATGTAGGGCTCTGATTAGGCATGCCTAATCACATGATAGTCTCGTTGACCTGTGGGTATTTGGAATGAAGTGGGACTTCATTCCTACCACGTAGTCCCGCTTTTCTTTAGCTCCAGATGTATTTATAAAACTGTATCTTCTATACACTTGGAAATTTACTGTGGCAGATGAGATGGAGAAAGTGATAAAGGCATGGTAAGGACATAAGGACAACAGAATCTGTAAGAGACTTACTTGTAAATTTGTTTATATAAATATATATATACATACACACACACACACACACACATATAGTTGGTGGCTTTCTCGGACCAAAGCATCACAAGGAACACACAAAATCATACTTTAAAAGAGGAGATATAGTCGACACCCAAGGAACTGGATGGTAGTGTTGTCAAACACAACTATAATTAAAATATCATTAAAGCCCCTTTATTATGTGGCAGATACTTTGATGAGGACTTTACTAACATTTTGCACTTAAACTGCATGACAATATAATAATGTACAGATAGGAAAAGAGAGACTTGAAGCTGTTTTCTCAGTCAGCAAGCATATGACTATATTAAAATATGAATCCAATATGCCAAGAGATGAGAATACAATTGCATACAAAATCCCAAAATGCATTGCCCTTATAGAGAGATACAGCCTCAGTAGGATAGAAAGACATTATTCAAATAATCATTCACATAAGGATCACATTACATAGTGAATGTCTTACAGTGAAGAAGCACTGGGTGTCATGATAATCTATAGCAGGGCATCTCTGGGTGATCAAGAAAGGTTCTTCTGGAAAAGTTATGTTTGAATTAAGACTCTGGGGATGGGTCTCAGGTTAAGAAGATGGAGAAAGGAGCAATATTCCATGCAGAAAACACAGCATGGTCAAATGTTCTGAGGGGTAAGGAAACATTGTATATGTGAAGATCTGGAAGAAGGACAGAGTGGCTAGGATACTGAGAAACAGCCTGTTCTTTGATAGGCTGGCATGGAATCAAACTGTGGAGATAGTGGCCAAACTTATGGGACTTTGGTAGGCTATGGCATGTATTTTGATTTTAGAGTAACCAAAACACTTTTAGGATTGTGAGCAAAGGAGTGACTTGATTAGACTGCATTGCAGAGTAAGAAAGAAGCTAGTGGGGAGACCAGCTAGGAATGCTTGGTATAGTCCAGTAGACAGTTGGCTGTGCTGTTAGCAATAGAGGTTGAGAAAATGACCTAGAGGTTGACAAAATGACTTACTCAAGAGATTATCAGGGGGTAAGATCAGAGGTACTTAGTCCTGACAGGTGGTTTTGGATTTGATGTGGGAGGGTGGGGTGAGAGAGGGAAGATCAAGCCCAAGTTTGCGCAGTTATCTCAAGACAAACCAAAGGTAAATAGGAAGACAGAAAAGTAGGGTAAATGCTTCAGTAGGAGAATTGGGGGATGCAAATAGGATTGGACACGAGGCAAGTGTATAATCAAAAGGAAAGAGGTAGGCCCATGGGGGGTGGTTTTGGTGAGCAGAAAGTTTGCAGGAGCCACTTGGTGAGGATAAATAGTAGGAAACAAGGTAGGGAAACAGGCTGGAAACAAATTAATTAGCATCTCAGGAACCAGGCTAGGGTGTTCCTACATAATCCAGTAGCAAGGGGGACCCACACAAAGCTTCAGAGAAGAGGAACTGCATGACTAAGTAAGCATGTCCGGAAGATTCTCATGGCCACTTATAAAAGAAGTATCGAGGGGCAGAGTGAAAGAGTAGAGGAGACTGAAGGTGGGGGGAGCAATAAGGAGACAATGCCACATATTCAGAGAAAGACAGAGAAAGTTGGAAACAGGATAGAGGAGATAAGACAGAAAAGCAGGTCCATATTCTAAAGTGATGTGAATGTATCGCCACGCTGGATACTATGAGATTCATGAAGAATTAACAGGGTGATCCTCTGCCTCAGGGTGTTTATTTATGACTTCGGCAGGACTAAAATTTGGTTTCATTTCTATAAGCCCAAATAAGTAATATAAGATAGGAAAAGCTACAGAATTTCATAAGACAGAGGGGTAGTTCTCTTTGAAGGGATCAAGGAAGACCTCAGAAGGAGACTGGAAGAATTTATTATAAAACACAGTTTTCTCTTTCTGACTTACTTCACTCTGTATGACAGTCTCTAAGTCCACCTACCTCACTACAAATAACTAAATTTCATTTCTTTTTATGGCTGAGTAATATTGCATTGTATATATGTGCCACATCTTCTTTATCCATTCATCTGTTGATGGACACTTAGGTTGCTTCCATGTCCTGGCTATTGTAAGACCTGCAATGAACATTGTGATACATGACCCTTTTTGAATTATGGTCTTCTCAGGGTATAGGCCCAGGAGTGGGATTGCTGGGTCATATAGTAGTTCTATTTTTAGTTTTTTAAGGAACCTCCATACTGTTCTCCATAATGGCTGTATCAATTTACATTCTCACCAACAGTGCAAGAGGGTTCCCTTTTCTCCACACCCTCTCCAGCATTTATTGTTTGTAGATTTTTTGATGATGGCCATTCTGACTGGTGTGAGGTGATACCTCACTGTATGCTGACACATATATATGGAATCTAAAAAAAAAAAAAAATGGTTCTGAAGAACCTAGGGGCAGGACAGGAATAAAGATGCAGACGTAGAGAATGGACTTGAGGACACAGGGAGGGGGAATGGTAAGCTGGGACAAAGTGAGAGAGTGACATGGACTTATATACACTACCAAATGTAAAATAGCTAGCTAGTGGGAAGCAGCCGCATAGCACAGGGAGAACAGCTCAATGCTTTGTGACCACCTAGAGGGGTGGGATAGGGAGGGAGGGAGGGAGACGCAAGAGGGAGGAGATATGGGGATATATGTATACGTGTAGCTGATTCACTTTGTTATAAAGCAGAAACTAACACACCACTGTAAAGCAATTATACTCCAATAAAGATGTTAAAAAACCAAACAGACACAGTTTAAATTCAGTAGACAGAGTTGGGGAAAAGCATTTTCAGAGATCATGATCTCAAATGCCCACATCCCCAGAAGAATCTGATTTTGATGTGTGCCTAAAATTCCACTGTAACCTGTCTGATTTCTTGGTATGATTTTGCATCTCTTTGTTTTCAGCCTCTGCCAACTAAGCACCCTTTGCAAACCACTCTAAGGAGACATGCAGTCCCTTTCTGGAGTAGTTAATGAAGATGGTAATGAGATTTGGTTGAACTCTGATCCCAGAAACTCCCCCTTGACCTCCTTGAAGCCTGTGATGCCACCCATTGTCACACTTTGTCAGTTTTGTCTTTACATTCTTTGACAATTTTCAATCCTGATGACAGTGTTCATATCGAAGCCAATTTACAATTAATCTTACAGGCAGGCTCTTATCAAACTCTATCACACAATTTCCTGAGATGTCAACATATAACACACAATGCATTTCTTTCATGTATTGTAATTATAATTCTATCAGAAAACCAGCCAAGGATTCCTAACATTTTTATCCTCATAACACTAAGTAGCATATCCACTTATATTCATAGCTATGGGGCTGATGGCTTTGTTAGGAAATGAAGTTGTAATTACCAGCAATTTTCCTGAAATAATAGGAACAAAATATTTCACAGTAGGAAGGGAACTAAGAGGTCATCTGATAATAACTGTAATATTTGTTCAACAGTTTCACAGATTTAACCAACCTTCTCATTTGCCCCATGAGACACACTGGGCAGGAATTACCATAACCTTTCTGTTGCTGAAGGAACTGTGTTTTAGAAAAGTAACATGACTTTCTCAAGGTGACACAGCTAGCAAGTGACACATGAGCCAGGAATGCAAGTCTTCTGATTCTTAGATCACTGCTCTTTTTACTTTAGCGTGTTGGTCTATGAAGTGTGTACACCCTCAGAGGGTTGTCAAAGTCAACGTCAGGGCACTGTAAAATAAAAATATTTCAAGCACTCAGGTATTGAAAGTTGGTAATAATGCAACTATAGCTGACAGGAAGCGTGCATGCCCAGTGTAAAGGCAGTAACAAAAACGTAATACAAAATACTGTGCCAAACATACCACATGTACAGACAGCTTGGTATTTGGATTTCCAGGTTATGATCCTTACTTCAACATCTACAGAAAAATGATTACACAGTTCCAATTCCATCAACCTCTAGATTTTTAATATTTTGTGTATCTTTGTGAGAATGTTTGACATTTTCCTTCCCATAATTTCGTCAAGTGCTCAACTCCTCAGGTTTTTATATGTGCTTTTGAGAATCACATTTATATCAGGAAATTTATTAGGCAAATGGTCATGATAATTAAGATGGTATATTATATGTATAAAATAAGAGGCACAGTCAAAGTTACCATATGAATTCAGAGAGGAAAGTTTTCATGGGGACTGATAAGGATTAGCAGAGGCCTCTGCACGTGATGATACTTCAGCTAAGTTTAAAGAATGGAGAGCCCTTAGTTGATGATGATGTTCAACCAGAGGTCCCCCAATTAAGGTACCCAAGACAACACACTGGCAAACAATGAGAATATTATATTTTTAATTAAATATACCTCTTCCTATTTATTTAATTTTGGTTATGCTTAGCACGTACAGACCACATGTGTAGACTAATATCTGTATATAATCTATAAAAAATAAATATTTTATCTTTGAGTACTTCCTTAAAAATATTCTCAGAAAGATAAGATCAAAAGAGTTTGAAAACCATTGAATAATGATGATAACAATTACTATTTTTGATTGATAATTATGAAGTAGGTACTTTGTTTTCAATTTCATTCATTTTTGCTCTTCTATTTATTATTTCCACTTTTCTGCTTGCTTTGCCTTTAATTTGCTATTCTTTTGGGTTTCTGAGGTGGGACCTTAGATTATTGATGTGAGAGTTTTCTTTGTTTCTAATGTATATGTTTCGTGTTTTAGCTGCTCCTCACAGCCTTGCTTTAGCTACTATGTCTCACAAAGTTTTATATATTGTATTTTCATTCATACCAATGTTTTTTTTTTCTCTTGAAACTTCTTTTTTGAGTTATTTAGACATACTCTCTTTGGTTTCCAAGTGTTTGAAGATGTTGCAGTTATCTTTCTGTTAATGATTTCTAGTTTGATTCTATTGTGCTTATTTCAATTCATTTAAATTTATTGAGGTTTATTTCATGGCTCCGTATATGGTCTGTCTTGGTATATGTTCTACGGGTACTTGAAAAGAATGTATATTTTACTTTTGTTGGGTGGAGCGTTCTATAGATATTGAGTAGATTCTGTTGACTAATGGTGTTGGTGGATTCTTCTGTATCCTTCCTGATTTTCTGTCTAGTTATTATCAATTGTTGACAGAGGTATGTTAAAGTTGTCAGCTGTAAGTGTGGATTTTTAAAAAATTCTATTGGAGTACAGTTGATTTACAATGTTGTGTTAGTTTCAGGCGTACAGCAAAGTGACTCAGTTATACATACATCCACTCTGTTTTAGATTCTTTTCCCATGTAGGCCATTACACAGTATTGAGTAGAGTTCCCTGTGCTATACAGTAGGTCCTTATTATATATAGTAGTGTGTATATGTCAATTCCAACCTCCCAATTTATCCCTCTTGGTAACCTTGGTAACCATATCTTCTGTAAGTGTAGATTTGTCTATTTCTCCTTCAAGTTCTATCTGGTTTAGCTTTGTGTATTTTGTAGTTCTGTTATTTAGATTGCTATGTCTTCTTGGTGAATTGACACTTTTATAATATATAATATCCCATTCTATCCTTGGTAATTTTCTCTGTGGTGAAATCTACTTTATCAGGTATTGATATAGGCACTTCTTTCTGATTACTATTTGAATGCTAGATCTTTTACTATCAGTCTGCCTATATCATACTTGAAGTGACTTTCTTATAGACAGCATATTGATGAGATGTTTTCTAATCCACTGCGTCCATCTCTGTCTTTTAATTGGTAAGTTTAGATGATTTTTATTTAATGCAATTATTGATGTAATAGGGCTTAAGTGTGACATTGTATTTTTAAATTTATGTTTGTTCTTCCTCTTTTTTTTGGTGCTTTTTTTCTGCCTTTCTGTAGATGACTTGAATATTTTTAGAATTCCAGTTTGATTTTTATCTCCAGTGCTTTGTAGTATGTTTTTTGTATAGCTTTTATAGTGGTTTCTCTGTATATGCATAACTTAATTGTCTACTTATGTCATCTCTTACTAGTTTGAGTGAAGGATATAAACCTTGCCTTCTTTTATGTCCTTTTCCCTTCATCCATTTGTCACTTAGCCCAGGCTGTCATAACAAGATACCATAAACTTAAGGCTTAGAAAACAGAAATTTATTTCTCACAGTTCTTGAGGCTGTAAGTCCAACATCACAGTGTCAACATGATCTGGTTCTGGTAAAGACTCTATTCCTGACTTGCAAAAGGCCAACTTCACACTGTGTTCTCTCATGGTGCAGGGAGGGAGTAGGAGAGGGGGACAGGGAGACAGGAAGAGAGAGAAAGGACACACTCTGGTGTCTCTTCTTATAAGGGTACTAATTTCATCATGAGGGCTCCACCCTCATGACCTCATTTAAACCTAACTATCTCCCAAAAGCCCTATCTCCAAATAACATCACATTGGGGGAAGTCTTCAACGTATGAATGGGGGAGGCACCGTTCAGCTCATTGCATTTTAAAAAATATAATTGTCTCAAATATTTTCTCAGATACATTTAGAACCACATGAAAGAGTATTATAAATTTTGCTTCTATTGCCAAACAATGAGAAAAGCTTGAGAAAGACACTTATTGTATTTATCCATATTTTTGGCTTACCTTGTTCTTCCTTTCTGATGTTTCAAGAGTCCTTCTTTGATTGTGCCCTTTCTGTTTAGACAACTTTCTTTTGCCATTCTTTTAGAGTAAGTTTGCTGGCAATAAATTCTTTTATTTCATCTGAGAATAACTGGACTTTCCCTTTTTTCTTAGAGAAAGGATATTTTTTCTGGATATAGAATTTTGGGTTGACAGTTCTTTCAGTACTTGAAAATGGGTGCTAATTCCTCCTGGTCTCCATAGTTACTGGGGAGAAATCTGCTATCATCTAGAGTGTATCTCCTTGACAGTTAAGCTTTCCTTCCTCTTGTTTCCTTTTTTCTCATGATTTTTCCTTTGTCTCTAGTTTTCACAAGTTTGCACATAGTGTGTCTTGATGTGTATTTCTTAAAGTTTATAGTGTTTGGGTTTGCTAAGATCCTTGAATCTGTATGTTTAATCTTTTGCCAAATTTTAGAAATTTTAATTACTTTATTAGCCATGCCCTTTTTATCCTCTCCTTCCAAGACTTCAGTGATAAGAATGTCAGATGTTTTATTCCCACATGTCCCTGAGGCTCTCTTCATTTTTTTTCTAGTCTACTTTCTCTGTGTTTCAGACTGTATCATTTCTACTGTTCTAGTATCAAGTTTACTGATTCTTTCCTCTGTCTCCTGTATTTGCTATTGATTCATCCATTAGGTTTGGTTTTGCTTACTATATTTTTAAGGTTAAAAATTTCCATTTGGTTCTACTTTATATTTTCTATTTTTTGCTGTGATTTTCTTTTTATTTATTCCAAAGATATTCATAATTGTTTGTTTTTTCATTTTTCCAGATGGCTTCTTTCAAGTCTTTGTCAGATGATTCTAACATTTCTTTCACCTTCAACAATGAAGTGACATTCATTGTTATCTTTCCTCATTCAGTTTTAGATCATCCCAGTTCTTGGTATAATGACTGATTTTCAATTGAAACTTGAATATTTTGAGTATCATATTATGAGACTACAGATTTGGGGTGACTGTTATGCCAGAAAAACCATCAGCATATCATAATAATAGGACAGAAACTGTGTTGTGGTCTCCTTCACATGTGTCAACAACCCATCATTTGATGTGAAACTCAGTGATTTCTCTCTGGGAATGGATTTCTTACCTGACTCCATAATACTGATTTTTAAAAAAATTTTAATTTCTTATTACATCCATATTCCCTGTTTTATTGCATTTTGGCATTCACTGAAATTCTTCAACAGATTATAAAATTAAAACATGTCTGGGACAGATAAGAATATGAAATTATTAGAGGAAACTATTCTTCAAGAAAACGCATGGCAGAGTCCATGACTGGCAACCATAGGTGGCCCAAATGTCATATTTCTCTGTTTTTTATTTTATTTTGACTAGTCTATCAGATATGGCTGCCATTAAACCCGAAATGACAGTAGGCAGTTGCCAACTGAGGAGAGTTGGTGTGATAGCCTGCTTTCAAGAACTCCTAGTGGTCTCTGCTTGCTTAACTGACAGAGCGTGCTGATTTCATACAAGCAGCTCATCTCACTGAACACAGGGCCCATCACACAAGCAGGGGAAAGGACAAACATTTTACACAGAGAACTAGAACTTATCTTCATACTTGTGTACTCCCTAGAGTTAACTATGTGAATTCCCTTGCACCCTCAGACTCTGTCTCACTAGCGTTGAATTATATTATTTTCAGTTTAATACAATGAAGTTTGAAAGGCTGTGAAATCCTTAAAGAATTCGTCTATGCCCCAACATAACTTACATGGAAATACAATCCAAAGAGTCAAAATTAATTTTCAAATACTACTATATTGGGACTTTCCTAGTGGTGCAGTGGTTAAGAATCCACCTGCCAATGCAGGGGACATGGGTTCGAGCCCTGGTCCAGGAAGATCCCACATGCCACGGAGCAACTAACCCCATGCACCACAACTACTGAGCCTGCGCTCTAGAGCCCATGAGCCACAACTACTGAGCCTGCATGCCACAACTACTGAAGCCCATGCTGCTAGAGCCCGTGCTCCACAACAAGGGAAGCTACCGCAATGAGAAGCCTGCGCACCACAACAAAGAGTAGCCCCAACTTGACGCAACTAGAGAAAGCCCATGCGCAGCAATGAAGACCCAATGCAGCCAAAAATAATGAATAAATAAATTTTAAAAAGAAAAATCACCATTTAAAGAAAAAAACGAAAGTTAAAAAAAAATGTATTACAATATTTTGTATGTTTTTCAAGAGACATTCGTCATATGACTTATTCTCCTTTCCAAGCCTCTTGAATGCAATGTTGCATGCAATGCTTTTAGAATGTGTTTTTTTCTCTTTTTTCTTGTATGTTATGTCCGTGAACCTAACATATTTTATTAAATCTTTTCTCTCCTCTTTCTCCTTTTTGCTTTTATCTTTATGAGCCTATGCACTTACTTCTATCTTACAAAACTTTGAGAATAAGTCTAGAAAGGCAGGACATTCTTCCAGAGAGGGTCAGAATGAATTGGGGGAGAAACTACGAACACACTTTTGGATTTCATCATAGTTGCCAATGCTTTTATAGAGTTAGCTTTTTAAAGAATTATACCTAATGTAATAAAAAAAATCAACATTATTTTATCTGCCAGCAGCTCAGAGTTAATTAGACATTAGTTAAAATAATTTCTCAATGCCTCATTTCACCGTGAAGGCTAGGACAATGTAAGTGTTATTTTGTATGCAAGATGCAGAGGGTAGAAACAGTGAATTTAAAGTTGGGCAATATGTATCCAGCTCCAAATATTTCTAAACAGTTGTATGAACTGGAAATGATCTCAAAAGATTAGTAAGCCTTGTGTTTCTGAACCTGGAGTGTATGTATTTCAGTGGTGCACCAAAGGATATACAAATCCATAAGGAAACAGTGCACATCATTCTAGAAAAACAATTGTATTCAATTGTGAGTAATTAAAACAGAAGTTTTAGAGTAAAACAAGCATAGATATTTATTTTTTAATAAAATAAACAATTGCAGACTGCTCTAAGACATACTGTGACACTTCAAAACATTGAGATTTTGCATGGGGCTATTGCTTCAGACTATTCCCCTACACTTGACTGGAGTATATATTCACTCCCTCTTCATTTAGGACAATTGTTTCCAAATCTGCATGCACACTACAATGACCTGGGGTGCTATTTAAATGATTGACAGTGCTCTGGTGCACGGGAATCCCAGCCCCCACATCAAACATACTGGAATCAGAATCTCTGGACAAAGAACCTAGGCATGTGGGTTTTGTTTTTGTTGTTATTTATTTTTTTAATTAAAGCTCCTTGGACACTTTGATGTGAAAACAGCATTGGGAAGCACTGATTTAGAAGTACTTTAGTAGAACCATAGGAAAATTGCTGCATAGTATATTCTTTTCCACTTATACCTAAGGCAGCTAAGGCTCAGAAATAGGAAGGAACTCACTCAGGTCACATAGCACACTACTGTCAGAGCTGAAACTAGAACACAGATCTGATGTCTATGCAGTGCTTTTCCAACTATGGAACATTGCAACATTTGTAATTGACTGGTGTCCATTTTACAGACATTAGTTACAAGATGGCTATTTAGAAAAAAAACCTCAAGTCTAAATCACTGAAGGAAGTAATTTCTTAAAAAAAAAATCTGCAGATTATTTACATGGAGTACCCTGAGCTTAGAAGACCTAGGATATTTTCCCATTTCCAATAAACATGCGTTCAGGCATAGCTCAGTGCTGGGCATCCCAAGGAAAACAAAAAGAATAACAATTTCCCAGTGCCCTCAAGGAGCTTTCTGGTCCAGTGGAAATGCTAGGCATGTCTACAACTGCTATCAGTTGAGGCAAGGTAGAATGAGACCTATAATCAGATGCCAACACAGATGCTGAGGGATCAACGGAAGAGGAATGATGCTGTGGGCTGGGGGAACTAACAATGTTTTATGAAAAAGGAGGTCTTCAGCCTGGCCTTAAAGATTGAGGAGCATTTGATTTGCGTGGAAGGAAAGTGTGTATCCCACCTACAGTAACCTGAGGCAAGGTAGTGGGGTGGGAATGTATAGGACATACAGTGGAACTACATTTCACAGTAAGTTTAGATCTCAATTAGGAATAATGAGAAAAACACATAGAAAAAAAAGACTCTTAAAAATTCTTTAAATAGAATACATATTGGCTTATGTAACCAACCTCACACAGTAACTGTCATGCACAAGTGTAATGAAGGAACTCTGAACAAGTCTAAAGACCAAAAGAAGGAGTATCTATAAGACTTCTGGGACATTCAAGTCAATCTATCAAGATAACTATCAGACTGTTAGGGTGGTGAATTCCAAAAGGTTCCTGCTTGCCTGCAGGATTTATGATTTTATATGGTGCATATTATAGCTGTGTTTGCTGGGGTGAGGTCTGAGGTAGAAGAGTTGCACTTTGCTCAAGAAAGTTCAATTTAAAGTTTTCCCATGTGGTAAACATCTAGATGCTGTGAATTCATGTAGAAGGTGAATAATGAGGGGCCAAATCCTAGGGTGTGTCCATCACCAGTGACCATTCGGCAATCATAGCCTCATAATCTATGCCAAGGAATAAGTATAGAATGTGCAGAAGCACAGAAGTCATGTTCATCTACAGGTGAATGAATAATACAAAATATATATAAATATCACAATTTTTACATATGCACACACACAATGGAATACTGTTCTACTATAAAAAAAAAAAAGAAGAAAATACTGCCTTGTGACAACATGGATGGACCTTGAGGGCATTATGCTAAGTGAAATAAGTCAGAGAAATACAAATACTGTATGGTATGACCTATGTAGAATCTAAAAAAAATAAAATAAAAATAAATTTAAAACCTCATAGAAAAAGAGATCATATTTATGGTTACCAGAAGTGGAGGATGGAGAGGGGGAAATTAGAGGAAGAGGTACAAACTTCTAGTTATAAGATAAGTACTGCAGATATAATGTACAACGTGGTGACTACAGTTACCACTGATAAATGGTATATTTGAAAGTTGTTAGAGTAGATCCTAACAGTTCTCATCACAAGGAAAAAAACCTTTGTTTTGTTTTGTTTTCTTTTTTTTTTCTTTGCGTCTACATGAGATAATGAATGTTAACTAAACTTACTGTGGTAATCATTTGACAACATGTGCAAGTCAAATTATGCTATACACCTTAAATATACACAGCACTGTATGTCAGTTCTATCTCAACAAAACTGGAAGAAAAATAAAGTGATAGTTCCTAGGCGTGAACCATCTGAACCAGTTGAGAAGAAATAGTGATGATAAGTAGTAAGGAAAGAGCAGAGGAAAGAGAGATCACTAGCCTTGAATTAATCAGGGAACCCTGCATTCTCCCTGACAACTTCCATGAAAATCCCCAAGAAAGAAAGCCATGATGTCAGGATTGTACAAACTGCCTGGATACTTGGCCTTTAACACTTGAAAGTTCAGAAAATCACTGCCCCTGGCCAACTCCTTTAGGAACAAGGAGCAGGGAAAGAAGTGAAGGAGTGAGCACTTGGGGACATGGGGTTTTTAAAGGAAGCATCATGGAGACTGTTGGAGGAAAGAATTGAAATAAGTACAAGTAGGGAAAATCCATGGACACATAAGCCATTCTGGAGGAACAGGTCAAATGGGCTTCCTAAGTTGCCACAGACTCCTCCCAATACGAGGGTTTGTGTTTCAAGTCTGCAATGGGAAGAGCTCCACCACCACCACAGGGCCTTTCCCTCCTAACACAGAGAATCTCCTGGGGGCAGGAACAATGCCTTGTGATTCTTTATGTCAGTGACTTGGTACCTAAAAGGTGAACTACAGATGATGGAAAGAAACAAAGGAGAGAAGGAGGAAGATTAGCTGACTAAACACCTGCTTCACTGGCTTGTTATAAAAATACTTGTAAAAATGTTTTGTACTGTGCTTTGTACACAGTTTGCCCATAATAAATGTTTGCTGAATTTGAAAGTGACCAATTCTCTAGAAATGCTAATCAGAAAGAAAATCGTGCTGTTTCTGAGCATTTTTTAAATTCCCTGGAAACTTAGAAACAATGCATTCCAAGACAAGACACGTCTTCACATTGCTGAAGGGATCAAATGTGAACAGTACATATGTTCCTGGGCTTCTGAACAAAGAAGGTAGGTCCTGTGCCTGCTTTCTTGTACCTTCCTCGTAAGCACAAGAATCAGGTTAGCTTGCAAAAGAGTGTTTTCCCACTCCATCTTCCAAAGTATTCTGATACCTGACTTGTATCTTTTGGATTTCATGAGTTTTCACTATGTCCTCTTTTCTGTTTCAAAAGAAAAATTATGCAAAGCTTCCTAAAAGACAATACATTAAAAACTCAATTTAAAAAATGTGGTGCTAACACTTAATTTTGATAAACTGTACAATGCCTCATTTATCCTTCCTTATTTTCTGTGCTCCATCTCTTTACTGGAGTTTGGCAGCTATATACATGTCCATTACACAGAATGCCATGGGCTTGACTATGACATATGTAAATGAAAAGACCGCTAGCTTCTCAGTTTTTATAGCAAAACCCTAAAAATAATAATAAAAGGTATTGCTCTACAGACAATGGGGGAGCGTGTATCATCAGAGAGGCAAAAAAAGAGAATGGCTTGGGTAGCAAAGGAGGGTGGAGAGTGTGGACAAGTAATGAGTGACAATACGCAGCTCAGACATTGTGCATCATAGGTTCATGACTGAGCACAGAACGGTGAGGCTTCAAAAGGAAAAGGAAAAAGTATCTCACATGCAAAATTGCTCTGAAACGTGGAGCACAGGAAGTTCTCTTTTGGGAATCATAATAAGAGATGTTGGCATCAGATTGTATATGGGCAACAAATTAGGGGACAGGGAACAGAAAGGAACTCCCTGCACCACATTTTAGCAGAATACTAGCAGCTTAGCCGTATATTAACTGTAATTGCAGGCAGGATTAGTCAGGAGGCTATTGCAGAGATCCAAGTGGCTGACATCGGGGCATTGACAGTAGAGATAATGAGAAGTGGTGTGACTTTGGATACATTTTTATGACAGGAGATTTCCTGATGGGTGACATAGATTGCAAGAAAAAGAGACGGGGGAGAAAGGAACTTTAAGGTTTTGGGCCTGAATACTTGGTAGGATGATTGCTGTCAATTGAAGTGGTGGGAAAGCTATGACAAATTTTGGAGATCAGGAATTTTGCTTTGGACATGTTGGTTTTGAGATACTTATTTGTTCTTGTCAGACTGTCAAGGGTCAGATGGACATAAGAATCTGGAGTTTAAGAAATACACTTGTAGTGGAGGGAAAGTTTGGGGATCAGCAACATGTAGAAGGTATTGAAAGCCACAGGATTGGATGTGATCTCTGACAAAGTTGAGTGTGAATAGACAACAGGACTGAGAACTGGGCCCTAGGGCATCATGATATTGAATAATGAAGGAGATCAAGAACTGAAGTCTAGGGCTTCCCTGGTGGTGCAATGGCTGGGAGTCTGCCTGCCAATGCAGGGGACACAGGTTCGAGCCCTGGTCCGGGAAGATCTCACATGCTGCGGAGCAACTAGGCCCATGCGCCACAACTACTGAGCCTATGCTCTAGAGCCCGCGAGTCACAACTACTGAGCCTGTGTGCTGCAGCTGCTGAAGCCCGCGTGCCTAGAGCCCGTACTCTGCAACAAGAGAATCCACCACAATGAGAAGCCCGTGCACTGCAATGAGGAATGGACCCAGCTCGCCACAACTAGAGGGGGCCCATGCACAGCCACAAAGACCCAGTGCAGCCAAAAAGATAAATCAATAAAATAAATAAATTTTAAAAGAACTGTTATTGAAATAGAGGGCTAAGAACCTCGGGCACCATCATCAGAGATAAGAGAAAGAAGCAAGCAAAGGTAACCGTGAAGCAGGTAGGGGAAACTAATGAGACTGGAGGAAATTCAAGAAAGCCCACTGCCCTGAAAGCTAAATTTAAAAAGGCATCCAAAGAGAAGGATATGATCAGCTGTGTTCAATACCACTAATAGGTCAACTAAGATGAGGACTAAGAATTAACAACGGTTTTAGCAATGTGGAGGTGGTAACTGATGAACTTAATAAGAATATTTTTGGTGGAGTAGTGAGAATGAAGCTTGCTCAAGAGAGACTGGGAACAGTATTTGCTGCTGAGCAACTACTTCATGAATTTGCGGGGCCATCAGTTAAAAACTTGCTTGTAGCAACAAGTCATGACAGCATGACTTTGGACTAGGTATTCCAAGGACAGGAGGAAATGGTTAATGTAATAGGCTAAGAACACTTAGGATTAGAATAGGCATTATCATGGGTTGAACACTCACAGGTACCAGGCCCTGCATAAGAATTTGGCATGCATTGCCTCCTTGAATGTTTACAGCACCCCTAGGAGGTAAGTCCTATGATTTCCCTCATTGTACTGAGGAGAACACAGGAGTTCTCAGTTTTCATTATTTGTCACATGGCAGAACTCTAAAACTGTGCCCTTAACTACTATGACTCAGAGCTTCCCTTGAGACTTAATGAATTCCAGAAATAGTTGAGAAGAATTCAGTGTGAGGGATGGAGGAAGATTTAGGAAAGACATATTTTGCCCTTGCTCACATGAAGTTAAAAGAACATAATATTGATCTGAGAAATATAAGTGATTTTATTTTGTTCATGACTAACCTTAGTAAAAGCATTCCTTTAAAAATTTACCAACTATACAAAAGCCAATTTCTACTCTGATTTTTTCCTGCCTGTTGGCGCCCAAACTTTTTCTTATTAATAAACTATATTTTAGAACAGTTTTAAGTTCAGTGGAAAGTACAGTGAGTTCCCATACACCACCCACACATGTAAAACCTTCCCCAATACTAACATCCACCACAGTGACATTTGTATATTCAATGAACCTACACTGACACATCATTATCACCCAAAGTCCATTGTTTAGATGAGGGTTCATTTTTGGTATTGTACATTCTATGGGTTTTGACAAATGCATAACACGTATCCACCATTGTAGTACCATATAATTTCACGGCCCTAAAAATCGTCCATGCTCTGCCTATTTATCCCTCCCTCCTCCTTAACCCCTGGCAACCACTGATCTTTTTACTGTCTCCATGGTTTTGCCTTTTCAGTATGTCATATAATTGGAATTATTATGTAGCATGTAGCCTTTTCAAATGGCTTCTTCCACTCAGCGGTATGCACTGAAGGTTCCTCCATGTCTTTTCATTGCTTTATAGCTCATTTCTTTTTAACACTGAATAATATTCTGTTGCCTGATATACCACAGTTTATGTATCCACTCATCTGCTTAAAGGCATCTTGGTTGCTTCAAAATTTTGCCCAATCGTGAATAAAGCTACTATAAACATCTGTGTGCAGGTTTTGTGTGGATATGAGTTTTCAAACCACTTGGCTAAATATCAAAGCGGTGCAAATGATATATCATATGGTAAGAGTATGCTTAGTTTTGTAAGAAACTGCAAAACTGCCTTCCAAAGTATGTGTACCATCTCACACTCACACCAGCAATGAATGAGTGTTCTTGTTGCCACACATCCTCACCAGCATTGGTGTTGTCTGTTTTGGAGTTTGGCTATTCAAATAGGTATGTAACGGTATCTCATGTTTTAATTTGCAATTCCCTCATGGTATATGATGTTGAACATTTTTTTCATATGCTTATTTGCCAGCTATATATCTTTTTAATGAGGTGTCTGTTCGGATCTTTGCCCATTTTTAAATTAGGTTGTTTTCTTATTGTTGAGCTTAAGAGTTCTTTTTATGTTGTAGATAACAGTATTTTATTATATATGTCTTTTGTCAATATTTTCTCTCATTCTGTGGCTTGTCTTTTCATTCTCTTAACATTGTCTTCCACAGAGCAGAAGTTTTTCATTTTAATGAGACCTACCTTATCAATTATTTCTTTCATGGACTGTATTTTGAGGTTGTGTCTAAAAAGCCATTGCCTTACCCAAGGTCATCTAGGCTTTTTTTTTTTTTTAATTTTGTTTTGCATATAGGATAGCCACCGTTTTAATGCCTAGACATGGAATGTTTTTTTTTTTTAATTTTTATTTATTTATTTTTAAATTAATTAATTAATTTATTTTTGGCTGTGCTGGGTCTTCATTTCTGTGTGAGGGCTTTCTCCAGTTGCGGCAAGCAGGGGCCACTCTTCATCACGGTGCATGGGCCTCTCACTATTGCGGCCGCTCTTGTTGTGGAGCACAGGCTCCAGACGCGCAGGCTCAGTAGTTGTGGCATACGGGCTTAGTTGCTCCGTGGCATGTGTGATCCTCCCAGACCAGGGCTCGAACCCATGTCCCCTGCATTGGCAGGCAGATTCTCAACCACTGTGCCACCAGGAAAGCCCTAGGCTTTCTTTTACATGATCTTCAATGAGTTTTATAGTTTTATATTTAGCTTTGTGATTTATTTTGATTATTTTTGTGTGTGTGAAGAGTGTAAGGTCTGTTTCTAGAGTTTGTTTTGCATGTGGATATCCAGTTGTTCCAGCACCATTTATGGAAAGGTCTATCTTTGCTCTATTGTACTGCTTTATTCCTTTGTCAAAGATCATTTGACTACATTTACGTGGCTCTATGTATGAGCTCTCTATTCTGTTCCACTGCTGTATCTGTCTGTTATTTTGCCTATACCACGCTGTCTTGAGTACTGTACTTTTTTAGTAAATCTTAAAGTTGGGTAGTGTCAGTTCTCCAACTTGGTTCTTCTCCTTCAGTATTGATTTGTCCATTCTGGGTCTTTTGATTCTCCATGTAATCTTCAGAATTAGTTTGAAGATATCCACAAAACAACTTGCTAGGATTTTGTTTGGGATTGTGTTGAATCTATAGAATAATCTGGGAAGAACAGACATCTTGACGATACTGAGTCTTCCTATCCATGAACATGGAATGTCTCTCCATTTATTAGGTTCTTCTTTGATATCTTTTATCAGAGTTATACAGTTTTCCACCTAGACATGTTTTACATATTTTATTAGACTTATCAGTATTTCATTTTTTAGATGATAATTTATATGGTAAATGTTGTTAATTTCAAATTTCACTTGTCCATTGCTGGCATATGGGAAAGGAATTGACTTTTGTATATTAATCTTGTATCCTACAACTTAGCTATAATCACTTACTAGCTCCAGGAGTTCATTTGCTTTTCTTGCCAATTCTTCAGATATTCTACATGGAGACTAACCGTATCATCTGCAAACAAAGACAATTTTATTTCTTCCTTTCCAATCCATATACCTTTTATTTCCTTTTCTCGTCTTCTTGAATTACCTAGGACTTCTGGTACAATGTTGAAAGCAGTGTTACAAGGTTTCTCACCATTAATTTATCACCATGAAGTATGATGTCAGCTGTATGCTTTTTGCAGACATTCTTTATCAAGTTGAGGGAAATCCCTATTCCTAGAGTTGTTTTTTTAATCATGAATGACTTATAGAATTTTTCAAATGATTTTTATTCATCTATTGATATGATCATGTGATTTTTCTTCATTAGCCATTAATGTTAACATAAACTGGATTTATTAATTAATTTTCAAATATAGAACCAGGCTTGTATACCTGGGATAACTCCCACTTGGTAATAATACATAATTGTTTTTATACATTGTTGGATTTAATTTGGTAATATTCTGTTGAGGATTTTTATGTCTATGTTCGTGAGAGATATTGGTCCATAGTGTTCTTGAAAATATCTTTGGTTTGGTATTAGGGTAATTCTAGCTTTACAAGATGAGTTAAGTAGTATCCCCATGCTTTTATTGGGTTGGCCAAATTTTAGTTTTCTTTTTTCTGTAAGATGGCTCTAGTAGCACTTAGTTGTCTTTAACTTCATTCAAAATAATTTTGTTACATGGTATGTGACAACTGTCATATTAGTGTGCATTTAAAAAAAGACATCAAAATCGGTGAATTTTTGTGTAGCCATTTGAATATTGAATATGGAAGAAAAAAGCAACATTTCGGCATATTATGCTTTATTATTTCAAGAAAGGTAAAAATGCAAGTGAAATGCAAAACAAGATTTGTGCAGTGTATGGAGAAGGTGCTGTGACTGATCAAACGTGTCAAAAGTGGTTTGTGAAGTTTCTTGCTGGAGATTTCTCACTGGACAATGCTCCATGGTCGGGTAGACAAGCTGAAGTCGATAACAATCCAATCGAGATATTAACTGAGAACAATCAACATTATACCATGTGGGAGATAGTTGACATACTCAAAATATCCAAATCAATCATTGAAAATCATTTGCACCAGGTTGGTTATGTTAATTTCTTTGATGTTTGGGTTCCCCATAAGTTAAGTGAAGACAACCTTGTTGACGGTATTTCCACATACAATTCCCTACTGAAATGTAATGAAAATGTCCATTTTTAAAACAAATTGTGATGGGCAATGAAAAATGGATACTGTACAACAATGTGGAATGGAAGAGATTGTGGGACAAGTGAAATGAACCACCACTAACCACACCAAAGGCCAGTCTTCATCTGAGGAAGGTGATGGGATTGGAAGGGAGTCCTCTATTATGAGCTTCTTCTGGAAAACCAAACAATTAATTCCAAAAAGTACTGCTCCCAGTTAGACCAACTGAAAGCAGCACTTGACGAAAAGCATCCAGAATTAGTCAACAGAAAACACATAATCTTCCATCAGGATAACACAAGACTGCATGTTTCTTTGATGACCAGGAAAAAACTCTTACAGCTTGGCTGGGAAGTTCTGATTCATCTGCCGTATTCATTGGATTTGACATTGCACCTTCGGATTTCCATTTATTTAGGTCTTTACAAAATCCTCTTAATAGAAAACATTTCAATTCCCTGGAAGACTGTAAAAGGCACATGTAACAGTTCTTTGCTCAGAAAGATAAAACGTTTTGGGAAGATGGAATTATGAAGTTGCCAGAAAAATGGCAGAAGGAGTGGAACAAAAGGGTGAATACGCTGTTCAATAAAGTTCTTGGTGAAAATGAAAAACGTGTTTTGTTTTTACTTAAACACCGAAGGCACTTTTTGGCCAACCCAATATATTCTGAAGAGATTGTAGAGAATTGGTACCATTTTTTCCTTAAATACTTGATAGAATTCACCAGTGTACCCATTTGGGTCTGATGCCTTCTCTTTTGGAAGGTTATTAATTATTGATTCAATTTCTCCTACTCAGTTTTTATATTTCTTCTTGTGTGAGTTTTGGCAGATTGTGTCTTCCAAGGAATTGGTCTATTTAATCTAGGTTATCAAATATGTGAGCACAAACTTGTTCATAATTCTTCTTTATTATTCATTTACTGTCTATGGGATCTGCAGTGATATCCACTTATTTCTGTTATTAGTAATTATGTCTTCTCTCTTTTTTCTTAATTAGCCTGGCTAAAGATTAATAAATTTTATTTATCTTTTCATAAAACCAGCTTTTAGTTTTGTTGATTTTTCTCTATTGATTTTCTGTTTTCAATTGTGTTTTTACTTTAATTTTTATTATTTCTTTTCTCCTGCTTATTTTGGATTTTTTTCTTCTTTTTCTAGTTTCCTATGGTGG
The DNA here is from genome assembly GCF_949987515.2 of Delphinus delphis. NCBI lineage: Eukaryota > Metazoa > Chordata > Mammalia > Artiodactyla > Delphinidae > Delphinus > Delphinus delphis. Next base: position 44,745,025 of record NC_082685.1, on the reverse strand, counting down.
AAACTTAGAAGACTGATTTTAGATCTTTCTCCTTTTCAAGTGTATGTATTTAATGCAATAAATTTCTCTCTAAGCACTGCTTTCACAGCTTCCCACAAATTTTGATAAATTGTATTTTCATTCAGTTTAAGATATTTCTTAATCTCTCTTGAGATTTCATTTTTGACCTACGTGTTATTAAAAGTGCGCTTTTAATCACTAAGTATTTGGGGACTTTCCAGTTTTCTTTTGTCATTGATTTGTAGTTTCATATCATTTTTACCCAAGAGCAGACATTGTATGATTTCTATTATTTTCAGTTTCTTTAGACTGTGTTTTATGGTCCACATTGTTGTCTCTCTTGGTGAATCCATGTGAGCTTGAGAAGAATGCATATTCTGCTGTGGTTGGGTCAAGTAGTCTACAGATATCAATTAATTGATGGTGCTGTTGAGTTCAAATATGTCCTTATTGGTTTTCTGCCTGTTATATTGGTCCATTTCTGATAAAGAGGTGTTAAAGTCTCCAACTATAATGGTGGATTCATCTATTTCTCCTTGCAGTTCTATTAGTTTTTGCCTTGCATATTTTTATGCTGTTTTCATACAGTAGAGATTGTTATGTCTTCTTGGAGTACTGACCGCTTCATCATTTTGTAAAGCCCCTCTCTATGCCTGATAATTTATATTGCTCTGAAATTTGCTCTATCTGAAATTTGTACAGTTTGACTTCCTTTTGATTAGTGTTACCATGATATTTTTTTCTCCATCCATGTAGTATTATTCTATACATGTCTGTGTATTCAAAGTGGGTTTCCTGTAGACAACATATAGCTGTGTCTTGTTCTTTGATCCACTCTCATAATCTCAATTTTTTAATTGGTATACTTGATGTTTAAAGTGATAGATTAAAATCTACCATATTTATTACTTTTAAAAAATTTATTAGCCTATTCTTTGTTCCATTTTTTTTTTTTTTTTTTACCTTCCACACTTTTCCTTTTCTTCATGGTTTTGAGCACTTTATATGACTCCATTTTATCTCCTTTCTTAGAATATTAGTTATATTTCTTTTCCCTTCTACTGTTTTAACATTTTTAAGCAGTTGGCCTAGAGTTTACAATATATATTTCCAACTAATCCCAATCCTTTTTCAAATAACATTACACCACTTCCTGAGTAGTGCAAGTTATAACAGCATTCCTAATTCCTCCCTCTTATCCACTGTATCATTAGTGTCATTCATTTCAGTGATACATAAGCATAAGAATACACTGTCGCTATTATTATTTTGAATAATTGTTGGTTATATCAATTAAGAATAAGAAAATAAATATCTTGCATTTTATTTCTACTTATTCATTCTTCAATGCCCTTTCTTTATGTAGATTTGTATTTCTGACCTCTATCATTTTCCTTGCCTCTGAAGAATTTTTTTTTTTTTTTTTTGCGGTACGCGGGCCTCTCACTGTCGTGGCCTCTCCCGTTGCGGAGCACACGCTCCGGACACGCAGGCTCAGTGGCCATGGCTCATGGGCCCAGCCGCTCTGCGGCATGTGGGATCTTCCCGGACCGGGGCACAAACCCGTGTCCCCTGCATCAGCAGGTGGACTCTCAACCACTGCACCACCAGGGAAGCCCTGATGAACTTTTTTAACACTTCTTACAAGGCAGCTCTACTGGTGACAAATTTCCTCAGTTTTTATTTGTCTGAGAAAGTCTATTTCTTCTTCACTTTTGAAGGTTAATTTTGTAGGGTACAGGATTCTAGATTACTGGTTTTTTTTTTCTCTTAACACTAAATATTTTACTCCACTCTTTTCTTGCTTGCATGGTTTCTGAGAAAAAGTTGGGTGTAATTCTTATCCTTGCTCCTCTGTAGGTATTTTATTTACATTTTGCTTCTTTTAAGATTTTTTTTTCATTTTTGGTTTTCTGAAGTTTCAATATGATATGCTTAGGTAGAGTTGTGTGTCTGTGTGTTTGTGTGTTTATTTATCTTGCTTGGTATTCTCTAAGCTTCCTGAATCTACAGTTTGGTATCAACATTAAGTTGGGGAAATTCTCAGTCATTAGGCATCAAATATTGCCTCTGTTTCTTTCTTCCTTCTCCTTTTGGTATACCCATTATGTGTATGTTACACTTTTTATAGTTGTCCCACAGTTCATGTTATTCTGTCTGGTTGTGGGTTTTTTTCTTTTTTCTTTTTTTTTTTTTTTGGTCTTTTTCAACTTCTAAGTTTTGGAAGTTTCTATTGTCATAGCTTCAAGCTCAGAGATTTCCTCAGCTGTGTCCTGTCTGTTAATGAGCCAACCAAAGCATTCTTCCTTTCTGTTAGTGTTTATCCCTAGCATTTCATTTTGAATCTTTCTTAGAGTTTTTATCTCTCTGCTTACATTATCCATTTGTTTTAGCTTATTGTCTATTTTGTCCATCAGAGTCCTTAGCATATTATTCATAGTTGCTCTAAATTCCTAGTCTGACAAGGCCAGAGGGAACTGAAGGTGGAGTTTTCTCTTCCTTAAGTAGGTTAGGCTCTGGGAAAATAGTTTCTCCTGATGGCAGGACTTATTAAAAAGAACAGAATGCTCTGGTGTATTCAAAAATGGTTACTTTTCCCCTCTTCCTGTTGAAAACATGAAGAAATTTTTGTCAGATATTAACTGTGAGAACCTGGTAGAGCTCCTAAAAATAAAAGTTTCAAAAGGGTGCCCCCACTCCTTCCCCTGTGAGGGATCCCTCTGGAGTTTTTAACTCTCCGACTTGTTCATAATGAGCCTTCAGCAATTTACCAAATACAGTTTAAGTTTTCATACCCCAGCACTGGATCTCATGGAGGTTTCTGCTTGTGGGTTTCTGCTTTGCTAAGTTGTGATTCTCTTTATCCACCTGTCTCTTTCTTCAATTTAGGGGATAGCAGTTTGCCTTGTGACCTCACTTCTCTGACGGACTGAAGAAGAGTTCTTGATTTTGAACATTCATTCATCTCTTCACTTGTTTTGTTAAGACAGAGTAGAGACTTCTAAGTTCCCTATATGCCAGACTGGAAACCCCAAGTCTGAGTTCCAGCTTAATGATATTGTCCTCTACTGCCAGCTGAAAGATAAGGACATTTTCTAATGCCAAGGCATCTTCAGATACTATCCCTCTAATTACAGAAAAAATCAGATATTATGGCCTGGATCTTAATTTCCAAAATTAATAGAAAGTTCAAGTTCTTATTTATTAACTTATTTTAATTTAATATTTAAATAATATATGGAATTTTAATTTGAAAGTAATGGAGATAAATAACCATTTACACATGTGTGAAAGAAAAAGAGTGTGGGGATGTGGGGGAGGGAGAGAGAAAATGAGTTTAGGGATATTTAAGTGAGTACCTTCTATACAAAATTTCAGTAACAGAAATATAACCTCAGTGGTAAATGAAAGAAAAGCCCGTTATGAAGTAATGGTGAGTAGTCTCCATGAAATCTACACTTTCACACTAATCCACTGATTCATTTCAGTTTCTGTAACCTTGTGGTCCTGCCAGGGAACTTCATGATAAATTAATCCCTCTTAGGCTTTCCTGACTCACGAAATATTACTCACCTCCTCTCATTCCAGAGAGAAATGGAAAATTAATGAATTATTAATTTTACTAATAACATAAAATTAAAACAACTCACTCGTCTGAGGCTAAGGAGAAGCTGCCATCTAATTAAAAGAGCAATTGCTGCTCCCATCTTAGGAGATGGAGTGCTCATTTATTAAGAGGAACATTACCTTTTAGTCAAGGCTGAAATGAGATCACTGGAAGTACAATGTCCTTTCAGAATTGTTTTTATCTTAATGAGATATGAACATCTACTTCCACTGAGTTTCACTTTCCCTAGAAAAGCCTAGTGTGGATATGATATTGATGTAGCAAGTAGTGATAAGAGAACAAGAAAAATGAAATAATGCCATTTGCTGCAACATGGATGGACCTAGAGATTATCATACTAAGTGAAGTAAGTCAGAGAGAGAAAGACAAATACCATATGATTTCGCTTATAAGTAGAATCTAAAATATGACACAAGTGAACATATCTATGAGACAGAAACAGACTCACAGACATAGAGAACAGACTTGTGGTTGCCAAGGGGGAGGGGAGTGGGGGAGGGAAGAATTGGAAGTTTGGGATTAGCAGATGCAAACTAGCATATATAAGATGGATAAACAACAAGGTCTTACTCTATAGCACAGGGAATTATGTTCAATATCCTGTGATAAACATAATGGAAAATAATACGACAAATAATCTATATATGTATAACTGAGTCACTGTGCTGTACAGCAGAAACACAACATTGTAAATCAAATATACTTCAATAAATTTATTTTAAAAAAGAGAACAAGAAGAGGGTAATATTGTAACTTATATTTTCTCTATGTTCTCCTCCTCATCTAGTACAGAGGAAGTACTGAAGAAGGGCTCCCTGGTTTGAATTTTCTAAAAAACTTTATCACTGACCACTAAGAAACCAAGATCATGGCATCAATTTTTACACATTTTAAGTTGGTATTCTTGTGCTTCCAATTTATAGAAACTGACTTCAAACATTTCAACCAATTAAGGGAAATACACTAGAGATACTGGGTGATTTCTTAGAAGCCAAGAATAGTGAAAGGTCTAGAACCAGAGACCAGAAAGCCATTCAGGACTATGGCTATAATTTACTTCTATCTTTCTCCTATTCTTCTTTCCCATAGCACTTGTACAAACATAGCTTCCTCAAAGCTCCAAGGTTTACATTTCCTCTATTCAAGCAAACGGGACACACTGAGACATATCTCAATCCAAATGCCAAATACCTGACAAAGAAAATCCAGCTGATCGACTGCAAGTCAGGTGTCTACCCTGGTCCTTTCAGTCATGGCCATGAGAGGGAGATAGGGTCACATCATATAAACATGGCTTCTAGAACTTACCCCTCCGAGTGGCTATGGCAGCTGTCAGAGGAACAGGATCATTATAGCCTGACTATATGTCCACCAGTCTACCTAGAGCTTTGTCCTGAGATGTATTTCTCTTTCTAGAAGTCTCTGCCCCTGTCAAGAGGCATCAAAATACTACAGAGACACACTGGTAAGTGGTATGCCAATTAATCCAACAGATCTCCATGGTAACCTGTTTATCACCCACCCCCACATATTTATTATGATTCTTTGGTTTCTCTTTGGCTGTCTTATTTTTTTCCCCTCAAAGAGCAGATGTGTCCTTTGAAAATTAGATTTGATATAGCATTGTCTTTGGTTTGTCTCCAGATGTGGCCAATTTAGCAGCTCAGTCACAGGATGGCAAACAAATGCTTTCTAGGGAGAAATCAAATAATGGCATTTAAGTCTTAATTGCTGCTTAGAATAAAACCATTTTTAATGTTTGATTCAAATATACTGACTCTCATGGTTCTCTAAGTTTAACTTAAAAGAGCTGTTGAGTTAAAAAAAATACAATTCACTTCTATAGCATTTCTTAAAACTAAAAGAAATGTAATTTTGTACAACTGTTTTTATATTCATGAAGCATGACCGCTATGTATTTAGTTTTATCATAGTTTATACCTCATCTCCCACGTACCTATTGATGTGCAAAATCTATTTCTTATTGTAACATGGAAATACTGAAAACACCTGTCATCTTATATCCCCCACAACTAAATAAAATAGGATCTTTTGTTTGTGAAGAAGCAAATTAGCATATTTTCTTTCTGACAGCCCTTGGTGCCTAAAACTGTGCCCTCAAAATATAAATTATTTTATTTAAAGAATGTGTTTCTAGTAGTCTACTGTTAAAACTCGAATACTACTAGGAGAGGCAGTACATTCATTTATTACCTGAGTGATACAATTTAGTTCAACATATGGTGAAACTTTGCAAGCCTATGCTAATAGATTTGTCCAAAGGAAAAACGGCATGCCTGAAGAGGTGATGAATTCCCTACTGTAGAAGGTTCTCAAGTAGAGGCCAAATAGCCACCTGGATGAAGTATCAAATATACATATTAGGCACTAAATGGAATATTAAACATAATGATTGCTCATATACATGAAATTCCATCAGTTTGCATCTCTCTCCATTCATTCCGGCATTCATCCATACGTCCATCCATTCATCCATTGTGTATTCAATGTCTGCTACTATTATAAACTCTGGCCAATCAGTTGTAAACAAGAAACAGAGACTGATGCTGAAGAGATTATAATCAAAGGCTCTATGATTAGCCATTGGTATTACAGAATGAAGTGGCTTATGAAAAATTTAGGCATGTAACTGCTCAAGCAGTTACAGATAATTATATGGTGGGAAAACTGCTAAATCTGGTCCAGCAGATCCCTAAGGTCAAAGGGATAGGGTACCAAGGATAGAAGAGGCCAGGAAAAAACTGGACATCAGTGAAAATGTACCTGGTTACCTATAGTATGATGCCAGAAAGGCACTTCTAGAATCAAAGGGTCACGAACATGCCCAACCCATGTCAAATCCTCTCCAAACCCTTTGCTTCATCCTTTTTAAAATCAATAATAACTACTTTGTTGTCTCCTCTTGAAGCAGGCAAACTTTCATTATATTCTAGACCTAACTACTAATAATGTTAACAAGAACACCAACCACAACTAGCAATTATTAAGTATGTACTATGTGTCGCACATTGTGTTATTTATCTGCATGTAAAATGTCATTTTAATCTGTGCAAATGCCCTATGAGATAAAGTCTAACATCATCCCCACTTCACAGATGAGATTACTGAGGCTCAGGGCAGTGAAGTAACGTGAACATGGTAACACAGGACGTGGCCATGCTGGAACTCAAACCTAGGCCAATCTAATATTCAAATTCTTTCTCTGATTTTTTGTATTGGGCCGACGTCAGTTTCTCTGGAGCTTCAAACCACTGGTTCTGATTCTGCTGTCTGGACTTTCATAAAAGATACACTGCACATGACATTAAAGATATTCCCCAGACTAAATATCTGATTAAATATCTCCATTTTCTTCATTCTGGCTTCACAGGATGTGGCTTCCAAACGACACCTCTGCCTGGTCTCTTGTGTCCCTATTCACTAGAATTCAGCAACATTCTTCTTAAACTCCCTAGAAGTGGAATACAGAAGTGATCTGACAAGCCCTGAGGGGGGCAGAGTCAACAAGGTCATCAATACCATTCAGGACCATCATCCACTGCCATTATCACAAAAGCAATTAATATTCCAACTCAAATTCAGAGTTTACAAGCTCAGGATTTAAATACACAAGAGCTCCTGAGCTTTACAATTTCCTACTGGTTCTAGACACCAGTAATACAGCTAAAGCCCATTTAAGTTTTTTTTTACTAGAAAATTCCTCCATGTCATGAGTTGAAGCCTATCTTCCTGTAGCTTTTAGGCTTTATTCTCAATTTTGCCAGTAGAAGTTCACAAAAACAGTGAGTGGAGGGGTGGGGATTCAACCCAGGTCTATATAACTCCAAGCCCCATCCTCTTAGCCACTTCGCTTTAATTTGTTTAGTGTCATGTGCAAATGTAGTCAGCATGTGTTACCCAAATTACTAACAGAATTGGTCAATAGAATTAGGCTGAGGAAATAACACTGTTAGTTAATCTTCATGTACTTTTTCCTTCATCTAGGATTGGGCTCTTTGTCCATCCTAGAACTCATGAGAACATTTGAAAAGTCAATTAGAACCTTGTCATACCACCTGGCAAATTACTTGTCCCTATTGCCAAGAAAGCTATAAAAATGGAGTCCTCTCATCTATTTCATAGTACTCTGAGGAGCAGAACATTTTGATCATTGCTCAGGTGACAGCAGTTTCAGTACCAGAATCTTTGGACAAGACAAAAATACTGGATTTTAAATGATGCTTTTAACTCAGAGTCACATACTTAGTTGACAATTAATTATTATCCCTTTGGAGTTATGTTTAACTCCTTTAATACTAATAACTGAAAGCTGAATCTAAAAACTATATTATTCCCATAATTTTTATATCTATCACTCCCTTTTTTCTCATGACAGAATAGATGGGAGAGGGATTACTTCCCCCCAAATGGTTATGAAGCAATTTAGACACAGAATTAACATTTATAATCTGTAAAGAGTCTCATAATAGCAACAACAGGATTAGGGTGGCATAAAATAAGACAGATATTACTTGAAGTGAGAGGAATGTCAAAAGAATGAAATCTATATAATTAGGAAATGGAGAAGGGCATTATTATTGTATGAAAAAACTCAGACTAACAAGAGTTACTACTATTTTCTATGAAAATTAACTCCAGGCTTCTTGGCAGCCAAGAAGAAAAAGGAAAACCTACAGACTCCATAGGGTCCATCATTTAGAAAAGGAAGGATACCAATCCACTGGGCAAGAGAAATGTGCATCACAGAGGTCACAGAACTGCTTACATGAAATATACCAAGGAAAGAGTTTAAATAAATATAGAACCACACACTTCAAAAACTGGAAACAAATTCAGATCTCCTTGAGTGACCTAATTTCACAGACAGACTTGGGCACAGAGAAGAGAAATAAATTTCCTAAGATCACCCAGGTCACAGAGTGACTAATGCTGGGATCAGGAGCTCAGAGTCCACCATGTTTCCCATATTGCTACATTACTTACCTTGAAATCTACACAGCTCCTTCCTGGGGAAGGAAAGAGGAACCACATGGGTCCTGATTCCCAGCTCTGTGCTGAGAACTCAAAATATAGAACCAAGCTAGTTCAGATTAAAGAAAGGCTCAAACATCTTTCCCCTTTTTCTCTTTTAAGAAGTCTAAGTTTAGAGAGCTATCTTTAGCTAAGTCTTGGTTGACAAGTAGAACTGAACGAAAAATTATAGGGCACAAAGTCTCTGCAGTTCTCAAGGAAAAATATGACAAAGGAAGGAGAACAAAAAAAAATGGTTTGCACCAATTTTAATCAGAAACAGAAGCAACAGTATCTACAGCAAAAACCAACAGTAATTGGAATCTGAATGTGTGCCAGACACAGCACTAGGTACGTTACATGCATTATCTCATTTAATCTTCACAAGATTCCTGTAAAGTAGGATCCTCATTTTATGGATAAGGAAACTGAGGTAAAGAGGTTATATAAATTTTCTAGAGATAAACAACTTTTAAGGGATAAAGTCAGAATTTGAACAATGGTCTGTGTGAGTCAGAAAATCCTCCTTTCTCACTTTGCTATGGCATGAGAAGAACCTAATTCAAAAATAAAGTAAATTCAAAAAGAGAAGGAAATTCAAAAATTTAATAAATGTGTCTCTTTTGTTCAGGTTTTGTTTTGAGCCTCTTTTTTAGATTTTTATTCTTTTTTTTAACTTTTCCATAACAGGGAAACTAAGTTTCTGTTTCCAATGATCAAAAGAATCTTGACCAATACAAGCAGTACAGTACCTCACCCTGTAGGTCAGAAGTCACAACCAATAAATGCAGAACAGCAAGACTGATGGTCTGGAGCACAAAGGTGGCTCTGATCCAGGACTTCTCACCCCATATATTCACCACACGCATTCATTGCTCTTGGTCGTATTTTAACCACCAAGAAAGGACAGTACTTCTTCCTTATTTGGGTCCTACTTCTTCATGTGTCCTGTTTGTATTTTACATAATTATAAAACAAGATAACTTTTTAAAATTTCCAGAATGAAGGGCAAAAAGAAAATGAATGAATTCAAGCACATATCAAATGCACATAACTGCAGAGAGAAGAATTATTTCAAGTGATTTTTGAAGGACAGTAATTTAGAAGTACTGATACTTCCTTTTGGGGGGATATATCCTAAAGACAGAAGTAACTGCAAAGAAGTTTTAGCAGCTTTTGGTTATCATATTATTAGTGAAAATACTATTGACAATGTACTTCTGATATAATATAAAGTATAGGACAGAGCAAAAAATCTAGATTCGTCATTAGAAAACAAGAATTTCAACGTAAGAGAAATGTGATATAAATATAAAATCAAAGAAAGTCCTGTAATCATAAATTTCAATTGGAAATAATAGTATATATTCAAGAAGTATGTTTTCTTTCTTCTTTCATTTTATTTTCACTGCTTATTTCCTAGCTCTGTCCACTGAGAAGAACTATAAATGATATACTAAGCTGGTAGCAGTGAAAACCCTGGGTATCCACCTTATGGTCTCCAAATATAATTTCCTAATTTAAAGGGACCAGGAATTTTTGAGAAAGGCTGATTTGAGTTTTGAGACAAGAAATGCATAAGAGGACCCTAGAATTTTGTCATATCAGGCATCAAAGGAGTTATCCATTACTACTAGTGTCACGTCAAAGACTCAGGAGCCAGGTTGAATAGGCGCAACTAGGAGTGTTATGGGGCTTTATTCATAAGAATAATAACTGCAATGGCTTAAACATATCTAATAATTTTATAAACATATCTAATAAATGTATAATTCATAATAAAGACAAATAACAGCATGTGGGAAAATGTATTGGTCAACCTTACCTTATGATAGAAAACAGAGTTTATCAGTTTGAAAGCTGGGAAGTAAAGGAAATGAATCATGTATTTATCCTGCCTTTCTTAAATGAACAGTAACTTGGGATAGTCCATGAATGGAAGTTTCCAGCCAACCACTTTCAGTTCAACCACTGATAAAATCAACAAACAAATAAAATAGCTATTATGTGCCATCTGATGGATCTATACATTCCACTTTTGAAAATTCTTACCAAAAGAAAAACCACCGATATAATTCCCAAATTACAGAAAATTTGGTGAGAGAAAAATATGAAATCAGAAGAATCAAGAATATAGGAAATTCTATAAAAAATAAAATTGTTTCTTTAACAAATACATTAGAAGAAAAAAGTAAGAGATGGAAGGAGAACTTAAAGATTAAGGAACTTAAAAGACATATCAACCAATTAAAATGTATAGACCTAAGTTTTATTTTTGGAACCATTTGTGAAAAACAGAAAAGACAGAGACACAAGGACATAGAGCTCCTGAGACAATTGAGAAACTGTCAACTACTTTAATAATTATTGTTTGTATCTACTTAAATGTGATAATATTGTAGTAATTATACATTTTTAAAAGAATACTTTTAGAGATATATGCTGGTATATTTATGAATGAAATGACATGACAGGGTTTGATTAAAAATCACTCAATATGGGGTATACATATGAAACAAGATTGGCTATGAGCTGTCTCATAAAAAACAATTTGAGAATTGTTTTCTTTTTTTCATTATCTAAAATAAGCACCAAGATTCTGTGATCTTTCTATCTCTGTTAGAATGCCCCTGTTAATCATCTCGGTCTGATGCTTTATTTGTGAGGCAAAGGAGTGATGTGGTTTTAAGTGTACACCTTTCGAGGCTAGACAGGAATTTGATTTGGTCCTGCTACTTCCAACTTAAACTTACCTAGCTTCAGTTCAAGAGTAAAATGAACATAATAATGCCTAGAACCCAGGCTCTAACGTCCCATCATCTAGAACATTTACACATGATGTTTCTTCTGTCTAGATTTCTATTCCATCTCCTTTTGGCCTAGTTAATTCCTACTGATCCTTCCTATGTCAATGCCATCATCATTTCTTGAGGAAATCCATCCCTTTTCCTTCCTAGCCAGATCAAATTCCTTTACTACCTGTTCCTGTATATTATACACTTCTCCTTTGTAGCTCTGATTACAATTGCAAGTTGACATTCGTTAGTTGATATTTGTTTCACATCTACGCTCCCTATTAGACTCTAAGTTCCATGACATCAAGGAAAAGTGCCTGTGTTCAGCATTGATTCTCCGTGACAGCTAATATGATACGTTTACACAAATATTACTTGAATAGCTAAATGAATCAGCAAATCAATCAAGTGCTTAGCACAGTACCTGACTCAGAGCCAGGACTCAGTAAACACTGTTTGTTAATGTCACCTCCACTGTTATTGTTTTCTGGTATTAGACTCCTATAGTAGCTGAGAAGAAAGGGACAGGGAGGTTAAGAAAAATATAGGGTGTTAAATGTAGGGTATCAAATATAGGGTGATAAGATTTAGAGCAGTTCTCCAAGCTTAGTAGAAAACAAGAAATTTATGTGGTAGCTGAACAGAAACCCAACTGTACAACCTGTTCATTTTGGACCTGTGGTTTAGAAGGTCTCTTGCCCGACACACGTATACTGAGTCTATCTATGTTCTATGACATTCTCAAAATCCAAGCTTCCCTGGTCAGGAGTTTAGGCAGAATGGGGTTGGAAAAGGTAGAGGGTTCATTCTTCACCTTACTTTCTGAGTGTTGAGAAGTACAGTTTCCTCTAAGTTTTCAATGTGTGTGTTGAGTTGATTCTCACTGCGTTGAGCTCAGTTGGTATAGAAGCAATGACATGTCATCAGAACATGCTGATCGCAAAAGAACAAAAGGTTAGGCTTCTGGTTTCAAAAGTCTTGTGATATGAAAGTATGTAAAAGGAACAGATTGATCCAGTTTTGTCATGATTATTCATTTGCTAAATTTCACCCCCTGCTTTTTGAGACAGAGCGAATAAAAAATAATGAATGTCAGTTCTGTAGGCTGCTGAGAAAGGGACTACAAAGTATCCTTATCCCATTTGCTAAAAGTTTGTTTTAATTCTGCAAGCTGGAGATGACGTGTAAATGTTTTATAAAACATCTAAGGCAGCGTTCTTAAATTTTGCAGGTTATAGTTCTCTCTGAGATTCCAAAGATAAAAGCAGATCCTTCTCTGAAAAATTCTAATACAAACACCAAGTTTCCACAATCTGCTTCAGGATGTTCATGGAGTTCTTGGAGCTTAAACAGAGATCCTAGGGCAGGAACAACTGCTGTGGCGCTAGGACCATGTGAGTGTGTTCCATAGATTAAACCTAGCTTTCCACAATGTGATGGCTTCTCATATTTGCTAAATCTACCAATTAATGGTCAATGTTCATTGAGAAACAAACAAAAACAACCATAGGAAAAAACACCTAAACATACTACTGAGTTAATAGTTATATCATTTGGATTAAATTGATCATTTCAATTCCTTACAACAGTAAAAACAAGCTGTATCTATATGTATCATTACAAGTTTCAAAATCATTCAGGTAAAAAAAAAAACATGACTTATTGATACATACGGTTAATGTTATTTATATTAAATGCAAAATATATGTATATATATTTTGTGGATAAATAAATAGGTAGCAGAAAAATAATAAAATATTCATAGAAATTGTAAACACCCAAATTCATGATAATGTTTATTTCTGGGCAGAGTTGGAGGGAAATGAATATAGGTAGAATATAGGGGATTTTAACTGTAATGTTTTCTTCATAAAAAAGGGAGAGAGAACTGGAGCAGATACAATTTTAAAACTTGAAAAATATGAACTGGTGAGTACAAAGTGGTTCATTATGTTATTCTTCCTTATCGTCCATATAAGTATATCAAAATAAAGATTTGAAAAATGAAAATAACACACTGCCTAGCTCACAGGAATGTCATTAAAAACAAACAAACATTTAAGCGAAAGTGCTTTGGAAAATGCAAATGCCACGCAAAGGTCACACAGGTGTGTCCTCCACCTAAATTCAATTCATCTCATTAAAATTCAACCCAACAAATATTGACTAAGCACGGCTAAGATTTCATCAGACACAAGGACCAAATTAATATAATAGTCACAGACTCCAGATTCTGTGGGGTCTTGCTATTCATCTTGTTCAGCAGTTTTCAAAGGGGGACATAAATAGGGGTAAAGGCAATGTTTAATTTGTCAGACCTTTGGGCACTCATCATACTTCAACCAGAAGAACATTCTTTATGTTATGTGTATTTTGTGAAATAATTCATTGGTAATGTTGATTCAATGCTAAAAATTTACTGAAAACTATTGATCTGATCTTATCATTTCTCTAGGACTCCAGTACTAAGATGGAAACTTGTCACTTCTGCTACTGACATTTCATTTCTTCTTATGCCCCCAGAGACTCGATTTTGTTTCTTGTAATACACTTCACACATCAGATACTGTCTGCTGAGATAGCAGTGAAGACACTTCTGGTCAGGAGTAGGAAATCTTATCCAGACCATGATGAAGGTCACGGAACTCACACTTCAACTCTGAGCCAGTGCTGAGACTACAACATGAACACTTGACAGAGAGGGGTTCTTACTTTCGTTAAACTCAGAACTGATACCATACCATGTAAATCTGACTCTCCTTGAAGCCATCTTGCCAGTATGAGGGACCAGGACTTACCTGGGATGATGAAGCTGACAGATGAAGACAAATGGATCTATCATAGAAGATAATAGAGTCTAGACATAGATAGACACTGGGTCCTAATGATACTGCTTGAGCCCCTGGATTCTGCTGGGACTATACTATTCTGTCACCTGAAAGTGCCCTCTCTCTCTCTCCCCTTATTTTTTCAAAGACTACCCATCTTCAAAATCTATGCTAATTCTGTGCTCATCTCCAAACTTTCTTTGAAGTCTCCTGCACGGACATTAACCATTCATATGCTGCCTAATGTAGTTACTTAACTGCTTTCTATGTTAGGGCTTAGTTCCCCGGCTGGATTGAGCACCTGGACATTAAATGCTTTACATTTTCCTCAGTTCCTTGAACAGCTCAATTAAAGTGTTTCCTGTGCTTCAAATGAATAAATGAGCTAATGCCACTTCCCTTTGATCCTCCATGGCCAGCCAAGACTACTCTAGAAAACTTTTCCTGCCAGCTGTCTAAACCCAGTCATGCTTAAGTTACTAGAAAAATGTATCTTCAGGACAAGCACTGATTTTTATTTTAATTGTACCACACTTTCCCTAAATGAGGAAAACTCCTTGGTTCACCTACTTCATCCACTAACTAGCCTGTGGGATGTGTGTGGAGGAATGGAATTTGGTGATAATAAATAATTAAAATCAAATTAGAATGGTATAAGATTATCACTGAAGCACAAAATAATCCAGAGAAGCCTAAACGAATAGAAGTTCAGCCATTGAAAACTACAATCAACTTGTCAATGAACTTACTGGAAAAATGCAAGAAATTCCAAAAATCTGGTGTGTGGAGGGAATGTGAGAGATTTTTCAATGTTGTCAACGAATGTGTGGAGTCCATTGTTTAAAAAATACAAATCTAGAGCTCAGTCAATTCTAGAAGTGACAGTCTAAGTAGCTGAGGAGGAAGAAGAGGACTAAACTTTAATGATCCTTAATGGGACCTTGGTAGGCTACTAGGAAGATTGATCTATCATCTATATATATAAAGATTTGTATATAGTAAGATTTATATATATATATCAAATATATTCATGTGTTTATACACGTAAGTATATTTTCATGATATGGCATGACTTCCAACCATAAAAACAAAAGAAAGAGCTTCCATGTCTGATCACTTAGGTCCCTTGGAATACCCTCTCAGCAGGTGAGGAACCGATGCTGAGAATCTCCTCTTAGGCAGAAGCAATTTTTAAAGACGACATCAGGCAAGATCAATGCTCAAGACCTGCCCTCAAAGGAACCACCTTAAGGGAGAATTTTTACCTTTTTGGTTCTCCTTAGTCTCCAACAAAAGTAACATATGTTAACTGAAATAGAGAAAGAGAGAGAACAATACAATAGGCCCACTTAAACCCAGTTCAAAGCTAAAGCACATCCAGAGGAATGCCAATTCAATTATTAAACGGCAGCATGTATTTGTTCTAAATGAGTGGCTGGAGCTTATGTAAGTGGCAGGTCTTTGCAGGTTCTCACCTGCTAGAAAGAACATCCTTGGCTATAAGGCGGTGCACATTTCAATTCATTAGGAAAAAGAGAGTCAAGATAATGTGGTTTATCTGAAAGCTTGTAGCAAGCAAAATCCTCACCAGCTTTCTTTTCAATTTACAAATATTCTACATTCCTTTCTGCCTCTTAGCCTTTGTACATACTGATCATTCAATCAAAACTACTTTCCCTGCAAGTTGGATTACTATAGAGATCGTGCTTCAAACCAGAACAATTGTGATAGTGAAAGGTTATGCTAAAAATTACAACTCATATACTATTGAAATGATTATGGACCCTTAAATTGGTTTTACAATATTTATGGTCCTATTCCTAAACAAGTCTCAAAAATAAAAAATATAAAAGCAACGTATCTTTGTACACAAACAAAATTTTAAAACTTTACATTGATTACTTAAAATATTAAAAATAAAATGATCAGAAGAAGCTTTAATCAAGTACTTTAATCAGTTTCCTGGCCATATTTGTCTTTAAAAACATGTCACATTGTTTTCCTGAGGGACGTATGTTTTCCCCAATATTATGGCTTTGTTATCATTATTACTTTCTTCCTAAAATTAGCTGTAAACTTCTTCAACATTGCATTTTGTGTTTAATAACTTTGAAAAATTTGACAACTTCAAATGACTCTACAATTTTTTTTTAATTATAGTAATACTATAAGACCCATAAGATGACTTTAATAAATACTCAAAATTTTCTGAAACCCAACTGAATTTGGGTAGCAAAGAGAAAAGGTGAGTATTGCCACACAGAAGGGTTTTTACAAAAATATGCTCAACCTCACTGTTGTTAAACAAATGTTGTGGTGTAATTATTCTAACTCTGCATGCATAAAAATGTTTGTAAATTTTGACAATTGCTGTGTCTATTTTGATTGGTAAAAAAACTGTATGTTGTTTAGAGGCAATTATATATGTGGATATCTCACAAATAGCACCAAGGACATTTCAGCTTCATAGATTTAATTTAGTAAGAACACTTAATTTACTAAGAATATAATATTATATCCTAGCAAAATGTGCATTCCTTTTACCACCGCAAAAATTATTTTCAATGATGAATTTTTAAATTGAATTTACATTAACAATCAAAATATGTCATATTTCACAACTGACAGGTGAAGTTTTAAAAATTTTACATTGATTCCATGAATTGGTTAGCAGTGAATCATGATTGGAATGAACTAATTTTATATTAGAAGCATCTGATGATAACAATGGAAAACAGGCATCATTAGCAACTTGAAAAGTCCTTTTTCTGCTAAACTGAGGCCTTATATTATCAGTGATTGTTTCATTTGCTGTGTATTCACAGAAAACTTAGAAATGAGAATGAAAAATATTAAATGAAGAAGAATATAAATTTGATTTTTGAATAGACATTTGTTAAATATGCAAATTCTTTGACCCTGATCCAGACCTACTTGAAGACGAAACTTTGGAGGTGAACCTCAGCGGTCTGTGTTTTAACAAGGCCCCCAGGATATTCAGATGCACATGCAAGTTTGAGAATGTCATCTCAATGAAAAATCAGTTTCACAGAGTGCTCTGCAAATGTACCTTCTGCAGTTAGAAGTGTTAAAACCATATTTTGGAGAAAGTCTTCATAAAACAACCACTGAGTCCAGAAATAGACCCACACATATATTTTTAATTCATTTTTCAACAAAGGCGCCAAGGCAACTCAATAGAGAAAGGATAAGCTCTCAATAAATGGTGCCATGTGCAAAACAAAACATAAACAAAGAAACCTCAATCCAAATCTCACACCATATACAAAAGCTTACTCAAAATTGATCATAGATCTAAAAATAAGTGCTAATAACCCTTCTAGAATAAAAAAGAATAGGAGAAAATCTTTGTGACACACGGTGTGGAAAAGACTTTTAAACAAGACACGAACAGAACAATAAAAGATATCAATAAATTAAATTTCATCAAAATTTAAAACTGTGCTCCTCATAAGACTGTGAAGAAAAAGAAGAGGCAATCCACAGCCAGGGGAAAATATTTTGCAAGACTCATCTCTTAAATAAAATAAAATAAATAAAATAAAACAAAACAACAAAAAACCTTTGCTTTGTTTTAATATTTTTGTTTTTTATAAATATCTTCACCTAGAAATAAAATATTGGTCAAAATTTGAACAAACACTTCACCAAAGAAGATATAAAGATGGCAAATAACCATATGAAAAGATGCTTATCATCTTTGTCTTTAAGGAAATGCAAATTAAAAAAGCGGGACAGTACCGCACACCCATTAGAATGGCTAAAATTTAAAAAACGGACTATATCAAATGTTGGCAAAGACAGGAATGGGAAGTCTCATACATTAGATTGTAAAATGGTACAATCTCTTTGCAAAAGTTTGTGATTTTCTTAAACATATTCTACCATACAACACAATCACTCCACTACTACGTATTTACCCAAGAGAAACAAAAACACATGTTTACCCAAAGACTTGTACCCAAATGTTCATAGCAGCTTTTTTGTTATAGCCAAAACCTGGAAACAACTCACATGTTCATCTACAAAGAATGGGTAAAAACCATTGTAGTATATCCATACAAAAGACTACTACCTAGCAATAAAAAGAAACAAATGATTGACACACACAACATGAATGAATTTCAAATAGTTACACATAGTGAGAGAAGCCAGATCCCCCTACATACCCATAAGAGTATATACTTGATGATTCTACTATACAATTCTCTTGAAAATGAAAATAGACCTATAGTGACAGAAAGTAGATCAATGGTTTTCTTGGGACAAAGTGAGAATGGGTGGTGGCAAAAGTGCTGAAGAAAACTTCTGGGAAGATGAATATATTCATTATCTTGTTCGTGGTGATATCTTCACAAGTGTACACATATATCAAAACTCATCATGTTAAACACTTTAAATACGTACAGTTTATTGCATTATTGGGTCAATGGCAAAATATGAGTAGCAAGTGTATTAGCATTACATCTACGTTAAATTTCCTGATTTGAAGAACTGTACTGTGGTTATATGTAAGAGAATATTCTTGTTCTTAGGAATACACACTTAAGTGTGTGAAGTGCTAAAAGGGCAATATGTCAGCAACTTATTTTCAAGTGGTCCAAAAACAAAATTACAGGGAGACTGGGAGGGGAGAGGGAGAGGTGGAAAGATCTGCAGAGCAAAATGGAAATAAGAGTACTTTGTAATATTCTGACCACCTTTCTGTGAGTCTGCAATTTTATCAAAAAAAAAGTGACAAAAATCAGACAAATGAAAGAAAACAGAGGGTGGCCACCTCTGCACCCTCTGCTTTCCCAGAGCCCCCTGTTCACACCTCCATGCACAGGGTACTGAGCCCCCGCTGTGCCCTGAAGTCACTATGCTCTTTGTGGTTCATACACAACTACCCGGAATGTGTGGACCCCATTTCACTTGGGTGATTCCTACTCCTTTCAAATTCATGGCAGGTTTTCTATCCTCTGTGGAACTTTCCCTGGTGGTCCCCAGCCCACCTCCCTTGCCGTGAGTGCCCCTCCTATAGCACCTTCTGTGCATTCCTCTGTCACAGTTCTGGCCACACTATCCTACTGTCCATCTCCTCCACTGAACAGTGAGGGCTTTTTGTTATTGTCCTTCAAACCCCCAGTCTCTCACAAAAAAGGCAAACTGTCAAAAAATGATGAATTGATGGTTGAATAAATGCCTTCCTTTAAGTATTAGCATCCAACACTGTATATATTTTAGTAGATCTTTTAAGAATGGGAAAAGGAGATTGCTGAATTAACTTATTTCTATGATTTTTCTTTCAGGATATATTTATCAGAGCATATATTACATGTACTTCACTGTATAGATGATAATAGAACCCTTAAAAATTGCTATCTTCTGACACAAATAGTTATTTTTCCTCTTCCCGTTTCTAGGGAGACTAAGTCCTAACAACTGAGCAGCATTTGTTGAGTGAGCACACATCATCTTTCTGCAAACACCCTCATACTGAAGCATGTATTAATGATGGGTATGGCTGGGCTGTGGTGGACTTGAATTACTCTGCAAAAGAAAACAAGGATACAGGAGGAGGATCTGGGAGGAGGACAGGGCTAATGGCTGCCCATGGGGAAGTGTGGGAGGGAAGTGAGAGACCCAGAGACACAGAAACTAAAAAGAGAATAATGGGGAAGAAGAGACATTCTGGTATATGGTAGGCATTTAAGAAACATCTCCTTAATAAATCATGAAAGTGTGATGTATACTTGGGAAGTGAAATTCTGTGTACTATAAAATCCTTTTATCTTTGAACAAAACCTTCAGAAAGATAACTAGTTTCATTAATGTCTAACAGAGCAGACTGAGGGTAGGAAGATGGACAGACTTGTTGAGCAAGTGCGAGGCTGGCAGGAGAGCAAACAGGATGCCCATGGGAGCCTTCTCCTTGCTCCATTTGAGGTGCGTGACACGGGCACTCAGTGAACAGCACAGAGTGCCGCTAGGATGAAAAATCGATTCCTCTTTTCTCAAAGTTCTAACTAATGAACCGTCAGAATTTCATGCAAGCAGAATTCAATTCACATACTTAATACCTTCCTCAACTACTAATTTAATTAGGACACTCAGCACATTGCCATCAACGTACCCAAAGCTGGTGGAGTGGCTTGGATACTATGGGGAAGTCAGGATTGCAACACAGACATGTTTTGCATCTTTAGGGACCTACAGTTGAAAGGGAAAACAAACAAAAACAAAAACTGTTTCTCCCATTATTCTCACTCTCAAGCAATTTGGAAAAGCTGCCCTCCTCCTAAGAAATTCAGACCACCAACTAACTGATTTTTCCAGTGGCCAGAACAACTATATCCATTTTCAAACATATATTTCATATTTCTCTAGAGCATACTTTTTACCCTTAATTCAGCAGAGAATCTATTAATCGTGAGCTTTTATCTTCATAAAACCAGTCTTGGTTATGTGTTGTTATGTTCAATTAGGTTAAGTAAGGAACTAACATTAGTTGTTAGTATATTTAAAGGTTCAATCTGGTAAGTAACTAACACAAATACAAGTTCCACTCCTCGATAGCTTGCCAACAGCAGGCATGACTAATCAATTACTGCACTTTTCCCCTGCAAATCTCCAGGACACGTTAATTACCTGAGTCCATCCTTATCTTTCTTTACTAGTCTCATTTGACACCCTAAGATTGACCACTTTTACCAAACAATATAGTTCCTCAAATCCCTCCCTTGATGCCACGTCTGGACTCTCCTACTCCTCTTTTATCATTCTCCACTAAACCTAGAAATCATTTGATTTTTGCTGATACTTAACACAAACTTCACAAGCCTAGTTAGTAGAAAAAAATCAATATATTGTCAGAGCTCCAAATTAGCAGCATGTACTATAAACTCTTTCTTTTTCCTTACCATACCCCCCCCCCATCACACTCCCCCATTATCCTTCCCTCTAACTCTTTCTCCAGGGATGCTCTTCTCCTGAAAGCTTAAATGTGGGCAATTACTTTAACCAGAGCAAGCCAAGAGTGAAGAAATCACCTCTGCTGTTTGCCCTCACTCCTCAGGCTGCATGTTAATTATGGCTGTCAGAGGCTACTAGTAAAGGAATTGGGTAGGGAGCCCTGGGACTGGATGATTGGGTTAGTTGAGCTCTGCTACTTCTTCCTACCACCCAGGATGAAAAGGGTGATGAATTTGATAGATTTTAAGGCAGGCCAACTATGCAGGGTGGCGATTCAGTAAAACAGGAGTAGAGGCTTTTTAGTCATATAAACCTGGGTTCCAATGTGACCTCTGCCACCCTCTGGTCCAAGGACATTGGCCAATTCTGCCTTTTCTACACAAGGGTATTAGTAATTACTTCTCACTGCACTGGTGCCACATTAAATGGGATAATGAAAGTAGAGTTATCAGAACATTGTTTGGAACGAAGTAATCATATAATAAATTCTTATCAAATTCTATCAACAGGCAATACCAAAAAAAGAGATGACAAGTTTCTCTTGGTGACCAAGAGTGTCAAAGACACTGGACACGTTAGGAGAATTACAGTGGTTCCCAAATATTCTTATGTGATGTAATAAAGGTAAGTGCTTAACACATAGCTCACACTCAGTAAATTACCTATTTTCTCAATTCTATAATACTAATTTTTATAAATTTTTACTCTTTCTGAAATTAGGATGAGCCTTAAAATTGATGCATGCATTTAACGTGATACCTACAACTATTTTCTCTTGAAAACTTGTATTGAAATCAACAGGGTGTCTTATAATCAATAGTGTTTTAATTACATAATGAAATAAAATAGTATTATTAAAAATGCTTCATCTCCTTTAAGAAATGACCAGATCTGTACTCTCAGAAGTCTGAAAGACCTAGCTGACAGTCTGAAGTGTCACCAAACTTTCCCTTTGAAGTTTTACTATGTCCTTGAGTCTCTCACCTTGATTCTTTACTGCCATCCCTATCTTCTAACTACTATTTTCTGATTACTTGCTATGTTCCAAGTACAGTGCAAAACGCCTTATAAATATTTTATTTTACTGCATACAGCCCTAAGGTGAAATGAAACAGGAGGATATTGAGGCTTTAATGAGAAAACTGAGGCGCAGACAAGTAAACATGGCTCTAGTTCACAGGAGCTGATATATGGGTCAAGTTCAGGTGTGACTCCAAAGCTGTGATTCTCAACCATGACTGGAGTTCCTTGATTATAAGGAAACGACTTCAACATGCAAAGCAATAATCCAGTTCCCATAGGAATAACCTCAGAGTTAGAGCCTAAGGGAAAGCAGAGGAGGGGGTTATCCAAGTAGCACCAGGGAAATAAAATTATCAGAATCAAACTACATACTGTGTGCCTTCAGGGGTATTTTTGTATCAGTTCACAGTATATATTTTGAAGATGTACTTTAAGTACAGTGGAAAATAATGTGCAAGGGAAAACAAGATTGATATTGTAAAGAATATATTTAATATGTTTATTCCCTATATTTTTGCATTTTAAAAATAATAATTTAATAAAGTCTATAGTGGGAAATATTTTGTTGGGACTACAATTCAAAATGTGACCGTTTCATCTTTTAAACAATGTGGTTGTGAAAATTGCTGGGGTAAAAACTGTAAATAATAAAGGTGTTAGGATACAGAAAAAAGAAAAACGAACAAACCTAACAAAGGTAGACTAAGGAAACTATAATTGACCAGTATTCCTATGTTACGTTAAGTTTAAGTCACTTATCTGTTGCATCCATAAAATATCCTCAACCACACATACTTTATTCAGTTAATGCCTAGAACAGCCCTGAGTTTCCATTTGCCTAAGACGGCCCTGGCTGATGCTGATGTCCCAAAGCAATTGTCAATACCCTCAAAATTGTCCCAATTTAGATGATAAATCATATGGTCACCCTAAGAATACTCAAGAACCTTAAATTTTATTCTAACCCTGCCTATTATAAATCATAAAATATTTTTTAATCATCAGATTCTTCTATAAGGCAATTTACCCATGTGAAATAGTAGAAATATTTATTATAGCTCACTCAAAAAAACAAAAGAAAAGTAGCACCACAGAGTTGCAGAAGCTTAGAAGGTAAGTATAAGTTTATGTCTACCTCTCTCTACCAGAGCTCCTCTCTGGGAGAGTGCCTGCTTGTTTGACCCACAAAAATGTATTACAACCGTAACTTGCCACTGCACCAGGCTTCTTGGAAAGAGAATGGGGGGGGGGGGCTATAACTTATAAGGAGAGATGAGGCCTACAAGTTGTTTATCAGCAAAATATCTCTCATCAGAAGCATGTCTGGCCAGCCACAATTTCTAAAATTTTTACAACTAAATAATTACTTTGGACAAAGTCAATTTTTTCCTCTAGGTCCAGGTGTGGCCTAGTCAGAGTTTTCAACAGTTTTTATTAGGCACTCAACATTCCTTTCTCCTTTATTTATTCTTTATAGAACTCTACATATGTTCAGGTTGCTAAACTTTTCAAATATGACTCAAGGAAAGATGACCTTATCATCTAATCCAGGTACAGATTTTGACTGGTCCAATCCAGCAGCCCATGGTCTTTTCTGGATGACTTATAGGGTTCAGAAGTGACCTCATTTGGTCTAAATGGAGCATCTCGGTCTATGCTTGTTCGACTGGCTTCAATCTCAGTCTGTGTGTGTGTGTGTCTGTCTCTTTTCTACAGAAAGTAAACAACGAACCACATAAGTCACAAATATCAGAAGTCACACTGTCACCTCAAAGTAATCAGCATCACAATAAAATGAACACTGAGGAAGGTAGAATAGAGACATGGAAAAAACTGGATCCATGGTAACATTATTAAGCCTAACCCACCTCTGAATTTTCAGTTATAGACATAATAAACATACTATATTTTCAGCAGCTTTGAATCAAAGATTTTGTTACTTGCATCCAAAAGCATGCCTGTGGATCCAGTGCTTGGGGAGGCATAAACAACTGATCAGAGCCAACATGGAAAAGGAAACTGTCTCAGTAAATGGCAGCAACGTCAATCCAAATGGTCAAGCCCCAAATCTAGAAGTTATCTTTGGCTTTTTAAAAATTATTTTTCACTTCAAATCTGTTAGAAACTTGTGTCTATTTGCCTCCAACATATTCTGCATTCTATCTACTTTCCTTGAACTACTTTCCTTGAACAGCACAAGTATCCTGCAATTTGTTCCTGGGACATTACCATATGCACATAAATGGTCTCCCACTACCAATAATAACACACTCCAATTATTCTCATCTATGCCACTAAGATAATTTCAAAACCTTTTCATGGCTTCCCATCACACTTGGAATAAAAGCTGTATTTTTTAAAAAATCAGGACACACAGATTCTCGCATGGCCTGCCACCCACCTCTGCAACCTCTTCTCTTTTCCCAACACTTGTTCCATCGCAGCCATCTGGCCTCTTCACTGGTTTGCTTGCATTTTTTCCTGCCCTAGTACCTCTACACTTTCTTCTCTACCTCAAATGCTTTTTCTATGGCTTTACATAGCTAAATCCTTCTCATCCTCCAAGTGTCAGCTTAAATATTATCTCCATAAAGGAACATTTCTTGACCCCTTCATGTTTCAGCCCATGATTCTACCCCACTGTGTTAAATACCGATCACATCATCCCAGGTATTTCCTTTATTGCACTTGTCAAAACCTAGTTCTATTTTGTTGTTTGTTCATATGCTTTTGTTTGCTTGTTTCCGTCTGTTTCTCAAGGAGATCAGCTCCATGAGAGAGGAATCTTAGTGGTTCCATCTGTCTACCTAAGACACTGACTTAGAAGGTAACTGGTTATAGCAGGTTTAGAACCTGGCTGTAAATTCTTTGATACTCTTTCCACTGAGAGGTGGGATCTATGCTACTTGCTCTTCAATCTGGGAAAGGTTTAATAAATATGATACAGTGGAAGTGATGCTTTGTGACTTTCAAGAGTAAGTCATGAAAGTCCCATGCAGCTTCTGCCTTGTTTGCTGGGAATGCTCACACATGGATCCCTGAGCTGCTATGTAAAAGTTCATTAGTCATGGACTACCACGCTGGAGGGGCCACACATAGGTGCGTTGGTAGCTGATCCCTTTCTTTAGCCATCCCAATCCAGGATCCAGGTATGTGAGTAAAGAATCTATGCTTATTCAAGCCATTCCAGGTGAAGCCCTGGAAATCACAAAATCATAGAGCAGAGAAAAGCTGTCCTGGTGGTGCCTGTTCTGATTTCTGTTGTGTGTAATCAATAAGCATAAGAAAATGATTGTTTTATGCCACTAACATTTTAGGATGTCTTCTAATGTAAGGATGTTTTCTAATGTAAAAATAGGTATCTGGAACAAAGGCCCTCCAAATTTTGAAAAATATTTGTTGAATGAGGATGACCACCCACCTTGTGGGGACACTCGTCCAGAGACCTGGGTTCTAGTCCAAGCTCCATCACTAATATATTATCTAATCTTAGGAAAATCCTTCCCATCTACAGGTCTCAGGTTCCTCCCATGTGCATTGAGGTGATATGACTAGCTAAACTCTTAGGTCCTTTCCACTAAATTCTTAGTCTATAGATGAGAACTAAGGGTTTCAACAACAATTAAAAAATGTAAATAGCCAGGAATTAGGGGCTCTCTCTTCTCTGGGCATTAAAGTGAGCTTAAGTGATGTGATCCTTAGAGTTCTCAGCATGCTAGGGTGGAGGAAGGGATTTGACAAGGCAGTCATTTTCCTGTATCTTGGTATTCCCAAGGAAACCATGCCTTTGTCCCTAAAGCCGGATCATGTGGGTGGAAGGGCTCAGCAGACAGATGGGTTAACTAGGGGGGAGGAAGGGAGGGAGGGGCTGCAAATAAATGGCTTCTAAAGCCTTCTGTTTTCTAACTAAACCATTTTCCTTGTTTCTTTCCAAGATCCTGCAATGTCTCTACAGTACTGACTCCAGACCTCAGAGGATGGAACCATGGCAGCAGCAAAAATGTAGTAGAAAGACTGCTGGCTCTGCGGGCTACCCCTGAAAGCTGGAAAGCCTTGAGCAGCCACCACTCTAACCTTCTGCTGTGTAAGATGAGGATAATAACTCCTCTCTGCTCTTCTTCATTAGGAAATGGAGGTGCCTTTTCCCAGGGCACACAGAATATCAAACAAAAATAGGATAAGAACATGGGCCTCCCAATTTGCACTCCAGGGCCATGTTATAGCCCCAAGCTCCCAACCCCTCCCTTCATACATCACTCAGCATAGGAATCAGGTTCTAAAGAAGAGGAAGCATGGACAGCCAGGTATGAGGGATATGAGCACATTTTTTTCCACCTTTGGAATTTCTGTGAGATTATTCACTGGGACTAGATCTTGGAGTATGATTAGGTGAGGATCTAGAGAATAAAAAAATAATTCCTGGGAAAGGTCATTCCCATGATGAGTAGGAGTAGGGAGGGTGGCGGTCTTAGCTTGTAGACTTATTAGCTGCTATGGTTCAGACCCACCTGAATATAGAAGAAGCACATTCTGGGAAGAAGAACTAAGAGTACTGGGGGGGGGGGCAGTTGAAGGGGCTATCATTTAAAAATTCATTAAGCAAACAGCTCAGCTTATACTATGTCACGTGTTGCTTTAGAGTTCCCTGACCTTCCTTCTGCTAAATTCAGATGTAGCCTCAGAATCTTTCTAATCCCAGAACAACAACAGCCATAGCCAATAGATTAGAGCTATTTTATGAGACCATTCAGACTTACTCACAGGGAGGAAGTGATTCTGAATATGGCCTGATGTTCAGGAATCAAATACGTTCCAATTGCAGCCCCCTGTAAAAACATAAGGACAGATATGTGTACAATAAGAGGTATCCAAGGTGGAAATATTTTAATATAGTTGCACAATGTGACAAAAAACCCAGGTTGCCATTTCTGTGGTTCAATGCCCCTTGTATTACAGTGCAATGCTTTTAGGAATTCTATCTAATAAGGATGCAATGGCCTATAGTTAGAACAGGCTACAATAGCTGTAAGAAACAAAATAAGTGGCAATAATTTCATATGGTATGATTCTGTTTCACGTCAACTGTTTGAATTTAAATGAATTTTATAGAGGGACTTAGTATAGAACATGCAAAAATATTTTTCTACTTAGCTAGCTAATCTATATCATTCCTTTAAGCATAAAAATGAAAAAAAAGTGATCTATAAAATAAAGTACTATAAACATAAGTGATTATTATCATTAGTAGTCTCAGTGTACCTTTAATATTCTGATTTCCTTTCAAAGCAAATAAACTGGTAGAAGATGGATGTTTATTGGGCCACCAAACAAGTATTCCACATTATCACTTTAGCTAAAATAAATTTAACTCTAATCAATCTTCTGTTCGGAGAGAATGGGGTTAGAAATCAGAATGCAAGTGAAAGAAAGACGCCATCATGTAAAGAAAAAAAAATACTGCATTTGAAATGTAGTTTACTGCTTATGTGAGGAGTAGCCCAGCCATAATGAGGCAGGGAGAAAAAGAGGACACGGCAAATGTATGGTGGTAAACACTCAGGCCACCATCCCCTTCTCCCATACACAGTACAGACATTACAAATTAATCACAGAGCTCTTTTCTGCTAAGAACTGGTGTGATCTCAGAATTCTTCTCCAAAAATAATCCAGACTGCTACGATGGCCAACTGGACTTGACATATGAAATAAGATCAATTTGCAGAAAGTTGGGTGATAGTCACAGACTGGGAATTAAGATCCCTGTGTTCTAGTCCCAGTTTAGCCACTGATCTACTCTGTACTAAGGACTAATTTCTTCCCTTTCTAGGTATCAACTGCCCCATTAGTAAACTGAGGTCAAAACTTTCAATACTGCCTATGCTAGAATCACCAAACTTCCCTCCCTGCCACTCCCCCTGGAAGGGATCTTACAGATTAGCTAGGCTTGCCAAGCCACTGCAGGAAAGGATGTGGATGACAGGGAATGTTTCCCTGCTACTTTTGTAAAGATATTTTAAATTCACAGTCAAATAAAAGTGGAATAATGTCATCTCAAATTATTACCAATTGTTTTCTTTTCTACTGTAGCTGGTTTAACTCTAGCCATTGCAGCACTGTTAGAGAGAATTCCTTGGGGATATCTCAGAAGGATGCAGTGGACCCTGAGCAAATCTGGAAGCCTGAGTTTTGCTCCTCACCAGCTGTGTAACTTTGTTGAAATAATTTCTTCTCTACGATGCTACCTGTTCCAAACATACCTATCCCTGTGTTCCATACTCTCAGCTCCTGAAAAGGACACTCGAGTGCCCCACAGAACCAAT
Organism: Delphinus delphis; assembly: GCF_949987515.2. Taxonomy (NCBI): domain Eukaryota; kingdom Metazoa; phylum Chordata; class Mammalia; order Artiodactyla; family Delphinidae; genus Delphinus; species Delphinus delphis. The sequence continues at coordinate 44,716,425 of NC_082685.1, read as the reverse complement.
GAGCAACCATATTGTTTCTCTCTTGTGAATCTAAAATATGATTCACAGAAACCGAAGCCAATTCATGGAAGGCTTTTTGGTGAGAGGTTACAGAGACAGGATTTGGGCAGCAATGTTGCTTCATGTTCAAAACGAGTAGGGAGAGATAAATGTTCAAGGAAGCACAAAGCAGAGGCCATTTAAGAGATTGAGTTATTTGCCTAGGTTCCAACTGTATAGTTTGGAGGGTTTTTTTGTTGTTTAATTAATTGATTTATTTATTTTTGGCTGCCTTGGGTCTTCATTGCTGCGCATGGCCTTTCTCTAGTTGCGGCGAGCGGGGGCTACTCTTCGTTGTGGTGTGCGGGCTGCTCACTGCAGTGGTTTCTCTTGTTGCAGAGCACGGGCTCTAGGTGCGTGGGCTTCAGTAGTTGTGGCACACGGGCTCAGTAGTTTTGGTGCACGGGCTTAGTTGCTCTGCGGCATGTGGGATCTTCCCGTACCAGGGCTTGAACCCATGTCCCCTGCATTGGCAGGCAGATTCTTAACCACTGCGGCACCAGGAAAGTCCCTGTATAGTTTTTATTTCTAGTTCAACTGAGGCTCTGAGGGGGTTCATTACCCATCGCTGGATTTGCTGAATTCTCTGCAACCTTACCACAAAGTGTCCTTTGTTTTAGCCTGCTCTTTGCAGCCTAATCGTGTTCTGTTTAATGAGGGAAGCAGGCTGGAGTGGCTGGGACTAAGAGATCTCTGAAGTCATGTTCATGAATCTATACTCATTTATTTCTATATGATGAATCCTATCTCTACCCTGAAGCTAACTCAATGTCAACCAACAAGTTTCCTGTGGGAACTTTCTCTGCCCACAGCCTCTTCCTTCTTGGCCATTCCTCTTTTTAGAGCATGTAATTGAGTGTTGTGTGAACCCTCACCTCAATGTCCATTATGAGGTTTCCTTTGGTCCCAGTGTTCCTAGCATCATCAGCTTCGTGTGTGCCTTCTTCTTTTATATCTCTGCTTCCCTATCCTAGACTCCTTTCCCCCCAAAATTTATCAATGCAAACTTAGACCTCAATGTATTCACAATGACCCCTAAAGACTGACACACTTCTAAGAATCCCTTCTAATGTACTTATCTCAAGTAGTTTTCCAAAATTATTAAGGACAATGGCTCTGGGTTGGAGCCCTCACCTCCATCAATTACTGGACATGCAGCTGTGGAGACATTATTTAATCTTTCTGAACCTCAGTTCCCTCATATTAAAATAAAGTTCTGGGCTTCCCTGGTGGCGCAGTGGTTAAGAGTCCACCTGCTGATGCAGGGGACACAGGTTTGTGCCCTGGTCCGGGAAGATCCCACATGCCGCAGAGCGGCTGGGCCCGTGAGCCATGGCCACTGAGCCTGCGCGTCCGGAGCCTGTGCTCCGCAACGGGAGAGGCCACAACAGTGAGAGGCCCGCGTATCGCAAAAAAATAAAAATAAAAAGTAAAGTTCTATCAGATCATGCATAAACTTACATAGCACAGTTCTTTGGATATAACAGTCAATAAATGTCATCACTGTTGCCATCGTTACCATCACGATCCTTGGCTCAGCATGCCTTTGCCCTGCTTCTCATGCCTACTCCAGGTTACAACACAGCTCCATCACTGCCTCCCCTATGGAGCCTTCCTTGACCTTTCCTACTTCCTCATTTATTAAAGTATTTGTAACATTTAATACACTGCAAAGCGATACTTTATACATATGTTTCTTGTATGTGTATTTCTCCCCACAAAAGTATTTGTGGGGAAAAACATACAAATAAAAATATGTGGACTTCCCTGGTGGCACAGTGGTTAAGAATCTGCCTGCCAGTGCAGGGGACATGGGTTCAAGTCCTGGTCCAGGAAGATCCCACATGCTGCGGAGCAACTAAGTCAGTGTGCCACAACTACTGAGCCTGCGCTCTAGAGCCCATGAGCCACAACTAAACTACTGAGGCCTAGTGCCACAACTACTGAAGCCCGCACTCCTAGAGCCCGTGCTCCACAGCAAGAGAAACCACCGTAATGAGAAGCCCTCCCGCCACAACAAAGAGTAACCCCTGCTTGCTGCAACTTGAGAAAGCCCGTGTGCAGCAACAAAGACCCAAAACAGCCAAAAATAAATATAAATAAAATAAATAAAATTTTAAAATATGTAAAATATCTTATACTTCATATGTATGAGTTTCGCTCCACAAATGTGAAATCTTTAAGAACAAGAACTTGTTGTGCCTGGCACTTTTTTCTTTCTCATCCCCAAAACAATTCATCAATGTACTTTTGATTTTACTACCTAAATGTATCTCAAATCCATCTCTCTGGGCTCTTGACCTCTACTGAGATGAATAATTATGATGTTAACTAATGGTTATACAAGGGTTCCCAAATAGGTGCTCATATCCATTTACACAAAAGAAGTTAGGAGGATGGAAAGAGGTAAACTGCCCTAGAATCAAGGGATCCTGAGCTCACGGTTTACCAGCTTCAAAGCCTTCCATAGGAAAGCTTGTTCTGTTCTGTTTAAATAAAAGCTTGTTTATCCATTTCCTAGATGGATAACTCTATTTAATATATAACACCCCCTTCTTATTCAGCTAAAGTCCATCTTTCAACAACTTATATAATTGCTAGTTCAAATTCTTAAACCATTCTGGATAAGTCTCATCCTTTGTCCTTCTGCTATCCCTCCAGACACTTGAAGTCAATGATCTTATCTCCATATATTCTTCCTTTGAACCTAAGCAACGCTGCCAGGTCTATCAGATTGCAGCAGAAATAATTAGACTGGCTGGGGAAGTGTAACAGGGAAATATTCCAGGCAAGGACAAAAAGAGTCAGTCTCTTCAGCAGGGAACATGGAGAGAGGTAAGTGTTACTTGATATGACAGAGGAATCTAAATGAAAGGCCATAGGACATCTAATTGCGTGTTCCTTGCTACCTGGTCGTGCTGCCTACCCGGAACGGGACACTAAATGAAATTAGCAGAGCCAAAATTTAGAGAAGATCAAAGGAAATCCTTCTCTACACAATGTGCAATTATCCACTACTGCAGAATATTATTGAGGCAAACTGAAGCAAAAAGAATTTGGAAAAGGATTAGGAGCTTATATGAATAAGAACAGCTTGTGCAGTTACTAGCAAGAACAATAATTACACGGCCAATCGGTCCCCTGGTGTCACGGTACGCACTGAGCTCAAGCTGGGGCCAGAGAATGAACTGCCTATAGAATAGTACAGTAGTATCCAATATTCTAGGTGCACTGTCCGATTTTCCTTTGACTAACTGTTCTGAAGCATCTACGGGAAAACACTTCAGTTGGTAAAGCGTGAATTGCTTCAGGTTTGGCTTCTGCAATCTGGGTCAGGAATGGAAATGGCCTCTGAGAAATCTCCAAATCCTGAAACAACTTTTTAAAAATGCCAGAACGGGAAAGTGCACTAGCTGTCTAAGGACCTGGGTTTCTGGTCCTGTTTCACATTAGCTGATTGGCTTGGCAAGATCGCCTACCTTTGGGAACTTCAGTTTCCTCATTTACAAAATGACAGGCGCTATCCTAGCCCTGTCTATGTAAAATATAACCTTAGTTCCTCAGGCTTCATGCCTAGGTGGGTATCACCAAGAATAAACTGATTTTTAAATTTACATAGAATCAAGGGGCAAACCTACACAGAATACATAAAGGCAGTGAAAAGTTTGTGCTCCAGCTGCCCATAAGAAGAATGTCTCTCACATATGGAACATGGGAGCCCACGTGTCCTCATTGTTGACAATCACCCCCATCTTCATATGCCATGGAGTCACTGATACTGACGACTCTCTCACGCAAAGGTCTTAGCTAGCTCTTTGCTCCCAAATCTCCCACAACCAACCTTTCCTCAAGTCTCTACAACATGAAAGGCCCACCCTTAGATTCATATGTAACCTATGTGGGAAAACTTTTCTGTTTGACTCCCTTGGACAAGTTTCTTCAAGGTGAGGTCAAAGGGCAATGTGTATCTATGGGTAAAGTTCAGGAAGTGGGGACATCCTTTTAGCTTCATGCACTTCCTTCTCTTCATTCTGCCTCCCCACTCAAATGACCAAAAGAATACGACGAGGGGAGAAATCCAAACCAGAAATGGAAATGAGGAAAGGATTGCACGTGCTACAAAAAATGGGAAATATTTTGAAAGAAAAAATACAGAGCACACCAAAATGAGAGATGGACAAACTGACCCATAAATGACCACAGGTAAAGGATGTATTGGCTTAGGAAATAAATGAATCTCCAGTGAACACCCACTTATCTATATTCTCTAATTTATAAAGGGACTAGAGGAAAAGAATAATTAACAAATGGCACATTTTCATTCTAGTAATGTATCTGGGAAGTCTCCACATGGCATATTGCTGTTTATTCTATGTTCTACCCAGAGAATATGGGCACAGTAGCAGAATCTCCCCCAAAAGACCACTCCTCGGTTAGAGACAGATTGTCCCAGCTAATTTGGGGCTACTGCAACGAATGTAAAGAAGGAACTTCTCACTATGTCCAAGCTCTCTGGCTCAACCACTGCCCACCAAGCTCTTCTGCACACGTGGATGGATATTCCAACAATCAAGTAAAGCTACAATTTTTGCTTGTACAGTGTTTGTTGGTTTGGTTTATTTTTAAATCTGAATTTAGAAGATTCAAGTCCAGAAACACACAGAGTCTAATATTAAGTAGCTAAGCCTAAGATTCACTTTGGAAAGACGAGAGAAGAGAGAAAGATTTCTGAACAACTGGAAAGCAACCATAGTTCCAGTGAAAAACAAACCAGGGATAAAGAACAGCTGTCCCCTCCATTTCATAAATGTTGTTTCAGAGGTATGGACTTTTTACATGGCTCTAAAAATAAGGCGTCCAGACAGTTAATAACGTGAGAGATGTGGGGAGGGGATGAAACTGTGGACACAAGATGTGTTATCCCCTACACCCTGCTCAAAGGCTTTAGCAAGTAAGGGGTCTTCCTCCACCTACTCTCACCAGGCACCAGGCTAAGATCATTCTGAAAATAAAACCTAACCAAGATATACATGTATATATACATATATATATATATATATATATACACACACACACACACATATATATAGAGAGAGAGAGAGACACACACCTATATATATATGTATGTATTTTTAAAAACCCTCTCATAAAATAGAGAAATACTTGTTCAAAATAAATCTAACTTAATGCCATTTAAAAAGAATAACGTATCATAAACATACAGGGATTATTTAGGCGTGCAATGATGTACAATATTAGGGAAACTATTTGTGTAATTTATCAATCAAGAGATCAAAGTAGAAGTAGCATTCTCTCAAATGAGGCCAAAATTCAGCTGACAAAATTCAACAGACATTAGAGATTAAAAAAAAAAATACTTGGGGCCTTTCCTGGTGGCGCAGTGGTTGAGAGTCCGCCTGCCGATGCAGGGGACACGAGTTCGTGCCCCAGTCCGGGAAGATCCCACATGCTGCGGAGCGGCTGGGCCCGTGAGCCATGGCCTCTGAGCCTGCGCATCCAGAGCCTGTGCTCCGCAACGGGAGAGGCCACAACAGTGAGAGGCCCGCATACCACAAAAAAAAACAAACAAAAAACACTTGGTAATTTATAAGAAGAGTACCACTATCTTAACATGGAAAAAAAGTGTATTTAAAATGAACTGTCAACATCGTACTCAAGGTGAAACTATTATGGCATTCCAACTAAAACCTGAAGAAAAGAAAATAATGCTATCACCACTAGGTTCTGGAAATTCTAGACATTAAGATTGGGTGAAATCATGTAAGATAAATGGAATAGGAATATGAAAATTATTAGAAAACTCAAGGAAAAAATTTCATTAACTACTGAAGTATTGTGAATAAGATGATTTATATAATGAGCCTAAGGGAAAATGGAATAATTATTAAATCTTACTAGATTTTGCTAAGATAACTTGTTACAAAAAAAAGAAAAAGGAAAAAAATGCCTAGAATCCTGCAAAAACCAGTCAGAAATATGATTTTTAAAAATCCTATTCATATAGCAATCAAAATTAGAATATTCACTGTACTAAACTTAACTAAAATTGTGTAGGATACATTTGAAATAGACCTTTAATTAGAGACATAAAAGATGATTTGTAGAAGTGAAAATAATTGCTATTTTTTTAGTAGAAAAGTTCACAGTTTTAAATATTTTAATTTTCCCCAAGTTTATTTTAAAAATTCTGTATTATTCTTATTCTCAGTGAATCTCAAAGGAAATTATGTTTTCTTCATAACTGAACAAAATGATTATAAAAGCGGTAAATGAGAAAGAAAAGTGAAGAAACCTTTCAAAGAAAAACAACAGTGAGTAACTTTCATTTCTGACTATTCAAAATATGTATAACAATTTAGTTAATAGAATTCTGGTAATACAGAATAAGCATTCAGATGAATAAAAGAGAAGTGAAATACATGAAAGGGGGTTTGTTTTTGTCAACTGTGACATCAGCTCCTGTCTGTTTAGCTGGTTTTTTCACAGTAATAGAACACAAGTAGCTAGGGGAACAGCAAATCGTGGATGTCAAAACTGGTTCCCACCCAAGTCCCTCATCACATACACACAAAGCTTGCCACTGCTAATCCTGAAAGACTGAAAGTCTTATTGTTAAGTAGATTTAAACATGACCTAACACAAAAACTTTCAAGACAGGGCATTAACAGAAAGAATGTCCTTCTAAAAGAATCTGGCATGACAGATGGTCGAAGGAAATAGCACTGAGGACCTAACAGTCGGGCGGTATTTTTTTGTCAGCCAAGGCCAAAGGGAAACTGCAATGTGTTGTAGAGATTCATTTTCTGACAGTAGACGTTATATAAACGCATATGCAGAGACCATTTTCTCTTCCATAGGGATTAAACTAAAGCAAGAATTTACCACATAAATCTAGGTATAAAGGACATTTAGTGACGTAGTGCCTCTTTCCTCAAAGTGAAGCCCAGGGACCAGCAGCAATAGCATCCCCTGGGGAGGGTTAGAAATGCAGAATACTGGGCCTCATTCCAGACCTCCTGAATCAGAGTCTTCATCCTAACCAGATCCCCAGGTGATTCACATGCATATTGAAACACTGATGTAGTGGACATAATGTCTTCAGCTCTGGTTTTACAATAGGATGTAAATCCTGGTCCTCTATGGGCCAGAGGGATTCCTTAGTGGAGAAGATCAATAAGGGTTAGTCTATAGTTCTGATACCACCCACTCAGGACCAGGGTCACTTCTTATGGGCAGCTGTTGAAGAACAGAACTAGAGAAAAGACTTGTGTGAGGGCAGCAGAGATCTTAGCAAATATTTGAACAGACCTCTCACGTGGAATAAGAAGAAATACGAGTTGTTTGTCATTAAGAAGGGTATGCCTAACACTGATTGCTGGAAACTGAAGATAAAACATTCCCTCGATATAAGTTAAGAATTATCTAACAAATCAGTTCAAATGGAATAGACTATCAGAGGGCTAATGTTACTTCTATTACCCCCACCACTATCTCAACCAGCAGGAATTAACTGCATCCTTATTCTGTTCGCCTGTTTTTGTTTGTAGGTATTTTACCTTTATATAACTAACCTTTTTAAACTGTTGTCAACTCACATGAAATTCAAAGATGTGAGATAATTTATCTAAGGTCAACCAGTTAGCAAGTGGTAGAACTAGCATTCAAATCCAAGCCATACTTACTTCCACAATGATTCTGAAACCAGAGATACTGAAGAGGGTCTTCCTGCATCAGATAAACTAGGGGCAACTTAATGCTTCCCAAACCCTACTTGCTAAGTACTGGAGCCATCCTAAGTACCTTTATAAAAATGTAGATTCTAGAACCTCATTGCTGGAAAGTATGTTATAGTTAGGTTGGTGGAGGTGGGTGGGAGAGGGGTGGAAAACATGCATATTTTGAAAAGTTCCTTGATATTTGGGATAGATTTTTATTCTGTGCTTCCTTTGATCTAATTTAACACAGGTATGGGACAAGGGAATGTATGTAAGACACAGCTAATAATTCTTCCCATATCGGTCCCTGGTTGTTACAAATAGTCGAAAGCACCCAGAGACAAACCATTTCTCTAGAAAAACACATGTTTAAGTGCATTAGGTGTCCAAAAAAAGACAGAGATGATTTCAATTTTCTTTACTTTCATAAAGCTCATCAGCTAGAAATTACACAAAAAACATACATGGAAAAATAGCTATAGTCTTTGAATTCTGTCTGCTGAGATGTCTCAGTACATGAATGAAGAAAAAAAGAAAATTCATATGAACTTAACAACCTAGTCGGTTTGAAGCCATAAGTGCACAAATCGGTTCAGCGTACTATGATGAAATACTTCCCCAATGGAGGAAGAACATGTTAATACCTAATATATGTTAGAAATGAAGAGCAATGTAAAATTATAAATAATCATCACCAGGAGACCTTCACGATGGCAGAGGAGTGAGGTGTGGAGATCGCCTTCCTCCCCACAAATACATTAGAAATACAACTACATGTGGAACAACTCCTACAGAACACCTACTGAACGCTGGCAGAAGACCTCAGACTTCCCCAAAGGCAAGAAAGTCCCCACGTACCTGGGTAGGGCAAAAGATAAAAGAAAAAACAGAGACAAAAAAATAAGGACGGGACCTGCACCCCTGGGAGGGAGCTGTGAAGGAGGAAAAGTTTCCACACACTAGGAAGACCCTTCACTGGCAGAGACAGGGGGTGGGCGGGGTGGGGGGAAGCTTCAGAGCCACGGAGGAGAGCGCAGCAACAGGGGTGCAGAGGGCAAAGCAGAGAGATTCCCACACAGAGGATCGGTGCTGACCAGCCCTCACCAGCCCGAGAGGCTTGTCTGCTCACCCGCCGGGGAGGGCGGGGCTGGGAGCTGAGGCTCGGGCTTCTGAAGTCGGATCCCAGGGAGAGGACTGGGGTTGGCTGTGTGAACACAGCCTGAAGGGGCTAGTGCACCACAGCTAGCTGGGAGGGAGTCCGGGAGAAAGTCTGGATCTGCGTAAGAGGCAAAGGTCCATTGTTCAGGGGTGCACGAGGAGAGGAGATTCAGAGCGCCGCCTAAAGGAGTTCCAGAGATGGGCACGAGCTGTGGCTATCAGCACGGACACCAAAGACAGGCACGAGACACTAAGGCTGCTGCTGCAGCCACCAAGAAGCCTGTGTGCAAGCACAGGTCACTATCTAAAGCTCCCCTCCCAGGAGCCTGTGCAGCCCGCCACTGCCAGGGTCCCGTGATCCAGGGATAACTTCCCCGGGAGAACACACAGCACGCCTCAGGCTGCTGCAACGTCATGTTGGCCTCTGCTGCCGCAGGCTTACCCAACATTCTCTGCACCTCCCTCCGACCGGCTTCAGTGAGCCAGAGCCCCCTAATCAGCTGCTCATTTAACCACCTCCTGTCTTGGTGGGGAACAGACACCCGCAGGCGAACTACACGCAGAGGCAGGGCCAAATCCAAAGCTGAACCCTAGTACCTATGTGAACAAAGAAGAGAAAGGGAAATTTCCCCCAGCAGCCTCAGGAACAGCAGATTAAATCTCCACAATCAACTTGATGTACCCTGCATCTGTGGTATACCTGAATAGACAATGAATCATCCCAAAATTGAGCACTGGACTTTGGGAGCAAAGATATATGTATTTTTTTTACTTTTTCTCTTTTGTGAGTGTGCATGTGTATGCTTCTTTGTGTGATTTTGTCTGTATAGCTTTGCTTTAACCATTTGTCCTACGGTTCTGTCTATCCATTTTTTGTTTGTTTGTTGTTTTTTTATTTTTCTGGTTTTTTTTGGGTTTTTTAGTATTTTTTCTTTTTCTTTTTTTTTTTTTTTTTTTGCAGTATGTGGGCCTCTCACTGTTGTGGCCTCTCCCATTGTGGAGCACAGGCTCCAGACACGCAGGCTCAGCAGCCATGGCTCATGGGCCCAACCACTCCATGGCCTGTGGGATCTTCCCAGACCGGGGCAAAAACCCGTGTTCCCTGCGTCGGCAAGCGGACTCTCAACCACTGCACCACCAGGGAAGCCCCTTTAGTACACTTTTTACCACTTGTTATCATTGGTGGATTTGTTTTTTGGTTTGGTTTCTCTCTTCTTTCTTTCTTCCTTTTTTTTCTTTTTCTTAAATTACTTTTTAATTTTTTTATTTTTAAAAATTAGTTTTTATTTTAATAAATTTCTTTTCCTTTCTTTGTTTCTTTCTTGCTTGCTTTCCTGCTTTCTTTTCTCTCTTTTCTTCTGAGCCATGTGGCTGACAGGGTCTTGGTGCTTCAGCTGGGTGTCAGGCCTGTGCCTCTGAGGTGGGAGAGATGAGTTCAGGACACTGGTCCACCAGAGACCTCCTGGCTCCACGTAATATCAAATGGTGAAAGCTCTCCCAGAGATCTCTGTCTCAATGCTAAGACCAAGCTCCACTCAATGACCAGCAAGCTACAGTGCTGGACACCCTACGACAAACAGCTAGCAAGACAGGAACACAGCCCTACCCATTAGCAAAGAGGCTGGCTAAAATAATGAGGTCACAGACACCCCAAAACACGTCCCTGGATGCAGTACTGCCCACCAGAAAGACAAGATCCAGCCTCATCCACCAGAACACAAGCATCAGTCCCTTCCACCAGGGACCCTAAACAACTCACTGAACTAAACTTACCCACTGGGGGCAGACACCAAAAACAACAGGAACTACAAACCTTCAGCCTGTGAAAAGGAAACCCCCAACACAGTAAGTTAAGCAAAATGAGAAGACAGAGAAAAACAGCAGATGAAGGAGCAGGGTAAAAAGCCACCAGACCGAACAAATGAAGAGGAAATAGGCAGTCTAGCTGAAAAAGAATTCAGAGTAATGATAGGAAAGATGATCCAAAATCTTGGAAAAATAATAGAGAAAATAAAAGAAAAGTTTAAATAGGACCTAAAAGAACTAAAGAGCAAACAAACAATGATGAAAAACACAATACATGAAATTAAAAATTCTCTAGAAGGAATCAATACAGAATAACTGAGGCAAAAGAATGCATAAGTGACCTGGAAGATAAAAAAGTGGAAATAACTACTGAAGAGCAGAATACAGAAAAAAGAATGAAAAGAATTGAGGACAGTCCCAGACACCTCTGGGACAACATTAAAAGCATCAATATTTGAATTATAGGGGTCAAAGAAGAAGAGAAAAAGAAAGGGCCTGAGAAAATACTTGAAGAGATTATAGTTGAAAATTTCCCTAATATGGGAAAGGAAATAATAAATCAAATCCAGGAAGCACAGAGTGTCCCATATAGGATAAATCCAAGGAGAAACATGCCAAGACACATATTAATCAAACTATCAAAAACTAAATACAATGAAAAAATATTAAAAGCAGCATAGCATAAGCCTCTTAGATAGCCTCATGCACCAGAGGGTAGATAGCAAAAGCAAGAAGAACTACAATCCTGCAGCCTGTGGAACAGAAACCACATTCACAGAAAGATAGATGAGATGAAAAGGCAGAAGGCTATGTACCAGATGAAGGAACAAAATAAAATCCAAGAAAAACAACTAAATGAGATAGAGTTAGGCAATCTTCCAGAAAAAGAATGCAGAATAATGATACTGAAGATGATCCAGGACCTTGGAAAAAGAATGGAGGCAAAGATCGAGAAGATGTAAGAAATGTTTAACAATGATGTAGAAGAATTAAAGAACAAACAGAGATGAACAATAAAATAATTGAAATGAAAAATACACCAGAAGGAATCAATAGAATAACTGAGGCAGAAGAATGGATAAGTGACCTGGAAGACAAAATGGTGGAATTCACTGCTGTGGAAAAGAATAAAGAAAAAAGAATGAAAATAAATGAAGAGAGCCAAAGAGATCTCTGGCACAACATTAAATGCAACAACATTCACATTATAGGGGTCCCAGAAGGAGAAGAGAAAGAGAAAGGGCCCGAGAAAATATTTGAAGAGATTATAGTCGAAAACTTCTCTAACATGGGAAAGGAAATAGCCACGCAAGTCCAGGAAGTGCAGAGAGTCCCATACAGGATAAACCCAAGGAGAAACATGCAGGAACAAGTAAAGGATGTCCTGATGTTGAGGGGAAAAAAACATAGCTGGAGGAATCAAACTCCCTGACTTCACACTATACTACAAAGCTACAGTAATCAAGACAATATGGTACTGGCACAAAAACAGAAATACAGATTAATGGAACAGGACAGAAAGCCCAGAGATAAACCCACACACCTATGGTCAACTAATTTATGACAAAGTAGGCAAGGATATACAATGGAGAAAAGACAGTCTCTTCAATAAGTGGTGCTGGGAAAACTGGACAGCTACATGTAAAAGAATGAAATTAGAACACTCCCTAACACCATACACAAAAATAAGCTCAAAATGGACTAGAGACCTAAATGTAAGACCGGACACTATAAAACTCTTAGAGGAAAACATAGGAAGAATACCCTATGACATAAATCACAGCAAGGTCTTTTTTGATCCACCTCCTAGAGTAATGGAAATAAAAACAAAAATAAACAAATGGAACCTAATGAAACTTAAAAGCTTTTGAACAGCAAAGGAAAGCCTAAAGAGGAAAAAAAGACAACCCTCAGAATGGGAGAAAATATTTGCAAATGAATCCTCGGACAAAGGATTAATCTTCAAAATATATAAACAGCACATGCAGCTCAATATTAAAGAAAACAAACAACCCAATCCAAAATGGGCAGAAGACGTAAATAGACATTTCTCCAAAGATGACATACAGATGGCCAAGCACATGAAAAGCTGCTCAACATCACTAATTATTAGAGAAATGCAAATCAAAACTACAATGAGGTATCACCTCACACCAGTTAGAATGGGCATCATCAGAAAACCAACAAACAATAAATGCTAGAGAGGATGTGGAGAAAATGAAACCCTTTTGCACTGTTGGTGGGAATGTAAATTGGTACAGCTACTATGGAAACAGTATGGAAGTTCCTTAAAAAACTAAAAATAGAATTACCATATGACCCAGCAATCCCACTACTGGGCATTTACCCAGAGAAAACCATAATTCAAAAAGACACATGAGGGCTTCCCTGGTGGCACAGTGGTTGAGAGTCCGCCTACTGATGCAGGGGACATGGGTTCGTGCCCTGGTCTGGGAAGATCCCAAATGCCGTGGAGCGGCTGCGCCTGTCAGCCATGGCCGCTGGGGCTGCGCGTCCGGAACCTGTGCTCCACAACAAGAGAGGCCACAACAGTGAGAGGCCCGTGTACCGCAAAAAGAAAAAAAAAAAAAAAACACACGAACCCCAATGTTCACTGCAGCACTATTTACAATAGCCAGGTCATGGAAGCAACCTAAATGCCCATTGACAGGCGAATGGATAAAGAAGAAGTGGTACATATATACAATGGAATATTACTCAGCCATAAAATGGAACGAAATTGGGTCATTTATAGAGACGTGGCTGCATCCACAGACTATCATACAGAGTGAAGTAAATGAGAAAGAGAAAAACAAATATCGTATATTAACGCATATGTCTGGAACCCAGAAAAATCGTACAGATGAACAGGTTTGCAGAGGAGAAACTGAGACACAGATGTAGAGAAAAAACGTATGGACACCAAGGGGAGAAAGCAGTGGGAGGTGGGGCTGGTGGTGTGATGAACTGGGAGATTGGAACTGACATGTATACACTGATGTGTATAAAATGGATGACTAATAAGAAAATAAATAAATAAACATTAAAAAAAAAAAAGCAGCACAAGAAAAACAACAAATAACATACAAGGGAATCCCCATAAGGTTAACAGCTGCTCTCAAGCCAGAAGAGAGTGTCAGGACATATTTAAAATGAGGAAAGGGAAAAACCTATAACCAAGATTACTCCACCCAGCAAGGATCTAATTCAGATTCCAATTAGATATTAAAACCGTTAAAGACAAGCAAAAGCTAAGAGAATTCATTACCACCAAACCAGTTTTACAACAACTGCTAAAGGAACTTCTCTAGGCAGGAAGAACAGGAGGAGGAAAAGACCTACAATAACAAACCCAAAACAATTAAGAAAATGCTAATAGGAACACACATATCAATAACTACCTTAAATGTAAATGGATTAAATGCTCCAAACAAAAGGCATAGACTGGCTGAATGGATACAAAAACATGGCCTGTATATATGCTGTCTACAAGAGACCCACTTCAGACCTAGGGACACATACAGACTGAAAGTGAGTGGATGGAAAAAGTTATTCCATGTAAGTGGAAATCAAAAGAAAGATGGAATAGCAATTCTCCTATCAGAAAAAAATAGACTTAAAAATAAATATTATTACAAGAGACAAAGAAGGACACTACATAATCATCAAGGGATTAATCTAAGAAGGAGATATAACAATTGTAATTATTTATGCACCCAACATAGGAGCACCTCAATACATAAGGCAAATGCTAACAGCCATAAAAGGTGAAATCGACAGTAACACAAGAATAGTAGGGGACTTTAACACCCCACTTTCACCAATGGACAGATCAACCAAAATGAAAATAAATAAGGAAACACAAGCTTTAAATGACACATTAAACAAGATGAAGTTAACTGATATTTATAGCACATTCCACCTAAAAACAACAGAATACACTTTCTTCTGAAGTGCTCATGGAACATTCTCCAGGATAGATCATATTTTGGACCACAAATCAATCCTTGGTAAATTTAAGAAAACTGAAATTGTATCAAGTAACTTTTCCAACCACAACACTATGAGACTAGATATCAATTACATGAAAAAAAATCTGTAAAATATACAAACACATGGAGGCTAAAGAATACAGTACTAAATAACCAAGAGATCACTGAAGAAATCAAAGAGGAAATCAAAAAATACCTAGAAAAAAATGACAATGAAAACACGATGACCCATAACCTATGGGATACAGCAAAAGCAGTTCTAAGAGGGAATGTTAGCAATACAACCCTATCTCAAGAGACAAGAAACATCTCAAATAAACAACCTAACCTTACATCTAAAGCAATTAGAGAAAGAAGAACAAAAAAAAACCCCAAAGTTAGCAGAAGGAAAGAAATCATAAACCTCAGATGAGAAATAAATGAAAAAGAAATGAAGGAAACAAAAGCAAAGATCAATAAAACTAAAAGCTGGTTCTTTGAGAAGATAAATAAAATTGATAAACCATTAGCAAGACTCATCAAGAAAAAAAGGGAGAAGACTCAAATCAATAGAATTAGAAATGAAAAAGAAGTAACAACTGCCACTGCTGAAATACAAAGGATCATGAGCAATTACTACAAACAACTATATGCCAATAAAATGGACAACCTGGAAGAAATGGACAAATCCTTAGAAAAGCACAACCTTCCAAGACTGAACCAGTAAGAAATAGAAAACATAAACAGACCAATCACAAGAAGTGAAATTGAGACTGTGATTAAAAATCTTCCAACAAACAAAAGCCCAGGACCACATGGCCTCACAGGTGAATTCTATCAAACATTTAGAGAAGAGCTAACACCTATCCTTCTCAAACTCTTCCAAAATATAGCAGATGGAGGAACACTCCCAAATTCATTCTATGAGGCCACCATCACCCTGATACCAAAACCAGACAAAGATGTCACAAAGAAAGAAAACTACAGGCCAATATCACTGATGAATATAGACGCAAAACTCCTCAACAAAATACTAGCAACAGCACATTAAAAGGGTCATACACCATGATCAACTGGGGTTTATCCCAGGAATGCAAGAATTCTTCAATATATCCATATCAATCAATGTGATACAGTATATTAACAAATTAAACAGCACATTGAAAGGGTCATACACCATGATCAACTGGGGTTTATCCCAGGAATGCAAGGATTCTTCAATATATCCATATCAATCAATGTGATACAGTATATTAACAAATTAAAGGAGAAAACCCATATGATCATCTCAATAGATGCAGAAAAAGCTTTCGACAAAATCCAACACCCATTTATGATAAAAACCCTCCAAAAAGTAGGCATAGAGGGAACTTACCTCAACATAATAAAGGCCATTGATGAAAAACCCACAGACAACATCATTATCATTGGTGAAACACTGAAACCATTTTCACTAAGATCAGGAACAAGACAAGGTTGCCCACTCTCACCACTAATATTCTACATGGTTTTGGAAGTTTTAGCCACAGCAATCAGAGAAGAAAAAGAAATAAAAGGAATCCAAATCGGAAAAGAAGAAGTAAAGCTGTCACTGTTTGTAGATGACATGATACTACACATAGAGAATCATAAAGATGCTACCAGAAAGCTATCAGAACTAATCCATGAATTTGGTAAAGTAGCAGGATATAAAATTAATGCACAGAAATCTCTTGCATCCCTATAAACTAATGATGAAAAATGTGAAAGAGCAATTAAAGAAATTTCTTAATGTTGCATTTAGCACTGCAACAAAAAGAATAAAATACCTAGGAATACCTAGTAATAAACCTACCTAAGGAGACAAAAGACCTGTATGCAGAAAACTAAAAGACACTGATGGAAGATATTAAAGATGATACAAACAGATGGAGAGATTTACCATGTTCTTGGACTGGAAGAATCAACACTGTGAAAATGACTATACTACCCAAAGCAATCTACAGATTCAGTGCAATCCCTATCAAACTACCAATGGCATTTTTCACAGAAGTAGAACAAAAAATTTCACAATTTGTAGGGAAACATAAAGACCCCAAATAGCCAAAGCAATCTTGAGAAAGAAAAACGGAGCTGGAGGAATCAAACTCCCTGACTTCAGACTCTACTACAAAGCTACAGTAATCAAGACAGTATGGTAATGGCACAAGACAGAAATATAGATAAATGTAACAGGACAGAAAGCCCAGAGATAAACCCACACAGCTATGGTCACCTTATGTGTGATAAAAGAGACAAGAATATACAATGGAGAAAAGACAGCCTCTTCAGTAAGTGGTGCTGGGAAAACTGGACAGCTACATGTAAAAGAATGAAATTAGAACACTCCCTAATACCATACACAAAGTAAACTCAAGATGGATTAAAGACCTAAATGTAAGTCCAAACACTATAAAACTCTTAGAGGGAAACATAGGCAGAACACTGTATGACATAAATCACAGCAAGATCCTTTTTGACCCACCTCCTAGAGAAATGGAAATAAAAACAAAAATAAACAAATGGGACCTAATGAAACTTCAAAGCTTTTGCACAGCAAAGGAAACCATAAACAAGATGAAAAGACAACTCTCAGAATGGGAGACATTATTTGCAGATGAAGCAACTAACAAAGGATTAATCTCCAAAATTTACAAGCAGCTCATGCAGCTCAATATAAAAAAAAACAAATAACACAATCCAAAAATGAGCAGAAGACCTAAATAGACATTTTCTCTAAAGCAGATATACAGATAGCCAACAGAAACGTCAAAGAATGCTCAACATCAGTAATCACTAGAGAAATGCACATCAAAACTAAAACGAGGTATCACCTCACACTGGTCAGAACAGCCATCATCAAAAAATCTACAAACAATAAATGCTGGAGAGGGTGTGGAGAAAAGGGAACCCTCTTGCACTGTTGGTGGGAACAGAAATTGATACAACCACTATGGCGAACAGTATGTAGGTTCCTTAAAAATCTACCATATGACCCAGCAATCCCACTACTGGGCATATACCCTGAGAAAACCATAATTCAAAAAGGGTCATGTACCACAATGTTCATTGCAGCTCTATGTACAATAGCCGGGACACGGAAGCAACCTAAGTGTTCATCAACAGATGATTAGATAAAGAAGATGTGGCATATATATACAATGGAATTTTACTCAGCCATAAAAAGAAATGGAGTAACTTGTAATGAGGTGGATGGACCTAGAGTCTGTCATACAGAGTATTGTAAGTCAGAAAGAGAAAAACAAACACCGTATGTTAACACATATATATGGAATCTAAAAAAAAAAATTGGTTATGAAGAACCTAGGGGCAGGATAGCAATAAAGATGCAGATCTAGAGAATGGACTTGAGGACACAGTGGTGGGATAGGTAAGCTGGGACAAAGTGAGAGAGTGGCATGGACTAATATATACTACCAAATGTAAAATCGATAGCTAGTGGGAAGCAGTCACATGACACAGGGAGATCAGCTCAGTGCTTTGTGCCCACCTAGAGGGGTGGGATAGGGAGGGTGGGAGGGAGACCCAAGAGGGAGGAGATTTGGGGATATATGTATATGTATAGCTGATTCACTTTGTTATAAAGCAGAAGCTAACACACTGTTGTAAAGCAATTATACTCCAATAAAGATTAAAAAAAAATAATCACCTACAACCAGTTTCATTTTCTGCTCAAAGGAAGATTGTTTCTCTCTAGACAAATGTTATCTTTTCTTGTACATGATCAACAACATCATCATCCTGAATAACTTCTCATTGAAAATAGGTACAGTGGAAAAAATAGGAACATCTAAAAGACAGACCTCTATTAAATCTCATTTCCATCACCTATTAACTATGTATATACTTGGACAATTTCCGTAATTTCTTTGGGAGGTTAGAATGATAGTTCTTCCTCAAATAAATGTTTTGACTTTCATACATAATTTATGTAAAGTATTTTTCATAGCACTTAGCACACTGTAACCATTCAGCAAGGGCCATTTTCAAATTCCCGCTTTTGGCTGGAGTGGTGGAAAAATGGGAGGATGTCTCTCATGTATGGTACCCAGACCCTCCAAATCAATGCTGCTTTGTAAAGAGGCTTCCTGTGTTGAGCCAACAGAATGGTCCTCTAGGCCTTGAATTATGCATAAGACAGTTTGAATTCAGGTACGAATGTCATGTGAATCTAAGAATGGGCTTGGTTGTTAATGCGTGGGGAGAGATGCAGGGTACTTGTACATATGAGGTCTAGAGTGCCTGGCCTCTCTTAACAGGAGTCATGGGTGTACATTTAAGCCTCATAAAAGAAAGCTTTTTGGCCCTCTAACATCCTGATGGAGGAGGGTACATACACTTCAGTCTACGCTAAAGCACCAAATAGAACTTGTGGACAAAACTGCCATCCTTGCTATGAGTGGACGAGGTGGCCCAGCATCCTGGGGGACCTGAGTTTTGTGGAACGATGCCTACTTCTCCCCATCATCTGCTCATTGCACACACTACTCTCCTGGAGTGGTAAGAACATGACCCTTATTCTCCTCTGAGTTCAAGGCCCTCCTTTCCCTTCCACTGGGTCTGTAATTGGCAGGAATTATCATTACAATTTATTTTTTAAAAATTCTTATCTAGAGAATCTTGTATTCCATGTGAGAACCCACTCAGTTACAGGAAGAGACTTAATTCTTAGTTTCAAACTTGGAACTACAAAATGTGTCTCTAACTCACCTGAAATATCACCAAAGCAAATTTACGTGGCTCTCTGAGCAAAAGCAAAAACATCAAACAATGCCTGCCCCAAAGCAGCCTTTGCCCCACACTCCCCAGGGTGTGCTTCGCCCTGCATGTTGGAAGAAAACCCAGTCTCCAGCAAGCCTGGTTTGCTCCTTTAGCTCAGGAAGTGGCCCATTTTCTCCCCATGATTTTACACTGAGGGGCTGAATCCCTTGTTTCTTGGGGCCCTTTCAGACCTGACTGTTCATGGGCCAATAATTCCATTAGTTTGAGTTTTCCATTTGTTAGTATTTTTGATGAACTTGGACTGTCATTTGTTACCATCTCACCACCCTTTCTCCCACTTAATTTAGCCTTATAAATCAGTGAATGTCTAAATCCAGCTCTTACTCTTTTGTTCAGTTCCAAGTTGGCTTGAACACTCCTAGGTAAGGACAGGGCTGCAGATAAGATGTCTCTGGACATATGATAAGAAAGCATGCCCTTTTCCCATGACATATGGTTGGAGCTGAGTCCCTACCACTCCATCTCCTGGATATAGATAGTGATAACTTGCACAAGATATGCTGGGGACCTGTCAAAGAGTATTAGAAACATAAATGTGGGTGAATCTCCTTAGATGACCAACTTTACTCTCCTCAATTTGCGTAAGCCCTGAGCCATCAATACTACTTGGGAACTGCTCTTAAATATTTAAACTACCTAATGCAAGTGAGAAGGGCTCACTTTTTGTTTGTTTGTTTGCTAACCCTACATGCTTCCTAATCAGCCTTAGAATTAAGGGTTACAGCTAGAACCTGTTTCACTTACTCAGAAAATATATATTGAATGCTGACCGATGCAAACACTGTGTAAGACATTTTACATTCATTAACCTGTTTAATATTCCTAAGCACTCTATTTTGTAGATAGTATTGTCATCTTTACAGATGAGGAAACAAAGATGCGGCGAGGTTAAAGAGCTTGTCCATGTTTGCTCAGCTAGTGGACGGCAGATCAGGAATATGAACTTAAAGCCTGTGGTTTTTCTAGGATACTAAACTGCTCTACTAGAAATTTCATTTTCACTCTATAGGAGCTAGATGTATTAAAAGCCCCTTTTAAAGAATTTCAGGGACTTCCCTTGTGCTCCAGTGGGTAAGACTCCGTGCTCCCAATGCAGGGAGCCCAGGTTTGATCCTTGGTTGGGGAACTAGATCCTGCATGCATGCTGCAACTAAGAAACCCGCATGCTGCAACTAAGAAGCCCACATGCCACAACTAAAGATCCTGCATGCCACAACTAAGACCTGGCGCAGCCAAAATAAAAAACTATATATATTTTCAAAGCTCATGGGTTCTTCCTTATTCATAGGATATGTTTTTTAATTGAAGTATAGTTGATTTACAATATTATATTAGTTTCAGGTGTACAAAATAGTCATTCACTATTTTTATAGGTCATACTCTATTTAAAGTTATTATAAAATAATGGCTGTATTTCCCTGTGCTATATACAATATACCTTGTTGCTTATCTATTTTATACATAGTAGTTTGTATCTTTTAATCCCCTATCCCGCTTTGCTCCTTCCCCCCTTTCCTCTCCCTTCTGGTAACCACTAGTTTGTTCTGTGTATCTGGCAATCTGTTTCTGTTTTGTTACATACATTTGTTTGTTTTATCTTTTTTAGATTCCACATATAAGTGATAAAAGAGAGTATTTGTCTTTCTCTGACTTATTTCATGAAGCCTATTACCATCTAAGTTCATCCACATTCTTGCAAATAGCAGAATTTCATTCTTTTTATGGCTGGGTTATATTCCACTATGTATATATACCACATCTTCCTTGTCCATTCATCTGTTGATGGGTACTTGGGTCATTTCCATATCCTGGCTATTGCAAATAATACTGCTATGAACGTTGGGATGCATGTATCTTTCCCAATTAGTGTGTTCATCTTTTTCAAATATATACCCAGCAGTGGGATTACTGGATCATGAGGTAGTTCTATTTTTAGTTTTTTGAGGAACCTCCATATTGTTTTCCACAGAGGCTGCACCAATTTACATTCCCACTGACAGTGTACAAGGGTTCCCTTTTCACCGCATCCTTGCCAGCAATCGTTATTTGAGGGCTTTTTCATTACAGTCATTCTGACATGTGTTAGATGATACCTCATTGTGGTTTTGATTCGCGTTTCTCTGATGATTAGTGATGCTGAGCATCTTTTCATGTGCTTATAAACTATCTGCATGGCTTCTTTGGGAAAATGTGTATTCATGTCTTCTGCCCATCTTTTAATTGGGTTGTTTTTCAATATTGAGCTGCACATTGTTGCTTTATAATGGTGAGGGAATTTCTGAAACAGGGAAGAACATGTAAAATAATCAAGGCAGGAAATATGAAAGATATGATCAGGTCACAGTGTGTAATTCAGGTTAATCAGTACATAGAATGCGTGAGCAGCAGGCTTTTCCTTGCGGATGACTGAAATGTTCATAGTGAGAAGAGACTGAGAAACCATCAGAGTAGCAGTGAGAAGGGGAAGCAGAAGAGTAAACAACCATTGTTTAGTGGAAGGCAGAAGGATGGTACAGGTCAAGCTGTCACTTTTTTTCTGGCCAGGCACTATAGACCTCATATGTACAAGTACCCTGCATCTCTCCCCACGCATTAACAACCAAGCCCATTCTTAGATTCACATGACCTTCATTGCAATTTCACTATGACGTATCCAGAAATACATTTCTTTTCTTATTCCTTTTTTAGATTTGGCTTTAGATTCACTGGCATTCTTGAATCTGTGGTTTGATGTTTTTCATGGCATACAGAAATATTTTAAGCCATTAACTTTTCAAATACTGCCCTTACCCCATTCCCTCCCTCCCTCCCTTGAACTCTAAGTAAACTTCCATTAGACACCTCCTTCTGTGTTCCCTATCTCTTAACAATCTTTGATGTTTTCTATCATTTTCTTCTGTGCTCCCTCTCTCTTAAGAATCTTTGATGTTTTCTATCATTTTGTCTCTCTCTGCTGCATTCTGGATAATTTATTCTTATCCATCTATTAATTCTCTCTTCAGCTGCATCTAACGTTTTCTTAATTTCATCTACTCAATTTGGAATTTCAGGTGTAGGTTCTATTTTTAGCTTTTATTTAATTAAAAAGTCTGCAGTAGTACTAGTTATAATTTCTTCTCTTTAGATACTCTCAAGCTTGTATTTTTTAGATTAAATATACTAAGTTTAGCCATTTTATAATCTGTAGTTGACAATTTTACTACCTGAAGTTATGGGGACTCAGTCTCTACAGCTACTGTTTCTGCTGGTTTCTACCCTTGGGCGGTTTATTGTTTGGGGTGTTTTCTTATCTGGGACTGCGGCTTGGTTATTGGCTTTGAAAATTTATTTTCAGGGATTTCTTAGGACCTAGAATGAGGAAACATTCCTCCAGAGAGAATTTTTGCCTCTTTTAGTCTGGAACCTGGAGACTGAAAATGGGTAAAGATTTTAAACTGAATACAAGGTTTGAGGGGTTTTGCAGTCATAGAATTTCAGACTGAAATTTCACTAAAGAACCACAATATAATGTCCTACCTGCCAGAGATGTGCCATCTTCCTGTTTACATCAAACCTGAACCATTCATCCAAGGCAATGATCACTCTAGCCCCAGAAGGGTAGGTTGAGGAGAATGGTTTACTCTGGTTTGCCTTCACCTAGATTCATGTGCAAGCAGTGCATATTAGACTACCCACCTTAGGCTAGTTTTGATTTTCTACTTTATCACTTCCAAAGGTATCAAACACAAGCTCTTTTTCTTCAACTCAGGTATTTCTTCTGGATGGGCAAATGCCATCAATGTAAAATGAGCTTACAGGCTTTTCTTACTATTGTGACATCCTGTAATTTCCTGGACCTTGACATGGTAATTCTCCAGTATCTTTGAGCTTTATAGTGGATTTAAGGAGAATTTTAATATATATTTTGTCCAGGGTTATTAGTAGTTTTTTGGGCAATGTGGGCAATGTGGTTTGGAGAATCTAGCTCATTATTCCTAGAAGTAGATAATGGAAGGACAATGGAGCTACAAATAATTCAATGATTGTTCAGAGAAGATTTTTTTCATCCTATTCAAAAGACTCATTATTTGAGAAAAAGGCAATAATAAGAGTGACCACAGAAAGCATTTTTACTAGTATTAGCTCTGTTTTATGAATGAGGCCCTTTAGACACAGAAGTTAAGCTAACTTCCTGAGATTACCCAGCTAGTGAACAGTAAAGCCAGGATAAAAACCCAGGCAGATTATCTACTGAGCCCACATTCTTAACCATGACAAAAGCATGATACTTTTTGGCTCCATCCAGGCAGCGATATGGAAATTGCTTTATTTCATAGAATGTCTTGATACATCCCTCTATTACCTGGCCCTAACTTACTTGGTTTTACCTTTAAATATTCCCTTGACCAACTTTGTGTTTTTACTATTCTTCTCCTTTCAGTGCCATGATTGCCTGAATTGGTGTATGCCTTAGTTTCTTCTCCTTAGACTCCTTTTATACCTCACTCAATTTCACCTATCCAAATATTTTCATTCTTCAAGTACCAGTATAAATACCACCTCTCTAAGCCTTCCAGTGTATAAAACACCAGACACTTGGCTAATTTCATCCATCGTGTCAGTGTTATTTTAAAGTGAAAACACTGAGTCTCTGATGAGTTAAACAACTTTGTTATCCCCAAACTGGTATACAGTCAGGCAGGATTTGATTCCTTATTTCTTTGCCCCCAAAGCCTGTGTTCCTAACCATTATCCCATATCCTGTCTCTGAGTATAAATGCCCTTGTATGAACTTTCTGAGGTTCTTTTCACTTTATACCTTGT
Organism: Delphinus delphis; assembly: GCF_949987515.2. NCBI lineage: Eukaryota > Metazoa > Chordata > Mammalia > Artiodactyla > Delphinidae > Delphinus > Delphinus delphis. The sequence continues at coordinate 44,692,091 of NC_082685.1, read as the reverse complement.
AGGAGCATTCTTTCAGGACATGTCTTATCTTTTCCACTGTACAATAAACACCTTGGGAGCCAGGATTATATCTCATACAGTAAGACTAGCATGATGTTTGTACATAATAAGTGCACAACCTGCCTTTTGATGGCTGGATAGTCTGTTGAATATAAGGAGGAATATTTCCCCACTGACTTAAATTTGGCTTATTTTTTGAGAGCTTTCACCGATGTTTGATATCTCCTGTGCTTAACTACTTTATTAATATATTACTCTTGGTGACATGTTCCATATTAGCTTGATGTCAATGGATTTCTGAAAGGACCTTCATTGGTGTTTTAATTGCTGATTGTGAGATAAGCCCTGATTAGCAAATAATGTTCTAAAAACTACAAAGACACTGTCATTGGTTATTGGGCACTTGGAAGGAGCCCATGAAACTTATACAAAGATTGCTGGTGTTTAATGAATAGTGGGAAAACAATTTTAGGTCATCCTTTCAGATATCAATTGGTTATCAATTTGAAGTCTTTAAAAAAATGTTTGGTAACTGGCCAGATGCTGCAAGAAGCCACACAGCTTACAAGCAAATTGGGAACGAGTGCAGGTAAGGACACAGACTAGGAGAAGTGCAGAAAAGAAGATCATGATCTCTTGCTTCACTTGATACATTGTATACATCCTCATGTTAATCCTGCTGGGACTGCTCATCATAAACAGGTGAAACTAATTACCCAATAGGGAGCCATAGAGCACTGGCCTCTAAACATATTTATAAAACCTTATGAGGGGTCCTTTGAAACAGGAACTTGGTCTCATTAACACATGAGAGTGAGGTGCCCATTAAATTGGAAACATAGCCATTTGGAGAGACATTTAGTTTAACACACTACTTCTTATCTTGGATGCAAAGGTAACCACCACCCTTAATTTTTAAAACCTCCAGTGAGACTCTGGAGGATTAAAGGGTCCGTACGCTTGCCACGGCTGCACTGCAGAGTCAAAGGCTCCCAGAGATGTGCCCCAAACACTGCTGACCCTTGTGCAGGTTGAGAGGTTTGGGGGTTTCTTCTCCATTCTGAGCCTTAGGTTCCTCATCTTTAAAAAGAAGAATTTGGGCCCAATAATCTCTAAGGTTCATTCCAGTTCTAAAATTTGTGACAACATGGTACATGGCACATTTTAATCAACAGGCAATTCTTCTGCTGCTCTTCTATAATAAACTCTTGTCATAATAAACTTCAGAGCCCTTTGTGACTACGTAAATGACCTTCAGGCAGAGCTGAAAATGTCGAAAGACAAATGTATAGATGCAAACTCTTATATGACCAGGCAAACTTTTGAGGACTGTGATGGAATGAAGAGTGATAGGCTTAGAGGTGCAAATGATGGTGACAATGAAGATGACTAACATTTGGTGAATTGTTACTATACTCCAGGCATGGCTCTTAGCATTCTGGAGATAGTATTTTTATTGATTTCCCAGACAGTCCTAAGAGGCTAGCACTATAACCACCCTCATAATACAGGTGACGGAACTGAAGCACAGAGAAGTTAGATAATTATCTTAAAATCACACAGCTGCAGAGTGGCAGAGTCTGGATTTGAATCCAGGGAGTCTAGCTTCAAACAGTGCTCTCTTCATCAGGCCAATTTTCTGCCTCTTTAAAGGTAAGTGTTGTTTGAAGCAATGTGAGACTTTTGATGGTATTAAGAGGATATTATGATTGCGCCAATGTTTTCTTAGGTCAGTCTCCCAAGGCAATAGAAATAAAAACAAAAATAAACAAACGGGACCTAATCAAACCTACAGGCTTTTGCACAGCAAAGGAAACCATAAACACACACACACACACACACACACACATACAAACCAAAAAAACAAAAAGAAACAAAAAACGAAAAGACAACCTATGGAATGGGAGAAAATATTTGCAAATGATGTGACAGACAAGGGCTTAAACTCTGAAATACACAAACAGCTCATACAATTCAACAACAACAAAAAAACAAATAACCCAATTGAAAAATGGGCAGAAGACCTTAATAGACATTTCTCCAAAAAAGACATACAGATGGCCAGTAGGCACATGAAAAGATGCTCAACATCACTAATTATCAGAGAAATGCAAATCAAAACTGCAATAAGGTACCACCCCACACCAGTCAGAATGGCCATCATTAAAAAGTCTACAAATAACAAATGCTGGAGAGGGTGTGGAGAAAAGGGAACCCTTCTACACTGTTGGTGGGAATGTAAGTTGGTACAGTCACATGGAAAACAGTACAGAAGTTCCTCAGAAAATGAAGAATAGAATTACCATATGATCCAGCAATCTGACTACTGGGAATATACGTGGACAAAACTATACTTCAGAAAGATACATGCACCCCTATGTTCATAGCAGCACTATTTACAATAGCCAAAACATGGAAACAACCTAAATGTCCACTGACAGATGAATGCATAAAAAAGATGTGGCACATATATACAGTGGAACACTACTCAGCCATAAAAAAAAAATAATGCCATTTGCAGCAACATGGTTACAACTAGAGATTGTCATACTAAGTGAAGTAAGTCAGAAAGAGAAACACAAATACCATATGATATCACTTATATATGGAATCTAAAATATGGCACAAATGAACCTATCTACAAAAGAGAAACAAACTCATAGACATAGAGAACAGACCTGTGGTTGCCAAGGCGGAGTGGGGGAAGGAGAGGAGTGGACTGGGAGTTTGGGGTTGGTAGATGCAAACTATTATATTTACTATTACATGGATAAACAACAAGGTCCTACTGTATAGCACAGGGAACTATACTCAATATCCTGTGATGAACCATAATGGAAAAGAATATAAAAAAAGAATGTCTCTATGTGTATAACTGAGTCACTTTGCTGCACAGCAGAAATTAACACAACATTGTAAATCAACTGCACTTCGATAAAAAAATTTTTCTTTAATTGAAAGAAAAAGAGGATATTATGGAAAATAGCTATGACACCTACAGAGTCCCCAAGGGAGACAGATACACAGGGACATCAGTAAACATAAAGCAAATACCCCTTTTCTGTTTAGTGAACTTGTAAATCTAACCATGATGCCAGGAAGCTCTGATGAATGCGGCTGGAACACACATTAAGATGAAGCCTTAAGAACCTCCCATGACTCCCAAACTGTACCCTGCATTCCTTACCACCTCAGATCCACAATCTCAGTGCATGAAAGGAACTGCTGAAGACAAAAGAGAAGAATTTCCCGGAAACTGGCTGGGTCATTTCCAGGAGAGCAGACACTAATTCCAATCACTCCTCTTTCTGTAAGAATAGACCACAGTGTAAAGGGAGAGGCACATCTCGACACACAGCTTTGGAATTAAGTGATTCTACTGTCAGCAAAAGTTTTCCAATAAATATCCTAGAACTTGGCCAATCAGATTTATGTATTTTCCTGGGGATAGGGCGCAGGATGGAAGAATAGGTGGGAAGAAAGGCAAAGAATTTCCCTTTCTTCCTAGAGTCTTGTAATTTCTATTGCCTTGGGAAAATTTAGAAAGTCTTATTTGTAGAGACAAATTTTGAAGGGAGCCCAGGACTTGTGCAGGCTGAGAAGAGAGATCGGTATTCCAGACCGAAAAGGCAATGTGCAAAGACAGAGCGACTGTATGGCAAACGAGAAGACTAGAGTGTACGTATAGGGTAGCAGGACAAGATAAGACAGAAGAAAAAAGAATGGAGCCTCAGCAGAAAGAAGTGGTTGAGGAAATGACTACATAAGATTTCTGTCTACAAATCCAATCGGAAGCTTGTTAAAAAGGAGAGCCTGACATGTGGAGAACAACGGCATTGCCAGAATTTCCCTATTTCATTCTATTTGACCAGCTATTGTAAACAGTTATCAGAGAATCAACCTCACCGCTTCGAGGCAGCCCTCTGGCTGGTTCTAAATGCTGTGCTCTGGTCCCCCTGCGGTTACCTCCTCTTTCACTTTGCTCTTTGCAGTGGAGAGAGGACATTCCCAAGAGGTCAACCCCGCCTCCCTCCTTTGCCTTCCCTGACATAAACCGCTTTATTAAAAAGCTATTCCCTGGGTCTTCCCTGGTGGCGCAGTGGTTGAGAGTCCACCTGCCGATGCGGGGGACACGGGTTCGTGCCCCGGTCTGGGAAGATCCCACATGCCGCGGAGCGGCTGGGCCCGTGGGCCATGGCCGCTGACCCTGCGCGTCCGGAGCCTGTGCTCCGCAACGGGAGAGGCCACAACAGTGAGAGGCCCGCGTACTACAAAAAAAAAAAAAAAAAAAGAATCTATTCCCTGAGTGATTGCCTCCTTTCCATACGTCCGAGTAAGCAATTGTTGCCTCGGGGTGGTTCAGAAGGCAGCCCCTAAAGCACCAAGCATTTATCATCTCCTTCCTCAGCAAGTAAGAGCCAGGAAAAACCCAAAGACTTGTTATTCTCCACTTGAAGGAGCAGCAGGGATGGCCCAGTGTTTCCACAGGAGGGAGTAATTAAACAGAATGAGTGGCAAGATGACATTTCCAAAGTCAGACGGAAGACTTGGAGAGCCTCCACTCTCAGTCTGTAAGTAGACAGCAATTTAGGGAGGGGCTGGGATTCCTAACTAAGGAAAAACACTTAGATAGTGTGGGCAAGGCACAGGGATAGGAGCTAGGAACAGTGCTACTTTCTCTGACCGATCATTCCTTACTGCAGCCCCTAGATGATCCCTATACACCACTGTGGGCAACGGGCAGAGTACCGGTGAGAGTCGTATCTTTCGGTCCTTTCCATCTGAGAGTTAAAGTGGTCAGTAAATGTGTGACGTTACAGCCAGGTATCATGGAAGGAGCCCGGGACTCAGAGACGGGTCTCTTGGGCTAGAATTCAGAATACGCTACTTAGTGGAAGTTCAGGGTTCTTAAATTGACAACTTTTGGGTCAAACACAGCTTGAAGGCATAGGTTGCTTAGATCACACAAATTTTTTTTTTTTTAAGTTCTCATTGGGTGCTAACATTTAAAGACTGAGAAATTTCACACCCTAATCTAGTTTTTGGCAGAAGTTGTGTGGATCTTACAATCTTCCAAGTCCTCTTTGTATGGTCCTGATTACTCCCTGCTGTTTTCCAACAATAAATAAGAGTTATCTGCATTTATCACGCTTGCAAGGGACTTTTTATCCTACATATTTGAGAAGTGTCCTCTATCCCCTTATTTTTAATACAGTGTTGGAAAATGAAAGACCAAAAGAGCTGCATGTTTTTATGCCTGACTCATTTACGTGATCTTCCTGGCCCCTATATGGGCACTAGAGCTTGTGTCCCCCTGTGGCAATAGCTTACATTATTCAACACTCTGTACGTGCCAGGGATTCTTCTAGTCTCTACATATTAACTCATTCAACAAAGTACCTAGCTACTATTCAGTACTCCTATTATCTCCACTTTGTAGATGAAGTAACCAAGGCACTTAGATATTAGTTAACTTAACCAAGGTTACACAGCTACTGTGAAACAGGGCTCAAACCCAGATTTTCTGGCTCCAGAATCAAGTCAGAACCTCTCCAATACACTGCTTCTATCATAGCAACCCAATGGGAACCGAAAGAGAAACAACCACAGTGAACACTGGACGTATCCCTGCCGTTAAAAAGCAGTATGGGGGCTTCCCTGGTGGCGCAGTAGTTGAGAGTCCGCCTGCCGATGCAGGGAACACGGGTTCGTGCCCCGGTCCGGGAAGATCCCACATGCCGCGGAGCAGCTGGGCCCGTGAGCCATGGCCACTGAGCCTGCGCGTCCGGAGCCTGTGCTCTGCAACGGGAGAGGCCAAAACAGTGAGAGGCCCCCGTACCGCAAAAAAAAAAAAAAAAAAAAAAAAAAAAAAAGCAGTATGGCTCGTTCTCATGACAGGACATTTAGGCACCCCACATTATTAAAAAGTTTATGGGGAGCAAGGTGTCCTTAGCACAAACAGGCGTGCAGTAGGGGAAAGATACAAATAATAAAGTACATTTTTCCTGAGCTCCAAAGTTATAGCTCATTTATCTCTTATTATTTAGGCTCAATTTCCCAAATTTTGTTCAATGAACTTTTACTGTTATCATGAGAGAAAACAAGAAGTTACATTCAACAAAATAGTGTTGCTGCTGTAGCTCAGAAGAATAATTCCTCCACGCCTCTCCATCTTGCGTGTGCTGGAGACTAACCAGCAAATGGGACGAAGGTACCTATCCACAGGCCATTACAAAAGTTGGCCAGATCCCAGGATTCTATTTTTCTTTTCCCTTTCATTAGCAAATGGTTTGGAGGAGGATGAACTACAGGAATGACCTGTATCAGTAATATAGAAGGCCAAGACTTGGAATTATGGCAATGACTGTCTGAAAAAAATCCATGTATCTCTGGTTGTATAATTACCTCTGGCCTCTTTCTCCAGCACGAACAGTTGTGACCACTCAGTCTACGATTGACTAAAAGAACACCTTTCTTTGGGTATTTGGGACGCAGGTTCTATTTACAGATCTCCTTCCTGGGAAATGGTCTCTCTATCCAGAAAATAGCCTTGTATGTCCCATTCTCAGAAGTTTCTTAAGCAACCCAGAAATGACCACACTGTTTGTCGCAATTCTATACCTTTTGCTCCAATGCTCTCCCCCCAACCAAACTATATGTTCCAAGCCTAACTCCTACTGCCAAGCCTGACATCTATTTAGTATACAGTAAACATACGAAGGAGAAAAAGAGGAAAATGTTGCTTGTGCTTTGCAAGAAAAAACCTTCCTTACATGTCTTTGTTTGTAACGAGGGTGACCATATAATTTTGGAGAGGTAACTAGAAAAGAGGCTAGAAATTTCTGGGTTCTAATAAAGCTGCAATCTTAGACAATGTTTAATTATTGAAAGTGTTTTGGAATTGACATTTCTTTTTACTGCAAATAAAATCATGTTAGCTGAGGGGAGGTAATAAAAGAACATATAAACCAGAATGGTCACATGTCACACGTGGGCACACCTGATCCTGAATTGGGGCAAATTAAAAAATATCATCTCTCTAATATTAAAAGCAGTTCTAAAGCAAAGGAGAAAGAAAAAAAATGATTTAGAAGAAATCTGGATATATTTAGATTGGTAAAAATCTGGATATATTTAGAAGAAAACAAAACACAGAGGGAAGAAGACCACACCTCCCACCTTTGGACACCAGCAACATTTGACTTGAAACTTCCGCCATGAAGCCTTCCCAGACCACACGTGTAGATTTTTGTCTGTTTTCCGCACTCTCACAGAGCTTCTGTAACTCTGCTATAGTACTTCTGCTGTGCGTACTTATCTCCACCATAAGCTTGTAAGCTCTAGGATTCTATTATAAAATGTCTATCTCCAAAAGTGACATATGCCACACACTGAGAGATTAAAGAAAGATTGAAGATCTGAGCTTGTGCTCTTGAAAACTGCTGGGTTGAAGGAAACAGCAAAATTATCTGTCTAGTCCAGATGTCCAAGCTGCTCCTAAATGCTTGCTTGGCAGGGTCATGGACGAAGGGAATCACGAACAGAAAGAGGGTTGCTTTGGAGGACGCTGGTCTTCTGTGTACCTTCTCTGACAGTGACACCGTGCTCTGCTAGGAGGATGCTTGTCTGCAGTAGGCTGCTGACTACCATCCCAAACTTGCAAATGTTACTTTCTTGTTCATGTATCTGGTTCCAGGAACCTGGCTTCATTCTGCTTCTCTAATGTTCTAAGGCTGTTTATATCTCAGCATGTTTCAACTTGGAGTTTCCTTTGCCTGGTAAGCACCTTCCCGGATCTTGCCACCTTAGGCTTCAATACTTACTCACGTTACAGCTGCAAAATATCACTTTCTCCAAGAGGATACAACTTACCACCCTACAAAAGTAGCACTCCCTCTAGCATACCCTGCTTTTTACATGACTGTTTTTCTCTTTATAGCATTTATCACTACCAGGTATGATTTCGGTTGTTTTACTCGTTTATTTTGTTTCCCCACTTTGTTTTTTTACTCGTTTATTTTCTGTGTCTCCACTGAAAGCTTCAAGAGAGTCTGCCTGTTCTGTTCCTGTCCCGCGTCCCCACTAATGCCTGGAACACAGAAGGTACTGAGTGAATATCTATGGAGCAATGAGTGCAAAGGAGAAACATGCTTATTAAGCATCTACCATGTGACTGGCATTGTACTGAGTGCTTTCAAATACATTGTCTCATTTGATTCTCAGGTTGGAAGGAGGCAGTACTGATCCCCAATTTGCCAGTGAGGAAAAAGCCTCAGAGGGGTGAAGTAAGCTGCCTAAGGTTACACAGCAAGTGCTCAATAAATATTTATGGAAGCAAGAAAGGTAGTCCGGCAAGCAGGCAGCTAGAGAGGGGCAGCTCCACCCAGGCAATGTAGCTCCAAAGTCATGTGTACTTCATTTCATCATACAGTTTTAATGTGTATCAACCTCTTTTTTGACAAGGTGAGCAGTATATTTTGTGACTCCCAGGTCTGACCTTTTGAAAGTTATCTTGCCTACAGTTGGAATCAATACTTTTGGTGTCAAGCTGTCATTTTCACCACCGATCTGACACACTATACCCATGTAACTCCGCCTCCTTTGAACCAGGCTGAAGACTGTCATCCTCCATTTGGGAGAGAACAGAATTCGAAGTGAAGATTGTTACCATTAATTCCCTACCACAGTTGGGAGAGGGCTCATGCCTTCAGTGATCATTTTTAAAAATGCAAAAAGCAGCTCCCTCCCTTTGGGCAATCTGACATTTGCAGTCTCCTTTTCATCATCTTTTCAGACAGACGCTGTTCTCCGGTTGTGTTCTGGGTGGAATCTTAAATGGCTTCACATGGCCTACAAGGTCCAGCCTGATCTGGTTGCTGTCTACTTCTTCATCTCCACTTCTTGCCCCTCCACCTTCTCACATCACGTCTCAGCGATTCACTTCTGATTTGTTTTCAGAGAGCACTCCTAGCACCTCTAACACCTTTCTGCTTGGGCTTTCTGTCAAAATACCCTTCAGCTACTTTTTCATCTACCCTGATTCCTCTGTATTTTTAAGATTTTTTTTTCTAAATGTGGCTTTCTCTATAAAGCTTTCCCCGTTCATGCACATTTTCTTGGCCAACTTTGATAGCTCTTTATTGATATTGACAGTGTACCTTGTAATATCTCTATAATAAAGATGTTGCATTTCATGAATTGTATTTGGTTTTTCTTTCTACTAGATTACCAGCATATGAAGGCCCAATATCTGTCTCATGATGGAAGTAGTAGCAGAAAGAGTTCACATTTATGCAGTGCTTACAGGGTGTTAGGCATTGTATCAGACACTTTACATGTATTAATTTTTTTAATTCAAGCAGTAATAGCATTACTGTAGATTGAGCATATCATTTGCTCTATTGAGTATATTATTTTGAAGGTATCACTCAGACATAACTTTGAGTTCTCATAAAACTATGTAATATGTATCATTATTCCCATTCCACAGCTGAAAAACTAAAGTCCAGAGATGTTAAACCACTCACTCAAGGCAAAGAACTAGCAAATAACAGAGCCATGATTCAAACCCAAAGGGAACACTCATTCTGTATTAGGTTATGTACCTGTGGAAATATCTATGCTTCATTTCTATCAATATCTGTTGAATGAACGAATTTATTTGTTTACTGAGTGTGGTATTTGATGCCAACCACCAGCCAGTGTTATCACCTATTCAATCTCATCTATCCAAAGACTCTCTGAGCAAGCCAAACTAACTGTTTTATACTCCCCAGACTCATTCTGTTCCCTCCTGACACATGTCTCCTTTGGGTCAATCTGAAAGGGTGGCATTCTTCCTCCTTGTCTATACAATATCCCCCCAAATCCCAAGTTCATATTTCAGAACCTCAAATAGGAAACTATAGCAAACTTCTTCTAACTTTGATATCACTATCTGGTGGTGAATCTTGGTACATCTTTAGCATGCCATCAAGCAACAGATGATATGGGAAGAAATGAGCTGCCCAGAGTTCAGCTCCAGAGTTCAACAACCTTAGTTCAAGTACCAGGCCCTAAGACTTTGGGCCAGTACCTAAGCTTCAGTTTCCTTTTCTATAAAATGAAGATAGCATTATTACCTGAGTCGTCGTTGTAGAGTGGCTTCTAAGAATTAAACCAGAGAATTCACTTCCGTCATTAGCATAGCTGCTGCTTCATTCTAAGGGATCAAGAGATATATATTATCTCATATTATTATCTCATTAGATAAGAGGTCATCAATACTGAAGTGGACTAAATCTTTGCATTTACAAATGGAGAAACAGGCCAAGAAAGGGAAAGCAACTGATTCAGTCACACTACTCAACTAAGAATCTCATCTAAGATGGTATGACTTCCAACCTCAAGCAATTGTTTATACAGCTGCTTCATTCTGAGAAATATGTGCACCTGTAAGGTAGGAACACTTCCTTAATCTTCTATAATATTCTTCATTGCTCCTAAGCAAGTGCATATTAAACATTTTCTAAATAATGGGTTCCAAAGTTTCTAGAACAGCACTTTTTAGCTGAGTCTTAACATTCAGCAGTATTTCTCTCTGCCATGGTATTGGCTTCCTTTGAGATTGAGAATAGAGCTAGAGAGTAGCAACAGTATATTCAGAAAGGAGGAGAAAGAAAGGAGGAAATGAGGAAAGAGAGGCCCATTATGAACAATTCTAGAAATAGAATCACGAGGCTTGCAAATTCCAAGCATCTGGGGAAGGAATGAGACTTGTTACAGGAAATGGTTATTTACTGAGAGATGAAGGGACTTTGTTTCCCTAATCCACGGCTTGCTAAACCTTATGTTTCTCAGTTTCAAAGAAAATGCAAATTGAAGAGAGAACAAAATCATTTCTCTTTCTCAAAGTTTCTCTTATCTAACCCAAGACAAACTTTCCCCAGACTTCTAGACCATTGTGAGCAGTTTCCTCTTTAAAGTCCAAAGACACAGGGTGTGATGAATCTCTCAGAGCTGTATAGTTGAAACATATAACTCTTCTTTTATGGACTACTATTAACAAAGTTAGGAAGGAAATAAAGTTTATCATCCCCTATCTTTGAAGCATCTCTGCTTTCCTCCCATCTCAGGCATTTATTCATCATCGCTAACCAGGCTCTCATTGCCAAAGCCTTCACCAGAGGGTAACATCCCACCCAACTCAGGTTCCCAGAGCTCAACATTCACAATCTTCTCTCAACGTTCTGATTCTCTTAATATGAGAATCATAACTCTACTGTAAGATGCTGGACAGTAGGGGCTTGTCTTATGAATATGTCTCTCCTAGAGTAGCAAAAAATACATAGTGGGGGCTTCCCTGGTGGCGCAGTGGTTGAGAATCTGCCTGCTAATGCAGGGGACACGGGTTCGAGCCCTGGTCTGGGAAGATCCCACATGCCGCGGAGCAACTAGGCCCGTGAGCCGCAACTACTGAGCCTGCGCGTCTGGAGCCTGTGCTCTGCAACAAGAGAGGCCACGACAGTGAGAGGCCCGCGCACTGCGATGAAGAGTGGCCCCCACTTGCCACAACTAGAGAAAGCCCTTGCACAGAAACGAAGACCCAACACAGCCAAAAATAAATAAATAAATAAATAAATAAAAGTACCCTTAATTAAAAAAAAAACATAGTGGAAACAGTCCATATTTGGTAGGCCTGTAGATGGAATTCACTAAATGTAAGAACAGAAGAAGCTACACAAAATAACTTATGGCCAGTATCATAGCTCTCCCATTGGTCCTTTCATTTTAGTAGGCTATTTATTTTTTTCCAAAGGCAGTATTTCTATAGAAGATATGTGGGACAAATGTCTTTCTTCATAACCTCCAATAATACCTGTAGACAGCCACATACTCTTCACGTTTAGTAAGATCTGGATGTGTGATGTGTACGTATCTCACTTCTTCTAATAGGCAAAAGGGGGAATGGGTTTTAGACCCACTCTGGTCTTGATAAGCTCAAACTATATTCCTGCCACGCCCAAAGGATATATTAACACAGAAAAAAATAACAATAAACATAAGAATATAAAGCCAAATGTTAGGGATAGAGGTAAGAAGTTAGATAATATAAAGAGAACTTGAGTTCAAAATATCTAGTATAGAACAGGCTATGTCCAGAGCCAACAGATGAAACTCATTTGAGGAGAAATTAGAGTTGAAAACTTTGTGGGGAAAAAGCGAAGATATACATTCTTAAAAGGGCTATGGGGACTTCCCTAGTGGTGCAGTGATTAAGAATCCGCCTGCTAATGCAGAGGACACGGGTTCGATCCCTGGCCCAGGAAGTTCCCACAGGCTGCAGGGTAACTAAGCCTGTGTGCCACAACTACTGAGCCCTTGTACCACAACTACTGAAGCCCACGTGCCCTAGAGCCCGTGCTCTGCAACAAGAGAAGCCACTGCAATAAGAAGCCTGTGCACTGCAATGAAGCCCCTGCTCACAGCAACTAGAGAAAGCCCACACAGCAACAAAGATCCAATGCAGCCAAAAAAAAAAGGACTATGATAGGATGATAGGCAGTTGAAACCGATATAAAGGAACTTTGCACCATAAATGTGAAGACCTGAATTTGATTTCTACTTCAACACACACTTTCATTCTAGGGTCTAGGGCCATTTATTTCATTACTCTAAACCATGTATCTCATGTACAAAATGAGAAAGCCAACTGCAAAGTGCTGCAAGTGTTCATTTTAATGGGAGGGAGGCCATGTTCCCACTAAAGAAACATCATTACTGGAGAGAATCATCAGGACCCCGTGTGAGGAGCCATTCTCTTTCCTCTGCTCCCACAGAGAGAAGGACCAGGGGGCCAGATGAAGCTCCCTCCTCACAGCTCAGGCCAAGCTTTCATCAATTCTGTACTGCGTTTAGGATTTTGCAATACCCAAAGTTTTGAGGAGACCAGTGATTCACCCTCTTTCTTCAGCCAGCCGACAGATCACACAGTGGCCGTGGCTCTGTGGTGACGTGAGCAGTTGTTCAAAGTCAGAACTATTTCAATTTATCTCTTCCTTTTCAATGTAAGCTTCTTTCCAAAGGGGCTATAAACTATTCTGGTTGAAGCCGTTCTTTTCATCAATGCTCCCTCAGATGAAAGACAAAGCAAACATCAGCCAATATAACGATGGTATTTGGGGGCTTTGCTTTCTTTCTTGTTGCAAAAGAATGATGAAATTCTGACCTGAAGACCATCCATCTGATAGGACACTCCAGGCAGGCCTCTTATGGTCTTAATGTTTATATTGTAAAAAAGTCTAAAGCAGCACCATTCAATAGAAATATTGATATTATCATACTAAGTAAAGTCAGACAAAGACAAATATCATATGATATCACTTATATGCACAATCTTTAAAAAATGATACTAATAACTTATTTACAAAATGGAAACAGACTCACAGACTTAAAGAACTTATGGCTACCAGAGGGGAAGGGTGGGGGGGGAGGGATAGGCTGGGAGTTTGGGATTGACATGTATACATTGCTATATTTAAAACAGATAAATAACAAGGACCTACTGTACAGCACAGGGAACTCTGCTAAATATGCTGTAATAACCTAAATGGGAAAAGAATTTGAAAAAGAATAGATACATGTACATGTATAATTGAATCACTTTGCTGTACACCTGAAACTAACACAACATTGTTAATCAACTATACTCCAAAATAAAATAAAAATGTTTTTAATTTAAAAATAAAATAAAAAAAGAGATAAAAAATATGAATCACACATGTGAGCCACGTTATTTAAAATTTTCTAGTAGCTACATTAGAAAAAGCTAGAGATGGGTGAAATGAATTAGCCTATTATATTTAGTCCAACGTATCTACAATATTATCAGTTCAAAATGCAATCAATATAGAATAATTTGTAGGATTTTTTTCCTAAGCCTACAAAATCAATGTGTATTTCATACTTACAGCATATGTCAATTCAGACTAGCCATTATTCAAATTCTTACTGGATCCATGTAACTATTGGCTGACTTATTGGACCGTGTAGCTCTAGACCTTGGCTGAATTTGTATGTTTAATATATATTTCATTAGTAGGGTATACAGAGGCTTTTTCTCCAGCAGGAATGAAAAATTAACACAGAGTAGGCTATCAATAAATGTTTGCTGTTTTGGAGATGAAAAAGCATATTAATAATTTTTTTTTTTTTTTTTTTTTTTTTTTTTTGCGGTAAGCGGGACTCTCACTGTTGTGGCCTCTCCCATTGCGGAGCACAGGCTCCGGACATGCAGGGCCAGCAGCCATGGCTCACAGGCCCAGCCGCTCTGCGGCATGCGGGATCCTCCCAGACCGGGGCACGAACCAGTGTCCCCTGCATCGGCAGGCGGACTCTCATCCACTGCGCCACCAGGGAAGCCCTAATTTATTTTTTTAATGTCAGGATTCCTCATTTTTTTTTGTGGGGGTGCAAGGCTGGAAGGTCACTGTCCTACAAAGAATTAAAGATGATAGAGCCATAATAGAGATGGCAGTTATAAATGGAAATAACATCTTAAGCCATTACATTCCTACAGGGAAGGTAAGACAAATGTTTTCAAGATATTTAAACATCAATAAAATCAGTAAATATCTAAATCCCCAAATAAGAGAAACAACCAGTACATTTTATAGAAACTGAAGGGACAAAATTCTACCTCTCAGATAGTTAAATATTGTAAAGGTTGCTAATGTTCATGGCTGAGGGAAGGGGGAAGGGGCCACACTTCCATTTGCTACTGCAAGTAAATGTGACAGCACTCATGAGGAAAATTTGTCAAATATCCTTAAAACTTGTATCTTTCAACACAATCATTTAAATTCTGTACCTTAAGGAAACTACTGGATGAGGACATATAAATGAGCATAAAGAATGTCTACTTCACTGACATATAAGACTTGAAAATTTGGAAACAAACGTAAATAGCCACTAAGAAGGCAATAACATATTGTTGCTATATTTGTGTAGATATATACACAGATATAATATTATGTGGCTATTAAAATGCCAATTCAATTTTACATTTATTGAAATATATACACATATTTATTATTAAATAAGAAACTTCAGGTTTTGGAACAACGTATAGAAGACACCATTTAAAACAAATGTATTGCAGTGGGGATATTTAAATTTCTGTTCTGTATTTCTTTGAAATAACAGTATTTTAATAAGCACACAATCTTTAAATCAGAACACAAAATAAATCTCTACATTTTGAAAATGAAATATACCCTGAAAACTTTTAGAATAACAAAAATATATAAATAAAGGATTATTGTGTGCTGCAATGGTTAGGAAAAGTTTCTTCAAAGAGAAGAGCATTGGGGCCCTGAACCAAGATGGAGGAATAGAAGGATATGCTCTCACTCCCTCTTGTGAGAACACCAGAATCACAAACTAGCTGCTGGACAATCATCCACAGGAAGACAGTGGAACTCACCAAAAAAGATACCCCACATCCAAACACAAAGGAGAAGCCACAATGAGATGGTAGGAGGAGTGCAAGCACAGTAAAATCATATCCCATAACTGCTGGGTGGGTGACTCACAGACTGGAGAACACTTATACAACAGAAGTCCACCCACTGGAGTGAAGGTTCTGAGCCCCACGTCAGGCTTCCCAAGCTGGGGGTCCGGCAATGGGAGGAGGACTTTCTAGAGAAGCAGACTTTGAAGGCTAGTGGGATTTGATTGCAGGACGTTGACAGGACTGGGGGAAAGAGAGACTCCACTCTTGGAGAGCAGACACAAAGTAGTGTGTGCATCAGGACCCAGGGGAAGGAGCAGTGACCCCACAGGAGACTGAACCAGACCTACCTGCTAGTGTTGGAGGGTCTCCTGCAGAGGTGGGGTGTGGCTGTGGCTCACCGTGAGGACAAGGACACTGGTAGCACATGTTCTGGGAAGTACTCCTTGGTGTGAGCCCTCCCAGAGTCTGCCATTAGCCCTACCAAAGACCCAGGTAGTCTCCAGTGTTGGGTCACCTCAGGCCAAACAACCAACAGGGAGGGAACCCAGCCCCACCCATCAGCAGAATAGTAGATTAAAGTTTTACTGAGCTCTGCTCACCACAGCAACACCCAGCTCTACCCACCACCAGTCCCTCCCATCAGGGAACTTGCACAAGCCTCTTAGATAGCCTCACCCACCAGAGGGCAGACAGCAGAAGCAAGAATAACTACAATCCTGCAGCATGTGGAACAAAAACCATATTCACAGAAAGAGAGACAACATGAAAAGGCAAAGAGATATGTACCAGATGAAGGAACAAGATAAAAACCCAGAAAAACAACTAAATGAAGTGGAGATAGGCAACCTTCCAGAAAAAGAATTCAGAATAATGATAGTGAAGATGATCCAGGACCTCAGAAAAAGAATGGAGGCAAAGATCGAGAAGATGCAAGAAATGTTTAACAAAGACCTAGAACAATTAAAGAACAAACAAACAGAGGTGAACAATAAAAAAAAACTAAAATGAAAAATATACTAGAAGGAATCAATAGCAGAATAACTGAGGCAGAAGAACGGATAAGTGACCTGGAAGACAGAATGGTGGAATTCACTGCTGTGGAACAGAATAAAGAAAAAAGAATGAAAAGAAATGAAGACAGCCTAAGAGACCTCTGGGACAACATTAAACGCAACAACATACACATTATAGGGGTTCCAAAAGGGCAAGAGAGAGAGAAAGGACCAGAGAAAATATTTGAAGAAATAATAGTCAAAAACTTCCCTAACATGGGAAAGGAAATAGCCACCCAAGTCCAGGAAGCTCAGAGAGTCCCATACAGGATAAACCCAAGGAGAAACATGCCAAGACACATAGTAATCAAATTGGCAAAAATTAAAGACAAAGAAAAATTACTGAAAGCAGCGAAGGAAAAACAACAAATAATATACAAGAGAACTCCCATAAGGTTAACAGCTGATTTCTCAGCAAAAACTCTACAACCCAGAATGGAGTGGCATAATATTACTTAAAGTGATGAAAGGGAAGAAACTACAACCAAGATTACTCTACCCAGCAAGGATCTCATTCAGATCCAATGGAGGAATCAAAAGCTTTACAGACAAGCAAAAGCCAAGAGAATTCAGCACCACCGAACCAGCTCTACAACGAATGCTAAAGGAACTTTTCTAAGTGGGAAACACAAGAGAAGAAAAGGACATACAAAAACAAAATCAAAACAAGAAAATGGTCATAGGAACATACATATCAATAATTACCTTAAATGTGAATGGATTAAATGCTCCCACCAAAAGACACAGCCCCTTGAATGGATACAAAAACAAGACCCATCTATATGCTATCTACAAGAGACCCACTTCTGACCTAGGGGCACTTACAGACTGAAAGTTAGGGGATGGAAAAAGATATCCCATGCAAATGGAAATCAAAAGAAAGCTGGAGTAGCAATACTCGTATCACATAAAATAGACTTTAAAATAAAGAATGTTACAAGGGACAAGGAAGGAAACTACATAATGATCAAGGGATCAATCGAAGAAGATGATACAACAATTATAAATTTATATGCACCCAACATAGGAGCACCTCAATATCTAAGGCAGCTGCTAACAGTTATAAAAGAGGAAATTGAAAGTAACACAATAATAGTGGGGGAATTTAACACCTCACTTACACCAATGGACAGATCATCCAAAATGAAAATAAATAAGGAAACAGAAGCTTTAAATGACACACTAGACTAGATAGATTTAACTGATATTTATAGGACATTCCATTCAAAAACAGCAGATTACACTTTCTTCTCAAGTATGCATGGAACATTCTACAGGATAGTTCAAATCTTGGGTCACAAATCAAGCCTCAGTAAATTAAAGAAAATTGAAATCATATCAAGCATCTTTTCTGACCACAACTCTATGAGATTAGAAAACAGTTACAGGGAAAAAACGTAAAAACACAAACACAGGGAGGCTAAACAATACATTATTAGATAACCAAGAGATCACTGAAGAAATCAAAGAGGAAATCAAAAAATACCTAGAGACAAATGACAATGAAAACATGATGATCCAAAACTTTTCAGATGCAGCAAAAGCAGTTCTAAGGGAAATTTATAGCTACACAAGCCTACCTGAAGAAACAAGAAAAGTCTCAAATAAACAATCTAACCTTACACCTAAAGGAACTAGAGAAAGAAGAACAAACAAAACCCAAAGTTAGCAGAAGGAAAGAAATCATAAAGATCAGAGCAGAAATAAATGAAATAGAAACAAAGAAAACAATAGCAAAGATCAATAAAACAAAAAGCTGGTTCTTTGAGAATATAAACAAAATTGATAAACCATTAGCCAGACTCATCAAGAAAAAGAGGGAGAGGACTCAAATCAATAAAATCAGAAAAGAAAAAGGACAAGTTACAACAGACACCACAGAAATACAAAGCATCTTAAGAAACTACTACAGGTAACTCTATGCCAATAAAATGGAAAACCTGGAAGAAATGGACAAATTTTTAGAAAGGTGTAACCTTCCAAGACTGAACCAGGAAGAAATAGAAAATATGAACAGACCAATCACAAGTAATGAAATTGAAACTGTGATTAAAAATCTTCCAACAAAAAAAAGTCCAGGACCATATGGTTTCACAGGTGAATTTTATCAAACATTTAGAGAATAGCTAACACCCATCCTTCTCAAACTACTCCAAAAAATTGCAGAGAAACGAACACTCCCAAACTCATTCTATGAGGCCACCATCACCCTGATACCAAAAAACCAGACAAAGATACTACAAAAAAAGAAAATTACAGACCAATATCACTGTTGAATATAGATGCAAAAATCCTCAACAAAATACGAGTAAACAGAATCCAACAACACATTAAAAGGATCATACACCATGAGCAAGTGGGATTTATCCCAGGGATGCAAGCATTCTTCAATATACGCAAACCAACCAACGTGATACACCATATTAACATATTGAAGAAGAAAAACCATATGATCAGTTCAATAGATGCAGAAAAAGCTTTTGACAAAATTCAACACCCATTTATGATAAAAACTCTCCAGAAAGTGGGCATAGAGGGAACCTACCTCAACATAGTAAAGGCTATATATGACAAAGCCACAGCAAACATCATTCTCAAAGGTGAAAAACTGAAACCATTTCCTCTAAGATCAGGAACAAGACAAGGATGTCCACTCTCACCACTATTATTCAACATAGTTTTGGAAGTACTAGTCATGGCAATCAGAGAAGAAAAAGAAAGAAAAGGAATACAAATTGGAAAAGGAAGTAAAACTGTCGCTGTTTGCAGATGACATGATACTATACGTAGAGAATCCTCAAGACGCCACCAGACAACTACTAGAGCTAATCAATGAATTTGGTAAAGTTGCAGGATACAAAATTAATGCACAGAAATCTCTTGCATTCCTATACACTAATGGTAAAAAATCTGAAAGAGAAATTAAGGAAACACTCCCATTTACCATTGTAACAAAAAGAATAAAATACCTAGGAATAAACCTATCTAGGGAGAGAAAAGACCTGTATGCAGAAAACTATAAGACACTGATGAAAGACATTAAAGATGACACCAACAGATGGAGAGATATACCATGTTCTTGGATTGGAAGAATCAATATTGTGAAAATGACTATACTACCTAAAGCAATCTACAGATTCAATGCAATCCCGATCAAATTACCAATGGCATTTTTACGGAACTACAACAAAAAATGTTAAAATTTGTATGGAGACACAAAAGACCCCGAATAGCCAAAGCAGTCTTGAGGGAAAAAAACGGAGCTGGAGGAATCAGACTCCCTGACTTCAGACTATACTACAAAGCTACAGTAATCCAGATAATATGGTACTGGCACAAAAACAGAAACATAGATCAATGGAACAAGATAGAAAGCCCAGAGATAAACCCACGCACCTATGGTCAACTAATCTATGACAAAGGAGGCAAGGATATACAATGGAGAAAAGACAGTCTCTTCAATAAGTGGTACTGGGAAAACTGGGCAGCTACATGTGAAAGAATGAAAATTAGAACACTGCTTAACACCATACATAAAAATAAACTCAAAATTGATTAGAGGAGCTTCCCTGGTGGCGCAGAGTTGAGAGTCTGCCTGCCGATGCAGGGGACATGGGTTCGTGCCCCGGTCCGGGAAGATCCCACATGCCGCGGAGCGGCTGGGCCCGTGAGCCATGGCTGCTGAGCCTACGTGTTCGAAGCCTGTGCTCTGCAACGGGAGAGGCCACAACAGCGAGAGGCCCGCATACAGCAAAAAAAAAAAAAAAAAAAAAAAAAAAAAAAAAAAAAAAATATATATATATATATATATATATATATATATATATATAGATTAGAGATGTAAATGTAAGACCGGACACTATAAAACTCTTAGAGGAAAACATAGGACGAACACAGTTTGACATAAATAACAGCAAGATCTTTTTTGATCCAACTCTTAGAGTAATGGAAATAAAAACAAAAATAAACAATGGGACCTAATGTAACTTCAAAGCTTTTGCACAGCAAAGGAAACCATAAATAAGACGAAAAGACAACCCTCAGAATGGGAGAAAATATTTGCAAATGAATATACGGAGAAAGGATTAATCTTCGAAATATATAAACAGCACATGCAGCTCAATATTAAAAAAACAAACAACCCAATCCCAAAATGGGCAGAAGATCTAAGTAGACATTTCTCCAAAGACGACATACAGATGGGCAAGAAGCTCATGAAAAGCTGCTCAACATCACTAATTATTAGAGAAATGCAAATCAAAACTACAATGAGATATCACCTCACACCAGTTAGAATGGGCATCATCAGAAAATTGACAAACAATAAATGCTGGAGAGGGTGTGGAGAAAAGGTAACCCTCTTGCACTGTTGGTGGGAACATAAATTGATACAACCACTATGGAGAACAGTATGGAGGTTCCTTAAAAAATTAAAATTGAAGTACCATATGATTCAGAAATCCCACTACTGGGCATATACCCAGAGAAAACCATAATTCAAAAAGACACATACACCCCAATGTTCATTGCAGCACTATTTACAATAGCCAGGTCATGGAAGCAACCTAAATGCCCATCGACAGACGAATGGATAAAGAAGATGTGGTACATATATACAATGGAATATTACTCAGCCATAAATAGGAACGATATTGGGTCATTTGTTGAGACATGGGTGGATCTAAAAACTGTCATACAGAGTGAAGTAAGTCAGAAAGAGAAAAACAAATATCGTATATTAATGCATATATGTGGAACCTGGAAAAATGATACAGATGAACCGGTTTGCAAGGCAGAAGTTGAGACACAGATGTAGAGAACAAACATATGGACACCAAGGGAGGAAAGTGGCGGTGGGGAGGTGGTGTGATGAATTGGGCGATTGGGTTTGACATGTATACACTGATGTGTATAAAACTGATGACTAATAAGAACCTGCTGTATAAGAAAATAAATAAAATAAAATTCATTTTTTTTTTAAAAAGAGAAGAGCATTGGCACAAGAAGAGAAAACAAAAGAATATTCTTCTTCAAAAGTACTGCATTTTCCGATGACTCATTTATCTCTGAAGTAATTTAGTTGCAAGCCTTTGATCTTCTTTAACTTGAAATGTAGGAGAAAAAAAAAACACATCAAAATATGACTGTAAGATGAGTCCCTATTTGGAAAATTTAAAGATTACAACCTTCACTTGGACGTGCATTCAAGTTTACCCGGGAGCGGGGGAATGGAAGTGTTGAACTACGAAATAAATAATAGCAAAGCAATTAAAATTTTCAGCACAGAGAAAGGTCAACTGAGGATGTGTCCTACACAGGGAAAAACACAGGCAGGATCATTTGATGAGGAAAAACAGAACACAGGCTTTCTCTTAGCTCTCTGAGAAAGATCCAGTCTTACTCTATCTCCCTCTACAGCTCGCACTGTGCCCCATCTACCTCTCCCTTTCCCTCTCATTTCCCAGAGCCACGGTCAAGTCCATCTCATCCTTCCCTACCTGGACTACCCGACAGCCTCACACCAGCTCTCAAGCCTCTCCCTCTGTCCCCCCTGAGCGCTGTCCTTTCTTGATTCCTGTCAAGTTCTCCCTGGTACGTTCTAGACAGCCCAGAGGCTACAAACTTGCTGTCAGCAGATTATGCCCTGAAATGTTTGGAGTTTTGTCATTGCTGTTATTTTGCTTCACATAGTGGTTTAAAAAAGGTTTAGCTGGCCAGCCTTAGTATGTAGGATACTTCACATTAAGGCCTAGATCTGTCCCTCATCCTGAAAAATTACATGATGAGCAACACTGAGCTCCCATCCATGGGACACAAAATGTCCTTGAACTGAAAACCAACTGCCCCTTATCAGTAGCAGCAGTGTCCTTGGTGACTTGTTTTCCTTCTTGCCTGCTTCCTCTTGCTCTCTCCTCTCCTTCTTTCCCTCCCTCTGCTCTCTCCCTCTCAATTTGCTTCACTTATATTCTCTACTTTGTCACTGCAGAAACAGAATCTACAAGCCTCCCATGGTGTAACTTGGAGTCTTTCCCAATATAACCTAACCTACTTTCCCAGACTTATTCATTTGATACCTTCATTTACTAGTTTATTCTCTGTGTACTTCCATATCTCGTATGCTGCCTTCATATCTTGAAGACAACCCTTAAGTTTCATGCATAATGTTACTACTGTGTCTCTGAGCTTTTCTGACCACTTGCAAAAGTCAACTCTTCTTCCTCTAGGTTTGGTCAGAAATTAGCATCCAGATATTTCATCTGATAACTATGAATTACCCTCTGCGTGTGTTCTGACACTCAGTAATGCTTCGCCCGATAATGTTGTGTTCCTTAGAGAACAGAGGTTGATGCTTGACAAATGTCTGTGGATTGATCCATACACAAATTAGGCAATCTGTGTCTGCTTTTCTCATCTGGTCTTTTTTCAGCCACATGTCATCCATGAAGCAGAAAACAATCAAATCTAGAAAGCATGATCTTGGGGATGGATAGGTTAACTGGAAAGTTGCCAGAAAGTCACTCAAGTCACATGCAGTGAGCAGCTTCTTAGTAATGCAGGAAGGATTGCTTTGATAATTATCAAGGCACTTTTCGAATGAATGAGTGCTATGATTACGAAAGAGCTTTTGCTTGTTTCACTTTTCCATTGAATCTACAAAAAAGACCTTAGTTCCAGGGTCAATTTGTAAACTTACATTTTCTCTAGCTCCCTTGCTTACGGCAAAGCATTTCTTACGATTTGTACTTTGAACAGAGACAGGCTCTTTTCCTGAGAAAAAGATACATCAATTTTATCTCGTGCACATCGGCTGTAAGTGAAGCCTTTAGTAGTTCTGGTTCGTATCTCAGCGATCACACATTATTTGCTGGCTTTCACCGAAATGTTTTTCTCTGCTTGCTCACCCCACAACTAGGGTTTAAACATCTCTTATCTTGACCATTCATTGAAGAGGTCCTCGTTAGTCTTTAAGTCCAAGGAAAGAAACTTACGTTAAGATATAGGAGCAGAGAGAGGGTAAATGATTATCCTTGGTCATAGTTAGCAAAAGGCAGCTCTAGGGCTAAAATTCAGCCCTACCCTTATTGAGTACTATTTCTATTGTCTTCCCTTCACACCCTGTAGGTTATTAAGCCCCTCATGCCAACTTTAATCAGGAATTTTATGAAATACTGGATGTTTGCATCAAATCCAGGTTGGCCCTAGTTCAGCAATCAGCAAACTAGAGTATGCAGGCCAAATATGGCCTGCCACCTGCTTCTGTAAATAAAGTTTTAGAAACAAAAGTCATGCTCATTTGTTTGTATATTGTCTACAGCTGCTTTGCACAGGAAAGTATTTGAATAACTACAACAGGGAGCATGTGGCTGCACAGACTAAAATATTTACTATATAACTCTTTACAAAAAAAAAAAAAATGTAGATTGTAGATGTCTACCTTCTTGGTTAAACAGAATGAACTGCAAGTACTACCAAAGGCCGATCATCCCCCTTACAGAACACTGAGTCCCACCTGATAGATGAACAGGCAATGAATGAAAAAATAAGTGAATAAATGAAATTTTTGAGGATTAATTTAGAATACCCAGATCTGGAGCAGGTCAGACTGGTCTCACCAAGGTCACAGAGATGGAAATTGAATCCAGGAACTTGGATTTTCTTGGTGGGAGTTCCTAGTCTCTAAGCTCACCTTAGTTAGTTGCTGCTTTTGTGAGTGAATGTGACAGCTTTGACATCTTGACTATTTTATCTACTCATCTTTGGTTCTCTTCAAACCTTAATGATAAAGTGTTAATCCTACACTTCCAAGGTCTGGGTGCATCACAGGGAGTCAATGCCTGTACAGAGAGGCGTCCACACACAGCTCACATGAGACTACTTCTAGTGGTCCTCACCCATCCTGGGAGCTTTTGCTCTTCTCACTCTCATTGAACTGACAGTGAGGGAACGGTGAGAAAAGGCTGAAAGCTCTCTGACCTTTAGTTAATTGAACAGCAGATTCTGCAGCTTCCAGAAACAGCATGAAAAGGAAAAGGGAGTGATGTATCACACCAATAAATATTTTCTGATCTAAGTATCAAGTAAGTTATATGCGTGATTATATAATATTTTCTTGGGGGGAGGGGAGATAAAGGGAAAAGATAGGTGCCACCTCCAGTGAAAGCTGTTAAAAAAATTATGTTCAACCCAGTGAGGAAAAATATTGTCAGGGCTTTTATAACTGACAGGCAGCCATAATGTCTACTTTGCAAGACTTGCCATAATGTTGTGTAAATCTAAATTAGTGTAATACCTCATACCAAGCCGGTATTTTATATCAACAATTAAAATGAGAGTTTTAAAGACACTAAAAAGATGTTATCAATCTAAGCTACTAGCACAGTGGTACCTGATGTCAGTTTTAGCCAGCATTAATTTTATTTTGCACGGGGTTGAGCGTGAGGGGACCTGAACACAGACATTTATAGAGGAAAGATTGCATTCACTAATGGTATTCTCTAAAGCTCTAATGCTACTCACTCATGGGTACTGTTTAAAATTTCTTTCCTGTGGGGCTTTGCTTTCCCTGTTGGAGTTTCTCCATGTTGGAATTTGGGGTAACAAATGTGTTAAGAGCCTATTATGGGCAGAGAACTATGTTATATTTAGGGTGGGACAGAGAAAGACCTGCACTCAAAGGGCTTAGAGTCCAGTGAAAGAGAGGAAAAGAAAAAAACAGCAAAACCTTGAGGGAAGATGCTTCCACTTTGGTTTCATTTCTTAGCATATGCATCAGTGAGGAGTTTGAAATGACTGGAAGCAGGGAGAGGGGGCAAAATGGTGAGGTGAGCTAGGCCAGTGGTCTAGCCATGAGTTCTCTTCAAATGATTCCTCTTGCTTTGGAATAACCCGTGATAACCATTTTTGAATGAGATTCGATTCCCCAGACCCACATTCAGGCCAGAGGGAAAACAGGATCTCTGACAGTACAGCCTGGGGATCCGCATGATAACAAATGCCCCAGTGGATCCTTGAGCAATTAGAGTGTGGGAACCAAACACACTCCCTTCCATCAAATCCTAAGTCAGAAACCATAGGTCATCCTCCATGTGTTCTCCACATCCCTGACAGCAGTGGGTATCAAACACTATGTTTTTCAGAGTCAGCTGGTGGGGATGGGAGGGGAGTGGCTAAAATGCACCGGGCTCTGCTTCTGGGAGCCTGATTCTGTGTCTCTAGGGTGGGGCTTTTCATGCAAGTAGATTCCCAGTTACGCCATGAGAAATAATACCATAAATCCAACTGGCCAGCAAATCCTTTTGCTTTTACTTCTTTAACATTGCTAATTCTTCTTCAATCTTCTCTCCTTCCCCACAGTCACAGCATTAGGCTACTCTCATCTCTCACTAGAAATTTGGAAAGAGCCTGCTTACTCTTTCTGCCTTTCGTCTTACCCTCAAACCAGTTGTTTAAACTGTTATGAAGTATCTCAAATATACACAACTAAGCATGCTTCTTCTTGGCTTACGTTTCATCTATGATTTCTCATCCCTTTAGGATAAAGTCCACATTTCGATTTCTGGGGTACAAAACCCTCTGTGATCTGGCCCCTACTTTCCTTTCTCATGCTACCCCATTCTACACACAGTCTCGGAAATCTCACTCGAAGTTCCTGTCCTCTCATTATACCACCGTGCAGTATTATACTGTTATGGGATGACTTAATGAAAGCCAGTCTCCACACTACAGTTTAAGCTTCATGAGGGTAGAACCACATCTGTTGGATCCTAGTGTCTAATACATTGTCTGGCCTTATATGAGAACTCGTTAAAATTCTGTTATGTAAAGGAATAAACTATAAGGCAGTCTAAAACATGTTAATGCTCCATGTCTAAAAATGTTAATTTTCTTGTTTGGGATGACTTCCTCTCTTTATCTCTCTGCCTCTACCCATCAAATCATTCAGGTCCTAGTTCATGTGCTCTGAGCTTACTCCTTTCCTGCTTACTTTCCTTTTTTTTTTTTCACATCTTTATTGGAGTATAATTGCTTTACAATGTTCTGTTAGTTTCTGCTGTACAACAATTACTTTCCGTTTTTAAAGAAACTTCTCAGTCATATCATATCCTTTGATATGACTCAAACAAAGGTTACTGGTCCAACGTACTGTTCTCTCTTTACATAGCTGATTGTACTTATCACATTATATTGCAATTATTGGCTGGAATGTCAATCTCCGCTATGGTGCAATGAGACAACTGAGAGCAGGGGCTGTATTTCATTCAATTTTTGAATTCCAGTACATAGCACAGTACCTGACATAGACTAGTTGCCTGATAAATGTTGGTGAATGAATCATCATAGAAATGAATGTCAGTGAATCAACAGGTGAACCAGTCAGTGGATGAATTAATGACCATAGGTTGGAGCAGCAAACTTTTATGCAAACTCTCCTGACAGCAGATGGAGGTCAAAACCACAAGTTTCCAGTCCAACAGGAGAATATGGCCAGTGTTTAGATTTCTCACAAATAGGTTACTGACACGATCCGGAAGCCCTGCTGGGGCTGGGAACACAGGTAGAGGTTGGTCAGAATTTATCATCTTGGAGTCAGAGTCTTTTCTAAATACAGATATGGACATGCCATGGCTTTCATCATGGACTTTCAATCATTTCCCAGTTCCTGTAAGAAAATGTTCAAATGTTTTAACCTGTCATTCAAGACTACCTAATATCAAGGTCCAAATTATCTTTTGGCCTTTGATCCCTACTCCTTCCTCACACACACTGTTGTCCCTATAAAGACCACTGTATCTTCTCCTGGGACTCTTACCTTTCTGTATTTTAGCTCATGCCTCTTCTCCTTTAGTGGGCAGTCCTGGTCCATTTTCTCCAGATGAAATCCTATTCATCTTTGGCAACATCACAAATACCACCTCCTTCATGAAGCCTTCCTTGATTCTTCCTAATATAAGCATTCTGGCTTTTATACAGTACAGTGGCAAAGCATACACATTTCAGGGTCAGACTCCTTGGGAATGACTCGGCCCTATTATTGATCTGTTGGACAAGCTGGACATTTCAGTTACTGCCACTTTAAACCTGTTTTTTTTTTTCACCTGAAATGGGATCCATAATAGAATCAACCTCATAGGATTTATGTGAATTAGAGACTAAAGGAGTTGGTCCATTGGAGGAATTATACATAATGCCTGGCAAGAAGCAGACATTCAGTAAGTCAGTCGTTCCACTTTTTCTCCTTCTCCTCATTATGGTATTCCCACTATCCCTTGTCAGCTCATGCTTTGAGTCTATATACCATTTGCTCTGAAAACATCATTAAGGATTGCTGGTATGTCCAGAATCATTTTTCATTCATTTTGTTTCATTCTGATACCTTCTGTAAGAAACGTTCGCTACTTGACTTCATTCTCTTCCACAGGACCATGATATTTTCAGGGTTATGGTACCTGGCTAAATTCTTCTGAGCCTTGTTTTTTTCCACCTAGGAAATTAGATAGTACCACTATGTTTTCAGGATGTGAGTATTTAATGAGAAAACGTGTACAGAGTGCCAAAGTTCAGTCACCTTCCCATTATGACCCACCCAAGGTAGTCACTCAGTCACTCACTGGATGTAAGTGAGTATAAGAGATCCCTCAGAAGTGTTTGGAGAGTATACGTTATACTCCAAATCACTGGTTATCCACGCAGGGAGGAACTTTAGAGTTAGTCTAAAGTCATTCCTCACTGTAAAGATCAAGAAACTCGTGAATGCGTTTACCTCTCCGGGACTGGAAGTCCACACAGTCAATGAATCTCGGTCTCCTGAGTAGTACTCCTCTGCTCTAATTTTACCCGACTGTGTTAACTTTACACCACACCTTCCTTTCACCTGATATTGCCTCTTGATTTGTGTGTCTCTGTGATGCATATCCATGACAGTCATTCTGAAATATTTTGCTTGAAAAAATTAATAATTAAATGATTGATGTGACTATGGACATTATGTGTTTCTTCTTTTGTCATTCACTACCAACTTGCCATCCCCATGTTACTTTATAGCTACTCCCTTCTCAAGGCAGAGAAAAATGGTTTCAGAAGGAAATATAAATAACAAGTCTAGGAGCTGAAAGGATATAATAAGATCTTTCTTGAGTGTCATGTCTGCACTTTCCCACTCCTCAAGCAAACAAAAATAAGTTCTACTGACTGCCCAATAAACAGCACAGGGTTTTCCTCCTTTTATCTAAGACCACTGTTAGTTTTTCCCTTAAGGGACAGGAGTACTTTATTTTATATTATTTTATTTAAACATCTTTATTGGAGTATAATTGCTTTTCAATGGTGTGTTAGTTTCTGCTTTATAACAAAGTGAATCAGCTATATGTATACATATATCCCCATATCCCCTGCCTCTTGTGTCTCCCTCCCACCCTCCCTCCCTATCCCACCCCTCTAGGTGGTCACAAAGCACTGAGCTGATGTCCCCATGCGACGCAGCTGCTTCCCACTAGCTATCTATTTTACATTTGGTAGTGTATATATGTCCATGCCACTGTCTCACTTAGTCCCAGCTTACCCTTCTCCATCCCTGTGCCCTCAAGTCCATTCACTACATCTGCATCTTTACTCCTGTCCTGCCCCTAGGTTCTTCAGAACCCTTTTTTTTTTTTTTTTTTTTTTAGATTCCGTATATATGTGTTAGCATACAGTATTTGTTTTTCTCTTTCTGGCTTACTTCACTCTGTATGACAGACTCTAGGTCCATCCACCCTACTACAAATAACTCAATTTTGTTTCTTCTTATGGCTGAGTAATATTCCATTGCATATATATGCCACCTCTTCTTTATCCATTCAACTGTCAATGGACACTTAGGTTGCTTCCACATCCTGCCTATTGTAAATAGAGCTGCAATGAACATTGCAATGAACATTGCAATGCAATGAACTGCAATGAACATTGTGGTACATGACTCTTTTTGAATTATGTTTTTCTCAGGGTATATGCCCAGTAGTGGGATTGCTGGGTCGTATGGTAGTTCTATTTGTAGTTTTTTAAGGAACCTCCGTACTGTTCTCCATAATGGCTGTATCAATTTACATTCTGATCAACAGTGCAAGAGGGTTCCCTTTTCTGCACACCCTCTCTAGCATTTATTGTTTGTAGATTTTCTGACGATGGCCATTCTGACCAGTGTGAGGTGATACCTCATTGGAGTTTTGATTTGCATTGCTCTAATGATTAATGATTTTGAGCATCCTTTCATACGTTTGTTGGCAATCTGTATATCTTCTTTGGAGAAGTGTCTATTTAGGTCTTCTGCCCATTTTTCGATTGGGTTACTTGATTTTTTGCTATTGAGCTGCATGAGCTGCTTGTAAATTTTGGAGATTAATCCTTTGTCGGTTGTTTCATTTGGAAATATTTTCTCCCATTCTGAGGGTTGTCTTTTCATCTTGTTTATGGTTTCCTTTGCTGTGCAAAAGCTTTGAAGTTTCATTAGGTCCCAATTGTTTTTATTTCCCTTTCTCTAGAAGGTGGGTCAAAAAGGATCTTGCTGTGAGTTATGTCATAGAGTGTTCTGCCTATGTTTTCCTCAAAGAGTTTGATAGTGTCTGGCCTTACATTTAGGTCTTTAATCCATTTTGAGTTTATTTTTTTGTATGGTGTTAGGAACTGTTCTAATTTCATTCTTTTACATGTAGCTGTCCAGTTTTCCCAGCACCACTTATTGAAGAGGCTGTCTTTTCTCCATTGTATATCCTTGCTTCCTGTATCAAAAATAAGGTGACCATATGTGTGTGGGTTTATCTCTGGGCTTTTTATCCTGTTCCATTGATCTATATTTCTGTTTTTGTGCCAGTACCATACTGTCTTGATTACTGTAGCTTTGTAGTATAGTCTGAAGTCAGAGAGCCTGACTCTTCCAGCTCTGTTTTTCTTCTCAAGATTGCTTTGGCTATTTGGGGTCTTTTGTGTTTCCATACAAATTTTGAAATTTTTTGTTCTAGTTCTGTGAAAAATACCATTGGTAGTTTGATAGGGATTGCACTGAATCGAGACAGGAGTACTTTAAATGACAGTAAAGGAGGCTACCTTCTTTCCTTCCATAACTGAGAAGCACACAGTATGGACTACTAAGGTTCAGAATACAAGACACTTCAGCAGTTGGACAGAGCCACAAACTGGTTTAGGAGAGCCTACATTCATAAAAGTAAAATATGTATGGAAAACACAAAAAATCAAATAAAAACTTTTAAAATTATCCATTTCCTAGATACCCAGAGATAATTTGCTAAGCTAGCACAGTTGCTAGAACAAAGAGTAGGATCTAAAGAGACTGTGCCTATCAAACTACTTCCTAGGGAGGAGAGAAGAACTTGGCAAAGACTTGAGGGGATAAGGTTAAAGCTGACTGTTGAGACTCAGCCAGCAAGAGTCTACTTTGACAGCCTCAGTTGACCTGGAATATATTTTAAGGGGACTCTCTCTCCCCCCCTCTTCTAGAAATGAGCTCTGCTGAGGCCTGGGGGCATCAATCATGTCACACACGTCTGCATGAATGTGGGGACAAGGCAGAGAGGAAGGTCATATCAGGGACCTGATGTGAGATAGCTTTAATGAAGAATCCTCAGAAAGAAGACAGGAACACTCAGGTTCATGTTCTGGCTCTGCCACCAATGGGCCATATGACTTAGGGCCCCCTTCTTCCCCTTGCCTGTTCTCAGCTTTTGTGTCTGTAAAAGTAATGGACTAATTGTTCTCCATCTTAGATATACATTAAAATTACTTAGGTAGCTTAAACAAACAAACAAACAGTGATCAGTCCTACATCAGATCAATTAAATTTGAATCCTAAAGATAAGGCTGAAGCAACAGAAAGTCTCCCAGGTGCAGGCAGGCCTGAGAACCAGGTTGGGCAAGTCGTAAGTCCTCAAAGCTTAGAAAGTATCGGAGTCAATTGCTCAGCTTGACAAAAGCCGAACGTGCTATGATCTCACAATTCAAGAATTATAATGAGAATGAAGAATTTACATTCTTACATAGTACCCGAGGGGATTTTTATAGACAACAAAATCTGAAAATATTTGGACTAGATGGTTTTTGAAGATGCTTTTAGATTTTTACAAGTTATCATTTTGTGGGCTCCGTAACTGTGGGGCAAAATCATAGTGATGGTAGAGAAACTGAAGCATCAACTAACTAGGTTCCATGCACTCCCCAAGCAACAGTGTTTGAAACAAGCTGGGCTTGAGAACCAGTGTAACATGTGTATTCAAGTAAATGTGTGAATGTATGCTATATGAGCCAGAGTAGAGAGTGGTTCAGAGATAAGGCTGGATTCACATTCCATGGTTTAAAAATGGGTTTCCCATTTAATAGTTCAGCAACATCGTGTACTTTAAAAAATATATCCAAGTCTCATTTTTGTCAACTATTAAGCAGGGATAATAATAGTGGACACACTGTCAAAATACGAGAGAATGCAGGTAAAGCACTTAACACTGCCAAGGCCCGGCACAGAGTCAGCACACAGTAAATGAAACTAATCATCACCACTATCATTCACAGCACTACATGGACCAGGTTTTCTCCTCCTCTGTACATTTATAAATGGCCATTCTTCAAGAGGTCAGCTCAAGCCCCATGTCCTTCATGAGCAAAAATTCTTGATGGCTCGTGTTCATTCACTTCTTTTCATCTCTGATATACTAGAGCAACAATAGCAATATTGTACGCTTGTGCTTCCTCTATGTCCTGTATCATATGTCATCCGTGTACAATGTTCCATGCATACACAGTGGACCTGTCTTCCCAATGGTGTTACATATTTCTAACAACCCCTTGACTTGTTTCGAGAGGAGAAAATGGGAATAGAGAAGAAAAACATCATGGTATTATGAGAGATGAACTGTTTTCCTTAGAGGCACCTACTGTATCTTCCATCCCAGCATCAAACTACCCTTTGAAAAATTTTCCCTCCTCCAACCTCAGACTACATATTTGACTGACTTCACTCCTAGCCCCAAGAATTGAATATAATGTAGACTGGGCCAACTGGTACACATAATTTCCCTGAAACATTGATGGGTGTAGGAATAGGCACGTGTCCTAAATATACCCAAATAGAATAATCCCAAAACTTATGCAGGAAATAATGAGAAAGAAGTGGTTCCTTCCTACTGGAGATCCCAATCTGATAGAATGATGGACTATTCTTGCTGGTGAGCATATTATCATCATAAGATAAGAGTCTACCTACAATAAAGCCATAAGAGAAGTTTCTTAGTGATAATGTCTGTGACAATATGGAACATCTGGATCCAACAGTACCTGAAGTCAGTATACCAATTAATTTTTCAGATATGTCAAATCCTTCCCTTCCCTTTGCCTTGACTTTAATCAGTTTGAATCAAGTTTCTATCATGTGCCACTGGTGGGTAAGTTTTTGACTAATACAAGTGGAGAGAAATTTCCAGACAAAACTATCCAATTATATCATTACCCCACAGACCTCTCAACTGAGGAAAGAAGAAAGGTAGTAGCATTGGTAATATCCTTATGCTGTCTTAGGATTTATATGAGCACTTTATCCACATTATCTCATTAATTACTTACAATGACTTTTTATGATGCAGGTATTACTATTTCCACTTTACAGAAGAAGAAAATTCAGACTCAAACTCAGAAGACTTTCCTAAGGAGGTGACTTCTAGAATGGCAGAATAAGGACCTCTGAAAAGTCTGCTCCTCCATAAAAGAAGGGAGGACATGAGCAAAAACCGTCAAAAATCAGCATTTTTAGAACTCTGGAAATTAACTAAAGGCTTGCAATAATCTGAGGAGTGTTTATTCAAGTATCTTGTTAAGAACAGCAAGCTTTGTGGCAATTTAACTTGCCCTCACCCCATTCCTGTCTTCCCAGTACCACCGTAGCCTGAAAAATCAGTTTATGAGTACAGTGATTATGAATACCAGCAGGATAGAAGGCACCAGAAGGGCCAGAATGGACGTGGAGATTCCTAAAAAGTTCATCTCCAAAAAACTGTCACTATTTGACCTGACAGCTACTACAATGAAAAGTTCTATTTTCAAGGGTTATCTTTATTCAACCTCACTCAGAGCTTTGTTTGTGTTAATAGCCCTGCCTGTAGGGTATTTGTTTAAAATAATCAGTTGCAATTGTTTAACACTATAACTGCCTGAGGTGGCCTTGCCAGTGTGTTTAACAAGGTATCAACTAAAAAGCTTAAGGGTGAAAGTGAGCAATAAGATGTTTACAGGAGACTCTGTAAAGCCATGATGTACTCTTGGGAATCTAGAAGATCATGTACATGCATAGGGCTGTTGGTATGCCAAGGAAAGACCCAAGAAAGACATATTGCTGACTTTGAGGCACTTCATTAGTAGGATGTAAATGTTAAGGCAGAGTTGGGGTGTTGGATGCATACTCCAACCAACAGACACAGCCCCTCGGCAAAGACTGAATAATTCACTGGTTTGAGGCATTTAAGGAAATCTCTGTCTACTAAGCTAACTGAGCAGAGACTTCAGTGAACACACATGACAAAGTATACAGACATTAAGGAATTAGTCCAGGAGTTACTAAACAAACAAACATCAATAATAATAAATCCTGGGAAGGGAGAGAATTTAATTTCCAGAATTACCACACCATATTATTTAAAATGTCTAGTTTTTCATATGTTTTTTGGCATAATGAAAATCAGAGAGTTTGATATACAATTTATTTTAATGTTATGCT
This sequence comes from Delphinus delphis, assembly GCF_949987515.2. Classification (NCBI taxonomy): domain Eukaryota; kingdom Metazoa; phylum Chordata; class Mammalia; order Artiodactyla; family Delphinidae; genus Delphinus; species Delphinus delphis. Next base: position 44,657,797 of record NC_082685.1, on the reverse strand, counting down.
GGTATGTGCCCTATAAGTTTTGTTCACCTTACTTTTTTTCTACATAATTTTCAATATTAGTGGACACTTTTATACATAAAAGTTTGAGGAATGTTAAAAAAATCTAGTTTTCAACACAAAATTAAGAGACAAACAGAGAAACAGGAAAGTATATTCACAGGATATCAAAATCAGTCAATAGAAATTGTTCCTAAAGGAACACAGATATTGGACTTAACCAACAAAGACTTTAAATCAGCTATTTTAGACATGTTCAAAGAACTAAAGAAAAAGAATTAAAATAAATTAAAGGAAAGTATGAGAACAATATTTCACCAACTAGAATACATCAATAAGGAAATAATTTGGTATAAAAAATTCTGGAGCCTAAAATAAAAAAATAACAAATAGAAATTTCACTGAAAGTGCCCAACAGCCTATCTGAGGTGGAAGAAGTAAGAATCAGTGAACTAGAAGACAAATTGAAATTATCTAATCTGAGGAAAAGAAAGAAAAAAGAATCAAGAAAAATAAACAAAGCCTGGCACAATGGGAGAAGCAGAAGGAAAGAAAAGAGAGAAAGTGGCAGAGAGAGTAATTGAAGAAATAATGATCAAAAATTTCCCAAATTTGATTTTAAAATATTAACGTACATGTTTAAGAAGATTAATAAACTCCAAGAAGAATAAGTTCAAAGGGTTTCATATCTAGAGGCATCGTAGTCAAATTGCTGAAAGCAAAAAAACAAAGAGAATATTGAAATCAGCAAGAGAATCAGGACTCATCACCTACACGGGATCTTCAATAAAATTAACAGCTGACCTATCATCAAAAGCAGAAGTCAGTAAGATGACATATATAAAGTGCTTAAATAAAAACACCACCAACCAAGAATTCTACATATGACCAAACTATCCTTTTAAAATTAAGGAGAAATTATGACATACCCAAGAAAGACAAAATCTGAGAAAATTTATTGCTAATAGACCTGCTCTCCAACACTTCTATAGAACAGGCCACCTAACAATAGCAAAATATATATTCTTCTCAAGAACACAAGGAATATTCTTCAGGTTTATAATATATTATGCCATTAATATATTATAAATCTCAATACATATAAAAATACTGAAATTATGCAACATATGTTCTCTGACTGCAATGAACTGAAATTACAAGTTAACAATAGAAGAACACTTGGTAACTTCAAAAATACATGAGAATTCAAGAATAAACTTCTAAATAACCAGTGTGTCAAAGAAGAAATCACAAAGGAAGTTAGAAAACACTGAGGTAAATGAAAATGAAAGCATAACCAAGACTTGTGCAATTTAGCTAACGCAGTGCTTAGAGGAAAAAGGTATAGCTGTTAACACATATTAAAAAAGATGAAAAATCTCAAATTAGCAACCTAACCTTTCACCTTAAGATGATTTAAAAAAAAAAGGAAACTAAACCCAAAACAAGCAGAAGGAGGAAAATAATAAAAACTGAGAAAGAAATAAAAAAATAAAATAGAAATAATGAAACAACACAGAAGATAATAAAACTAGAAGTTGTTTCTTTGAAAAAAATCAACAAAACTGATTAGCCTTTAGTTAGAATGACCAAGGTGGGGTGGGGGGGAAGCAGGAAAGGAGAATCTGTTTACTAAAATCAAGAATTAAATAGGAGACATTATTACCAACTTCTGAGAAATTAAAAAAAAAAAGATTATAATGGAATACTATAAATTCTGCAAACCAGCAAATTAACTAACTTAATGAAAAGGACCATTTCTTAGAGAGACACAAACTATTGAAACAATCAGGAAATACAAAGTATTCAGTATGAATAGACTAACAATAAAGAGATTAAATTAAAAACTGTCCGCAAGAAAAAATCTAGGAACAGATGGCTTCATGGATGGGTGAATTCTCCTAAATGTTTAAAGAAGCATTAATACAAATCTTACACAAATTCTTCCAAAACTGAGAAGAGGACTGAACACTCCACAAGTCATTCTTTGAGACAGCATTACCCTGATACCAAAACCAGAAAATGATACCACAAAAAAAGAAAACTGTAGACCAACAGCCCTTATGAATATAGATATACAAATCCTCAACATAATACTATCAAAATGAATCTAGCAACATAGAAAGGATTATACAGTATAATTAAGTGGAATTTATCTTAGGAATGCAAGGTTGTTTTTAACATACTAAAGGTAAATTTACTACAACACATTACTAGAAAGAGTGGATAAAATCACATCTCAATTGATGTAGAGACAGAATTTTACAAAACTAAACTTCCTTTCATGATAAAACAAAACAAAAACCTCAAGAACCCAGGAACAGAAAGGAACTTCCTCAACCTGATAATGGGCATTGTAATATGTTGAATGGTGACACCCAAAAAGATGTGGCTGCTTCCTAATCACTAGAACCTGTACATTTTACCTTGTAGGTAGAAGGAGTATGATCTTACACTACAATAGGTGTAATTAAATTAAGGATCTTAAGAGAAGGAGCTTATCCTGGATTATCCAGGTAGGCCCTAATACAATCACATGCACTCTTATAAGATAGAGACACACGGCAGAGAAGGTGATGTGAAGATGGAGACAGAGACTGGAGTGATGTGGCCACAAGTCTAGGAATGGCAGAGCGATCACCAGAAGCTGAAAAAGGCAGGGATAGATTTTCCATTAGAGCCCCCCGAGGGAGTGAATCTCTAACAGATTTTGAGCTTTAAGTCTACATATCTGTGAGAAAACACATTTCCATTGTCTTAAGTCTCCAAGTTTGTGGTGATAGTATCCTGAAGAAATACAGACATCTACAAAAATCCCAAGGCTAAAAATTTAGTGCTGAAAGATTAAAATTTTGGCAAAGCCCAATTTCTTTTTATTGCTTGTATTATTGGTGTTAAATCTAAGGAACCATTGCTTGATCCAATGCCATGAATATTTACCCTATATTTTCTTCTAAGAATTTTATGGTTTCACCACTTACATCTTGCACTTACATCTAGCACTTACATCTTGTTCCTTATGATCAGGAACAAGATAAGAACACCCACTCTTGCCACTTCTATTCACATTGTAATGGAGGTTGCACCTAGGGAGCTTGGGCAAGAAAATATAGTATCTAAATTAAAGATAAAAAAGTAAAACTATATCTCTCTTTGTAGGTGACATGATTTTATATATAGAAAATTCTAAGGAAAGAACAAAAAGTGTTTCTGCTAATATACATGTTCACTAAGGTTTGAGGATACAGAGGGCTATACAAAAATCAATTATATCTCTATACAACAACAATGAACAATATGAAAATGAAACAAAGAAATCAATTTCATTTATAATGACATCCAAAAATTACAATATTCAACAATAAATTTAACAAAGACATTGTAAGACTTTTACACTAAAAGTATGGAATGCCATTAAATGAAATTTTAGAAGACCTAAATGAATGGAAAGATATCTCATGTTCATGGATCTGAAGACTCCTTTTTTTTTTTTTTTTTTTTTTTTGCAGAAATTGACAACCTGACTCTAAAATGCATATGGAAATGCAAGAGACCCTGATTAGCCAAAACCACCTGTCAAAATTTACTACAAAACAGTAGTAATCAAGACAGTGTGGTACTGGCATAGAAATGACATACAAATCAATGGAACAGAATTGAAAGCTCAGAGGTAAAACCTTACTTTATGGTAAATTGATTTTTCACAAGACAATTCAATGGTAAAAGAATGGTCTTTTCAACCAATAATGCTGGCACAACTGGACAGCCACAGGCATAAAAAAAATGACCCCATAATCAAAAATTCTCATTCTGTACCCAAAAATTAATTCAAAATAAACCACAGACCTAGACGTAAGTGCTGAAACCATAAAATTCTTAGAAGAAAATATAGGGTAAATATTCATGGCATTGGATCAACCAATGGTTTCTTAGATTTAACACCAATAATACAAGCAATAAAAAGAAATAGAAATTGGGCTTTGCCAAAATTTTTATAAAATGCTTGAAAGGATATCAATAAAGTAAGAAGACAGTACACAGAATGAGAGAAAATATATGCAATCATTTATCTGATGAGGGACTTTTATCCAGAATATATAAAGAACTCTTACAACCTAATAACAAAAAGACCAACAACCCAATTTAAAAATGGACAAAGCATTTGAATAAACTCCAAGGAAGATATTCAATGTCCAGAAAGCACACAAAATATGCTCAATGTCATTAGTCTGTAGGGAAATGTAAATCAAAAGCACAATGAAATACCACTTCATATCTACTAGGAAGACCATAAAAATAAGACAACTGGAAAATAAGTATTGGTGAGAATTCGGAGAAATTGGAATGCTAATACATTGCTGGTGAGAATGTAAAATGGTTTGTAGCCACTGTGTAAAACAATTTTGCATGCCTCAAAAATTAAACACAGAGTTAACATATGACTCAGCAATTCCACTTCTATGTACATACTCAAGAGGACTGAAAACACACCCCCGCAAAAATTTGTACATGTACATTCATACTAGCGTTATATGTAACAGCCAAAAGGTGGAAACCCAAATTTCCATCAACTGATGAAGAGATAAACAAAATATGGTATTAAGACAATCAAATATTATTCTGGTATATGAAGAAATGATGTGCTAATATGCTACAAAATATAGGAACCTTTCAAATGTCATGCTAAGGGAAAGAATGCAAACACAAAAGGACATATATTTTACGGTTACATTTATATAAAAACTCCAGAATAGACAAATCATAGATTAGCAGTTATCAGGGGTGAAGGTAAAGAACAGAAAATGGAAAGTGGCCACCAATGAGTAGTGATTTTTTTTTGAGGTGATGTAAACAGTCTGGAAATAGATGGTGGTGATGGACGCACATCTCTGAGTTTTTTAAAGGCCAATGAAAAACACACTTTTAAAAAGTAAATTTATGCCATATGAATTATATCTCAGTTAAGCTGTTTTTGAAGAAAAGAATAAGAAGACTTTCTCAAGAACATGCAACTAGAAGTGAAGATTAATGATGGATCTGAAATAAATTTATATACCCTTAAATCCTGAGATTATTGTACCATAGTACTTGCTTGGTTAACTCTGCCGACTTGAGTAGGATAAAGTATATAGTGTTTGATCACACTCTGCTTTCACCTTTTATGCACTTTTAAAGAAAATAATGCTTTATAGAGGACAGGAGCCTCAGAGAATTGTAAAAGATGCTCAGAAATTCCAGGTCATGCTTCCCTGAAACACAAAGCAGAAGAAAGAGGATATGGCTCACCCAAGGTTATACTTTCCCTCTGAGAAGTCAAGAAACCTCGGAACTGAGACCACACTCAGGCTTGGCTATGGAAATCAGAGTTCAGAAAATCAGGAAAGAGTAGTGAGATGCTTTATTCAAGTACTGAAGGTCAAGCCATGCCCTCACACTATCTGCTGACAAGGACAAAAAATAAAATGTAGCTTTAGGTTAAAAGCCAGGTGACTGGGGACAAAATCTTTGGGTGTACCTTGGTTGCTCTCTTAAATTGGAGCTTTTCATTGAAAAAGCAAGAACATAAGCCTTTGTTGATTTTTTTAAAGGTAGGTGAGAAGTTTGACAGGCCAGAGTAGAAAGAATAAGAGGTCAGAGAACTGGTAATTACTGCTATTCAGAGACAAAGGGGTGTGTGTGTGTGTGTGCGCGCGCGCGCGGGCGTGCGCGTGCCTGCGCCTGAAGCCTTGTGTGTTTGCCATTCTCTGGCTCCAGTTTATTATTTAATTTCTTTCTTTCTGCCAACAGAGGCAGCTTTCTCCTGTGACCCTGGCAAAGGGAAGTTACAGAACAGAGAAGATACCAAATTTACCAAATGCATAGAAGATTTATTTTCCAAATTGAAAAATTAATTATTTTTTCCCAAATTAAGTATTCATATTGTTTTAGGAATATAATTTGGGATTTCTCCTCCTTCAAACCTGTATTTCTCTTTTGTCCATGTTCTTCCGTACAGTCAATTGATGCATCGTTAAGTGCTTTAAATAGTAAATGTGTTGCCATCTTAAATGCTCTATGAGTGAAGCTGTATTAAGAACACGGTCATGAGACCAGAAGCAAGAAGAATTACAATCCTGCAGCTGGTGGAACAAAAACCACATTCACAGAAAGACAGACAAGATGAAAAGGCAGAGGGCTATGTACCAGATGAAGGAACAAGATGAAAACCCAGAAAAACAACTAAATGAAGTGGAGATAGGCAACCTTCCAGAAAAAGAATTCAGAATAATGATAGTGAAGATGATCCAGGACCTCAGAAAAAGAATGGAGGCAAAGACCGAGAAGATGCAAGAAATGTTTAACAAAGACCTAGAATAATTAAAGAACAAACAAACAGAGATGAACAATACAATAACTGAAATGAAAACTACACTAGAAGGAATCAATAGCAGAATAACTGAGGCAGAAGAACGGATAAGTGACCTGGAAGACAGAATGGTGGAATTCACTGCTGTGGAACAGAATAAAGAAAAAAGAATGAAAAGGAATGAAGACGGCCTAAGAGACCTCTGGAACAACATTAAATGCAAAAACATTCACATTATAGGGGTCCCAGAAGAAGAGAGAGAGAGAAAAGACCCGAGAAAATATTTGATGAGATTAGAGTCGAATACTTCACTAACATGGGAAAGGAAATAGCCATCCAAGTCCAGGAAGCTCAGAGAGTCCCATACAGGATAAACCCAAGGAAAAACAAGTCAAGACACATAGTAATCAAATTGGCAAAAATTAAAGACAAAGAAAAATTATTGAAAGCAGCAAGGGAAAAATGACCAATAATATACAAGGGAATACCCATAAAGTCAACAGCTGATTTCTCAGCAGAAACTCTACAAGCCAGAAAGGAGTGGCATGATATACTTAAAGTGATGAAAGGGAAGAACCTACAACCAAGATTACTCTACCTGGCAAGGATCTTATTCAGATTCGATGGAGAAATCAAAAGCTTTACAGACAAGCAATAGCTAAGAGAATTCAGCACCACCAAACCAGCTCTACAACAAATGCTAAAAGAATTTATCTAAGTGGGAAACACAAGAGAAGAAAAGGACCTAAAAAGAAACAAACCCAAAACAACCTAGAAAATGGTCACAGGAACACACATATCAATAATTACCCTAAACGTGAGTGGATTAAATGCTCCAACCAAAAGACACAGGCTTGCTGAATGGATACAAAAACAAGACCCATGTATATGCTGTTTACAAGAGACCCACTTCAAACCTAGGGACACATTCAGACTGAAAGTGAGGGAATGGAAAAAGATATTCCATGCAAATGGAAATCAAAAGAAAGATGGAGTAGCAATACTCATATAAGATAAAATAGACTTTAAAATAAAGAATGTTACAAGAGACAAGGAAAGACACTACATAATCATCAGGGGATCAATCCAAGAAGAAGATATAACAATTGTAAATATATATGCACCCAACATAGGAGCACCACAATAAATACGGCCATTGCTAACAGCTATAAAAGAGGAAATCAACAGTAACACAATAATAGTGGGAGACTTTAACACCTCACTTACACCAATGGACAGACCATCCAAAATGAAAATAAATAAGGAACCAGAAGCTTTAAATGACACAACAGACTAGACAGATTTAATTGATAGTTACAGGACATTCCATCCCAAAACAGCAGATTATATTTTCTTCTCAAGTGTGCACAGAACATTCTCCAGGACAGATCACATCTTGTGTCATAAATCAAGCCTCAGTAAATTAAAGAACACTGAAATCATATCAAGCATCTTTTCTGACCACAACACTATGAGATTAGAAATGAATTACAGGGGAAATATCATAAAAAACACAAACACATGGAGGCTAAACAATACGTTACTAGATAACCAAGAGATCACTGAAGAAATCAAAGAGGAAATCAAAAAATACCTAGAGACAAATGACAATGAAAACATGATGTTCCAAAACCTATGGGATGCAGCAAAAGCAGTTCTAAGAGGGAAGTTTATAGCTATACAAGCCTACCTCAAGAAACAAGAAAAATTTCAAATAAACAATCTCACCTTACACCAAAAGGAACAAGAGAAAGAAGAACAAACAAAACCCAAAGTTAGAAGAAGGAAAGAAATCATAAAGATCAGAGCAAAAATAAATGAAATCAAAACAAAGAAAACAATAGCAAAGATCAATAAAACTAAAAGCTGGTTCTTTGAGAAGATATACAAAATTGATAAAGCATTACCCAGACTCATCAAGAAAAAGAGGGAGAAGACTCAAATCAATAGAATTAGAAATGAAAAAGGAGAAGTAACAACTGACACTGCAGAAATACAAAGGATAATGAGAGATTACTAGAAGCAACTCTATGCCAATAATATGGACAACCTGGAAGAAATGGACACATTCTTAGAAATGCACAACCTGCCGAGACTGAACCAGGAAGAAATAGAAAATATGAACAGACCAATCATAAGCACTGAAATTGAAACTGTGATTAAAAATATTCCAACAGGGCTTCCCTGGTGGTGCAGTAGTTGAGAGTCCACCTGCCGATCCAGGGGACACGAGTTCGTGCCCCAGCCCACGAAGATCCCACATGCCGTGCAGCGGCTGGGCCCGTGAGCCATGGCTGCTGAGCCTGCGCGTCCGGAGCCTGTGCTCCACAACAGGAAAGGCCACAAGAGTGAGAGGCCAGAGTATCGCAAAAAAAAAAAAAAATCTTCCAACAAACAAAAGCCCAGGACCATATGGCTTCACAGGCAAATTCTATCAGACATTTAGAGAAGAGCTAACACCGATCCTTCTCAAACTCTTCCAAAATATAGCAGAGGGCGGAACACCCCCAAAATCATTCTACAAGGCCATCATCACCCTGATGCCAACACCAGACAAAGATGTCACAAAGAAAGAAAACTACAGGCCAGTATCACTGATGAACATAGATGGAAAAATCCTCAACAAAATCTAGCAAACAGAATCCAACAGCACATTAACAGGATCATACACCATGATCAAGTGTGGTTTATTCTAGGAATGCAAGGATTCTTCAATATACGCAACTCAATCAACGTGATACACCATATTAACAAATTGAAGGAGAAAAACCATATGATCATCTCAATAGATGCAGAGAAAGCTTTTGACAAAATTCAACACCCATTTACGATAAAAGCCTGCAGAAAGCAGGCATAGAGGGAACATTTCTTAACATAATAAAGGCCATATATGACAAACCCACAGCCAACATTGTCCTCAATGGTGAAAGACTGAAACCATTTCCACTAAGATCAGGAACAAGACAAGGTTGCCCACTCTCACCACTCCTATTCAACATAGTTTTGAAAGTGTTAGCCACAGCAATCAGAGATAAAAGGAAATAAAAGGAATCCAAAACGGAAAAGAAGAAGTAAAGCTGTCACTGTTTGCAGATGACATGATACTATACATAGAGAATCCTAAAGATGCCACCAGAAAACTACTGGAGCTAATCAATGAATTTGGTAAAGTAGCAGGATACAAAATGAATGCACAGAAATCTCTTGCATTCCTTTACACTAATGATGAAAAATCTGAAAGTGAAATTAAGAAAACACTCCCATTTACCACTGCAACAAAAAGAATAAAATATCTAGGAATAAACTTAACTAAGGAGACAAAAGACCTGTATGCAGAAAATTATAAGACACTGATGAAAGAAATTAAAGATGATACATATAGATGGAGAGATATACCATGTTCTTGTACTGGAAGAATCAACATTGTGAAAATGACTCTACTACCCAAAGCAATCTACAGATTCAATGCAGTCCCTATCAAACTACCACTGGCATTTTTCACAGAACTAGAACAAAAAATTTCAAAATTTGTATGGAAACACAAAAGACCCCAAACAGCCAACACAATCTTGAGAACGAAATATGGAGCTGGAGGAAACAGGCTCCCTGACTTCAGACTATAGTACAAAGCTACAGTAATCATGACAGTATGGTACTGGCACAAAAACAGAAATATAGATTAATGGAACAGGATAGAAAGGTCAGAGATAAACCCACACACATAGGGTCACCTTATCTTTGATAGAAGAGGCAAGAATATACAGTGGAGAAAAGACAGACTCTTCAGTAAGTGGTGCTGGGAAAACTGGACAGGTACATGTGAAAGTATGAAATTAGAACACTCCCTAACACCATATACAAAAATAAACTCGAAATCAATTACAGACCTAAATGTAAGGCCAGACACTCTAAAACTCTTAGAGGAAAACATAGGCAGAACACTCTATGACATAAATCACAGCAAGATCCTTTTTGACCCACCTCCTAGAGAAAGGGAAATAAAAACAAAAATAAACAAATGGCACCTAATGAAACTTAAAAGCTTTTGCACAGCAAAGGAAACCATAAACAAGGCCAAAAGACAACCCTCAGAATGGGAGAAAATATTTGCAAATGAAGCAACTGACAAAGGATTAATCTCCAAAATTTACAAGCAGCTCATGCATCTCAATAACAAAAAAACAAAAACCCAATCGAAAAATGGGCAGAAGACCTAAATAGACATTTCTCCAAAGAAGCTATACAGACTGCCAACAAACACATGAAAGAATGCTCAACATCACTAATCATTAGAGAAATGCAAATCAAAACTACAATGAGATATCATCTCACACCAGTCAGAATGGCCATCATCAAAAAATCTAGAAACAGCAAATGATGGAGGGGGTGTGGATAAAGGGAACACTCCTGCACTGTTGGTGGGAATGTAAATTGATACAGCCACTATGGAGAACAGTATGGAGGTTCCTTAAAAAACTAAAAATAGAACTACCATATGACCCAGCAATCCCATTACTGGGCATATACCCTGAGAAAACCATAATTCAAAAAGAGTCATGTACCAAAATGTTCATTGCAGCTCTATTTACAATAGCCAGGACATGGAAGCAACCTAAGTGTCCATCAACAGATGAATGGATAAAGAAGATGTAGCACATGTATACAATGGAATATTACTCAGTTATAAAAAGAAACGAAATTGCGTTATTTGTAGTGAGGTGGATGGACCTAGCGTCTGTCATACAGAGTGAAGTAAGTCAGAAAGAGAAAAACAAATACCGTATGCTAACTCATATATATGGAATTTAAGAAAAAAAAAAAGGTCATGAAGAACCTAGGGGTAAGACGGGAATAAAGACACAGACCTACTAGAGAATGGACTTGAGGATATGAGGAGGGGGAAGGATAAGTTGTGACAAAGTGAGAGAGTGGCACGGACATATATACACTACCAAATGTAAAATAGATAGCTAGGGGGAAGCAGCCGCATAGCATAGGGAGATCAGCTCATGCTTTGTGACCACCTAGAGGGGTGGGATAGGGAGGGTGGGAGGGCGGGAGACGCAAGAGGGAAGAGATATGGGAACATATGTATATGTATAACTGATTCACTTTGTTATAAAGCAGAAACTAACACACCATTGTAAAGCAATTATACTCCAATAAAGATGTTAAAAAAAAAAAAAAAGAAATGCACTTCACTCACAGGTTTTTCTTACAGTTGGTTTAGATGCAATTATACCATGTCTGGCCGTGGTAGTCATGTGGGAGTGAAGGTGATCAAATTAGGAGACAATGTGGAACTTTCACCAGGACTTGAGTCTTGGCAGATGGCGCTAGACTCATATTCCTATCCTTTACTGGCTGTCTGTTCCACGGCAAGTTTCTTAAACACCCTGAGGCTCGTTTCCTCAAATGTAATGTGAGGATAATAGTGTTTCACTATCTTTTAAGAATTTGTGAACATTAGAGGTGATATGTGTAAAAACCTGGGATAGATTGGGGAACACAGAGATATCCAATACATGAATAAAGCGCAGCCATTACCACTCTAATTCAGTGTCACTCACAATTTTAAAAAGTTATAGAACGTTTTCTATGAAATTATTCAAGGTACAGAAGAGAAGCTAGGACAGGAAGGTTAAAGTATGGTGGGGGAGAACAGGAATGGCCAAGAGCCTTCACTGAGCCCCTAGGCTCCTATCCAGTGTGATCCCCGAGGAGTTTCAAAGTCATGCCTCATCATATCCATATCATAATGCTCCTTTTTCAACTGAGAAGCCCAGAAATGAAAGAAAGCAACTTTCCCAAGGTTCTCAGGCTGGTTGTTGGCAAAGCCATTAATAAAACCCAGTTCCCATGACTGCTTGTCCAGCTCCTTCTCCCTACACTGCAAGCCTTCCCCAATTCATTTCTCATTTTGTTTCCATAGGTAACAGGCACAAAAGTTACTTTCCGAAGAGAAACTAGATTGTGTGAAATAGATACCTGAAACCCAGGAATACATAACAAGACACTGTGAGAGAGGAGACAAGGAAACTAAAAAGACAAAAGGAATTAAGATGTATTGCCATGGAGGAAAATTTAGTTTAATGACGAACAGAGCTATTCAACTGTGCAGAGTACAAGAACACATTTCTTATGATAACTCTAGTCTCAAGGAGGAACTCAAAAGATGTGTGATAAATTCTTCATAAAAAGTTAGGTCAGTCTAAAATCTATTGTGTAAGCATTTATATACAAAATGGGTAGAATTTAAAAACAAACAGTTTTGACTTTTAGAGGGTAAGCTTCAGTAATCTGGAAAATTCACTTTTTATCAAATACTACATGCCTCATGCAGTGAGCTCTTTGAGGAGGTTTTTCTATTTGTGTAGTGTACTCACTGATTGCTTTCGTTCAAATAATTCCCATTGTTTGAAAAGACAAACATTGTTGTAAAGCAGATGTACATAATCAGAAGGAGGAAGAAAAACTCTGCTAAAGGTCAGATGAGGAGAGAAAGTCTCTCACTGCTTCTCATAATTGCTAGGTTTACATGTATCTATAATATTTTCTGGTATCAAATGCCCTTCACCTTCCCCTAATACCTAGCCAAACAAAACAATCACCTCCTCCTCAGCACATTCTCTAACTATTCCCAGCCCACGATGACTTCTCTTTATTCTACTCCTGTGGCATCTAAGTGCCTTGTAACATTCCTTGAATTATTTGTCTTGTACTCTATCCAAATTACAGATTGTTTATTAATATCTGAAGTGCATGATTCTTAAATATAGTTAATTTAAAAACATTTGAATACATATTAAATGTTTGCTCTTTCATGACATCAATCAGAATGCACAATGCTCAGAAAATGTATTAAATCAATAAATGAATAAATGTATGAACAAACAGATAATGAATAAATTTAGGAGCCGCGTTCAAAATATTGAGTGAAAGCAACCCTAGCCTAATGAGTGCTTTAACAATGTTTACATATGAATTAAATTAATTTCACACCTTTCAGGCATGAGATACTGGCTTGTTCAATGAGGTCTCAGCATGGCATAATGGAGAAGAAAAATGGAACTGAAATAAATGCTCAGTTCCTGTCCAAAAAACACACTGACTCAATTTAAAGCACATTATATTATAGGTAGGCCTGTTTCCGCAAAAGTCAAATAAGCAGTCCAAATTTGGATCTCTGAGATCCCTGCCAATTTTGACACTACTGGATTTATGATATGATGGGAAGTAAGGGGAAATGACCAGACAGAAGGCCCCAGTTTATTGTTTTTTCTCAGAGCCCGTTGGTTCTCAAACCTGATGGCTCTTCAGAATCACTCTTAGAATTTCCAAAAACAGATACACAGATTAGTGCTTACAATACTGTATTCCATGTGTGTCCCACAGTTTTAAAACTACTAGGCTCTACTCAAGCTCAGGGAAGGCAGGGCCCTCTAACGCAAATACCAGCATAAAGAGGCCTACAATTTTCTGTAATGATGTAATATATGAATGGACCCAGTACCTGCCAATAGAATACACTAGACAGAAGTGTGGCAGAATTTTGCGGCAGAAAGGCTTGGCCTGACAAGCAAGAACTACCAGGAAACCTCTGGAAAATAAAATAAATAAGGGGGTGTATTATTTGTCTTGTAAGATATTAAAACCCACTATCAAGACTCTTTAGTTAGGATTGTATTGGCAGGTGAATTAATAGAAATATCTATAGAATAGAGTATGAAATCCAGAATTATCCCTCCAACATATGAAGGTTTCATATATGCTAAAGGAGGCATTTCTAACGAGTGGGCCCAAGATGTATTCTTAAGTGATGCGAAGGAAGATACATGTCTTTTAGAAAAAACAATAAACTTGGATCCTTACTTCACATGATACACCAAGGAAAACTGCAAATGGATTAAAGATCACAATCCAAGGGGGGAAAAGGGAATCTGTAGGAAGAAAACATAGAGTGTACTCCTTTAAAATCAGAGTGGATAAAGTTCTACACCAAAGATTCAAAATATGGAATGCATAGATAAAGGATGGCTTTTAATAGATAACTAAAAATAACTATCCCAACAAATATTTTCAAGTATATGAAATAAAATTTGAAAATAAGATGGAAAATACGTGTAACTCATGTCACAGACGAAAAGATAATCTCCTTAAAATATAAAGAACAATCAGAAAACAAGAGAAAAAGACAAAAAACACAATAGAAAAAAGAGCAAACACATGAACAGAGAGTCCACGTAAAATAAAGACAATGACTCTATATGAAACAGACACTCAACCTCAGTCCAAAGAGAAACACACACTAAAACAATGTGAGGTCGTTTTGGTGCCAGGAAAGGTAGAGAAGTGTGTACTGGATTACAGCGCCTGTAAATAACAATTTTTAAACACTGGACAATATAACAGTGCACAGTGACTATTTAAAAGCACTAGCATGTAAACAAGAGCTGGCAGAAGCTGATGGGGATTCAACTTTGAAAAAAGCAGGTTCATTTGGTAAGTTCTGCATCTGTAGGATTTTGCCCCTGAGAGCACTCTCCTGTCTGTAAGGTAGTAAGTGGATAGAATTCAAAGACTAAGCTGAACTTTTTTATACTGAGGTGTCAAAGCATGGAGGTCAGTTTTTAAGAAGCAGTGGGAAATCTCTGCATGTGTGTATCTAAGAGGTAAGGATATAGAAGGATATGTAGCCTAAGAAAACATAATGGTGATTTCTGCATAGTAGGGATACGGTGTTTTATTTTCTTATTTTAGCTGTGTATTTTCTACTTTCCACATTTACTGCTTTTGTAAAAAACAAAAATAAATAAAAACAGGGAAAAAAATGTAAAGACCTTAATTTATGATTCAGCTCTACCAACCTCCGGAGGAACCTGAGAAAATGATTTGATTTTCTTAATTCTTATTTTTCTCAGCTGAAAAAATAGGCATGAATCCAACGCATATTTTTCTTAGGAAGTTCAGTTGATAAAATGTATTTAAACCTCTTAGCACATGGGCTTCCCTGGTGGCGCAGTGGTTGAGAGTCCGCCTGCCGAAGCGGGGAATGCGGGTTCGTGCTCTGGTCCGGGGGGATCCCACATGCCACGGAGTGGCTGGGCCCGTGAGCCATGGCCGCTGAGCCTGCGCGTCTAGAGCCTGTGCTCCGCAACGGGAGAGGCTCAGTGAGAGGCACGCGTACCGCAAAAAAAAAAAAAAAAAAAAAAAACCTCTTAGCACAGTGCCTGGTCCAGCTGCTAAATGCTAGTGAGCATTATCCTCAACCTCACTGTTGGTGTCCAGTTACCGTTGTCCACTGAACAAATGAGTGAAATCAATCAATGAATGAGATCCACACAATCACTGCAAGAGAAACTGGCCCAACCTTCAGTTTTCCCCTGCAGGGCATTCATGCTCAGTCCTCTGAGTAGCTGCTAAGGACGTTCAGGCTAGACAGGCTACGGTAGGATGACAAGTGACAGTAATGTAAGGACAGGCCGCTAAGTGCTGAAAAGCACAGTTACCTGCCTCTTCTCTTACAGGCACAGCAAGACAGCACATACCAGGGAGGCAAAGCTGTTAGCAAAGTTATGGAAACTAAAATCAGGTGTCTGTCAAAAGCAGAGGTCGAAAAGGTATTGTATGACAAAGAAGGAAACCCAGCCTAGTAGGTTCTTATTAAAGCAATCTTAAAATTGTCTTGTTTCTTCCCCAAACGACTGAGTCAAGTTACTGGGCATGTATTTAGTTTCTTGGATACACTGAAATAATAGTCTCCCTTGAGTTTAAATGAGAAATTAATGAGAGTTGGACAGAGAAAAGGAGTATATTTTAATGGCAGGAAGTGGAAGGGGTCCCTTTTACAAATCTAATCTTTAAAACACTGGTTGTCCTCATTTATTAGTAGACTAGGAGATTTCATTGGTAATAAATTAATCCTTGTAGGTGTAACAATAGTAGAAGTGGCATAAGTAATAGCAGAAGTAGCTATAAGGATACAACATGTGGAACAAATTTGAATGTTCTCTCCATTTACTAGTACCCTGCATTGTCAAGTGACCCGGTAGTTGTTGTACGTATCTTACAGAGGAGAGAACTCATTGACCAGATTGTTGCCTGAACCCATGCACCTGGTCCGTAACATGCCTAGCTTAGAACCCTGGATGGTTGACACACAGATTCTCCAAATTGTTCTCTTTTAACAGGGTTTCCAGATCATGTCTTCTGCTGCTGCCTTTCTCTGAACATGTACTTATTTGCCTGTATACCAGTAAAAACATGAAGACAAAAGTCAGAGATGAAACACCTTAGAGCTATCTCCAGCAATTCAACTTCATAGGCAGCTTCCCACTATTCACTTGGATAGCCCATGAAGTTCAAAATCAATTTATCCTAAAAACTAACCATCTTCCTCTCCCTAAACCTGCTCCTCCTCCATTGTTTCCCTATGTTAATGAACAGCACCACAATTGGATTCTTCTAGTGACTTAGGTCTGAATCTTAGAAATCAGTCCTCTCCTGCAGTATCCAATCCAGTCAATCCCATCTCACTGGCCACCTGTTCAGCCTCTTCGCTCCATCAAGCTACTTACTTATCTCAGGTCACCTTCTCTCACCCTTCCAGCCTTTAGCCTCGAACCTCTCCAATCTGTCCTCCACTGGTCCTCAGCAATTTTATGTGTGTCTATTTTTGAACTGTCAGAAGGATTGGCACAGCTAATTATTTCTGCCTTCTTCAAACCCTTTTTCTTTCTTCACTTGACTTTTAGATCACCATTCTTGATTCCCCCCCGATGTTTCTGACCAAACTGTCTCAGTTTTCCTTTGCTGGTTATTTTGCTTTGCCTAGATGTCTACTGATAGTGATTTCCTGGGAGAGATCTCTTTCAATCATATTAAATATTTAAATTGTAGGGCTTCCCTGGTGGCGCAGTGGTTGAGAGTCCGCCTGCCGATGCAGGGGACATGGGTTCGTGCCCCGGTCTGGGAAGATCCCACGTGCTGTGGAGCGGCTGGGCCCGTGAGCCATGGCTGCTGAGTCTGCGTGTCCGGAGCCTGTGCTCCACAACAGGAGAGGCCACAACAGTGAGAGGCCCGCATACCGCAAAAAATAAATAAATTAAATAAATGAATAAGTAAATAAATATTTAAATTGTAAGCCCATTTATATGCTGGTAACATCCACATCTATATCTGCAGCCTGGACCTATCATGTGAACTCCAGAATCAATTACCTATCTGTCCCCATGTCATCTTTCTTAGATGTCTAAGAGACATCTGAAGTTTAACATGTCCAAAATCAAACTCCAGATTTTCCCTCCTGGACACAGCTGCTCTTCTTGCAGTCCTCTCCTGCCCAGTCAAAGGACAAGTCACTCTTCCAGTTGTTCCAATTTATTTTCTACATAGACTGGCCTCCCTACTATTCCTCAGATAGGTCAAGCATACTCCTGCTATAGGGCCTGTGTACTTACTGTTCCTTCTACCTGGACTACTGTTCCCCTAGACGTCACATCACTCCTGCACTTACCTTAGCTCGCTGATCAAATGTTCTCTAATCAATAAAATTTTTTCTGACCACCCTATAGAAAATTACTATCCTCATCAATGTTCCCCATTCCCTGCTCTGTATTTCTCCATACAGTACTTACAACTATCTGAAAGACTTTATAGTTGTTACTGATTCTTTTTCTCTCTTCTTCTACAAGACTAAGTTCTGTTAAGGGAGGAATCTTATCTATTTTGATAGGTATTGTATCAGTATCTGTATAGTAAGACCCAGTAAGCACTCGAACATTTGTTAGATGGACAGATGGATGGGTGGACGGATGGATGGATGGACGAATGAATAGCTCATGTTTTCCATAGCACTATAATTTATATATCTGCCAGAACATTTATGCTCTATCATAATTATTGGTTAATTTGTTTTTCTGTCTTCACCAAACTGCAATCTTCTGAAGAGGAGAGCCATGTCTTAATCATAATAATGTCCTTATGCCTAAAATAGTACTTGGTGCATATCAGGTACTATATGTTTGTTTATTTGAAGAAAACAAAGTAAGGGGAGAGGAAGGGAGACATGTTTGGTGTATGGCCAGGGGAGCATAAGGTAACTGGGATTTATCACTTCCTTTTACTTGGGAAATATCCTCTTTTTTTTGTAGCCTAAGATGCATTTACTTTTTCAAATAATCAAATAAAGACGTATTTCCTCCAGGAGTCAGAATTTTAGAAGGTAAGGAGTGAACATGCTAATGAACACAATGCCCAGGAATGACAGCTGTAAGCCTTGTGTAGAGGTAGGCACTATAGAGAAATCTAAATATACCGCCCTCTCGTCAATCTGTACTGAGTAATGTAAGCACATTCAGAGCTCACAGAATATTAACGACAGAAGGGAACTTTGAGTCCAGCTTCTTACATTTATAGATAGGTCAACTGAGACCAGGAGAGTCACCCTCCTGCCACAGAGCAAGTCAGTGGCAACATCAGAATATGAAACTATTCTCCTGAATCTTAATTTTGTTTTTCCTAACACTCCAAAGCCTCATCAATTCTCTTCTGTATCTGATGCATATTTAACAAATGTCTGTAACTTTCTCTTCATTGATATGACCCTATACATAATATAATTAAAATGATGAAGAAAACATATTCCCAAACCCATCAGTCACTTAAAGTTGGGGTGGTAGCTGGCTTGTTAAAAGCATCAACTTACCAATAAGGAAATGAGGAAGGCTGGACCATAAAGACAATAAGCTGTTTTGAAAATTAATATTGTCAGCATCAAAGCATATAAACATAGCCAAAACCATCCAGTTAATTGATTTTCAAGGCCCTGGTACTCACATTTGCCCTTGACCACAGTTGAAAGATTAGAGTGGCTTTGGGTTGAGCTTGCTACCTTTTCTATCCAAAATGTAAGATCTGGTGCTGAAAGATCAGTCAGTACCTCTAGATTTAGACCCATGAATTGTTAGAATATCCCCATTAGATCATCCATCCTAAAAGGAAACTATTTCCTATGTTTCTCTAATAACAGTTCCTTATTTTTTCTCTTTCTTCTCTGAATTTCTCTTCTAACTCTTCTTTTCATGACCTTCCATGGTAGTAACACTTACAGTCCTGTTCTTAACGCCCCCCTCACCTCCCATACTTTGCTTATATAAATAATCTTCATTCTCATAGCTTGAAATAGCTTTTAACTGCTAGTGACTCAAATCTATGGCTCTAGATCACCTTCCTGAACACTTATCCTAATACTCCATTTCCCACTGAATTTATCTATATACAACAGGAAGTCTTGCATGCACTTCGAGTTCAACATATCTAAAGCTTAGATCTTTGTTTCCCTCTCAAATCTTTTTGCTTCTCCAAGACCCCTGTCTTATTAGAAAAGCACTATCATTCACCCACTTGATGAACCCAGAAACACGGCAGTCAATTCTGATGCTTCACTCTTCCTCCTGCTACCCATCCCCCCCTCACATCCAATCAACCACCAAGTCCTGTGGCTTCCAGTTCAAATCCTACCAGCTTTCTAGTCTATGGCAGGAGCTTCCCCAGTGATGTTCCCTCCTCGAGGCTCATGCCCTCTTATTCATTGCATCCAGACTGATAATTCTAAAATGCCTTTCATATCGTATCATTCTCCTGGTTAATAATCTTTAACGGATCCCTGTTACTCTAAAGATCAAACTTACAAGCATGATTTGGTGCCTGCTTGCATCTTCTATCCTCACCAAAAAAAAAAAAAAAAAAAAAGCCCACCAATCCCTTCTTGCCTAGACAACATTTACTCATCTTTCATTCCTTGGATTAACTATCACTCTATGCTGTGTTAGGTGCCCTCCTAACACTTGCAATTCCCTCCATCAGACATGTAGTTTTATAAACTCTTATGATTCGATTTGTCTCTCTTCCTAGATTGTAAGTGCCACGAAGGCAGGACCACCTGTTTACACTTCACTGTATTCCCAGCATGTAGAACCATTTCTTAGAGGGTAAGTAAACAATAGAAGAGTTGTTGGATGAACGAGAGGGTGGGGTAGAGAGGACAATTAATGAAAATTATGCAGGAAGATTAAATAACGGAGAACATCCTGCCATACAAATCTATTACTAAAGCTCCTTGGGTGGTAAGTAGCAATTTCTCCCGGAGTCCACCTGAACTAAGCTGAAATAACCTCTTTACTTTCCATTTTCTACAACCACCAACGGAAGAGCCAGTGATCCTCTTCAGCAGGTCCTGTCCCTATTGCTGGGTCACACAGATGACACGGAGAGACAGAATCAAGAATTAATGTTGGACTAGTGAGGCACGGAGGAATCAGCACACATGATGTGTGCCCATCAGGGAATACCTGGTGAATCTAGACCAAGAGCAACCAGAATTGTGCCTGAGAAGCACTCAGGGTCAAGGCTGCCTACTGGGTCCCAGGGTTTAAAGCAGTGGTGACAAGACAGGCACACAGACAGGCAGTTTGGCTGGGCCAATGGCCATACATCCTGAGGGCAGAAATAACAGTCCTCTGGAGCTAAAGAATAATTAGTACAAAAATCACTGAAACTGTGGCCAGAATGGCCCCAGGAAGTCTGTGGAAAGTAAGTGCTGCCTGAGGGCTTCCAATGGCCTTTGAGAGACACCAGCCTCATCTCTCCATGTGGTTCTGACTACTGGTCACCTGCTTTTCCTGCTCTTTGTTAAGTTCATCATGAACCACTGGCATCTGACAAAAGTTCATGCAGTGCACAGATGAGGGAGTTCATAAGGAACACATGGATGGCCTCAGTCCCGGAAGGTGTCTTAACATTAACAGTTTCCTCTGACGGTGAACAGGGATCTTGGTAAGAGAGACCCTCGTGTCATCATGCCTGAAAAGGAGACACAGATGGACATTTTACAGAAGAACACTCAGAAAAAAGAATCTGATTCTCTAAAAGTAACAGTTAAAAAAAAAAAAAAGCAAGCAAGCAAAAGAAAAGAAATAAACAGCAGCCACTGTGGAAAACAGAGAGGAGGTTTCTCAAAAAACTAAAAATAGAACTACCACATGACTCAGAAATTCGACTCCTGGGTATATATCCGAAAAAAACAAAAAGACTGATTCTAAAAGACAAATGCACCCTAGTATTTATAGCAGCATTATTTATAATTGCCAAGGCATGGAAGCAACTTAAATGTCCATCAACAGATGAATGGATAAAGAAGATGTAGTATATATACATATATATATATATATATGTATATATACATATATATATATATATATATGGAGAGAGAGAGAGAGAGATATATAGATCTATATAGATAGACATATATAGATAATATATACACAATGGAATACTACTCAGCCATAAAAAAGAACAAAATTTTGCCATGTATAGCAACTTGGATGGACTTGAAGGGCATTATGCTAAGTGAAGTAAGTCAGACCGACTTATCAAATACTGTATGATATTGCTTATATGTGGAATCTAAAAAATACAACAAACTAGTGAATATAACAAAAAAGAAGCAGACTCACAGATGTAGAGAACAAACTAGTGGTTACCAGTGGGGAGCAGGGGAGGGGCAATAACGGGGTGGAGGAGAGGTACAAACTATTGGGCATAAAATAGGCTACCAGGATGTATTGTACAACACAGGAAATATAGACATATTTTGTAATAACTGCAGATCGAGTGTAACCTTAGAAAATTGTATAAAAATATTTAAAACAATTTTTTAAAAAAGGAACAAAGAGAATACCCACTAAAGACTATGGGATAGTGATTGCATATTTAATTTTGACACTATGATAAATGCTTTCATACACTGCCCCATTTAATTCATATCACAACTTTATTAAAATCTGCATTTAAAGGATGAAAGAATTGGGGCCCAGAGAATGTAACTCACTCAAGGAACAAAACTGGTAAGTAACAGAATTGGGGCTTGAAGCCTTTCTCTCTTCCACGGAACTCAAGTTCTCTCACTTCTCCCCTGTCCTGCACCTCCTTCATTTGAGGTTCTCTGTCTAGACCAGGTGTAAACTCTCTCTTTGTTCATTAAGCAGGCCTCTCTCAGTTCTCAGGAGCTCCTAGAAGGCAGATTATTTCAGTCCATTTACATTTACACCTGCAGGCCAGAAGGTCCCTGGATAGCCCACACGTTTTGCTAAGAACTCCAGCATCACATCCCTAAGTACCACAGCTTCAGTTACCTACATATGATGTGTGAACCAGGAAAACCACACCGTCAGAGAAGGCTGATGGGAGGTAGTGAAATAGCCATCACACATTCCTGGAAGTCTGGAGAGAAATGCCAACTCCAGAAAGAGGCGTTTTTTTGTTTGTTTGTGAGAGTGTGTGCTTGTCAACGATGGTTTAAAAGGAACTGAGAGAAGTGGCAGTGCGAAACAGAGCTACAGCTCCCTACCCACCAGATGATATGGGTTTTGCCACTTCGCTTCTTCCCACAGCAAACGTAACTCTGTGAAGAGGGGAGTTGCCCTATTTAGAATGAAAAGATATGGGGATCTCAGTCTCCTGACCCATGGCAGTGGGTGGGTAGGGAGCAGCAATAACAAATTGTGTGAAATCACAACTCATCATGATCAGGCAGGACTGCTCAGCCCCTGCACTGATGCACGAAATCACCTTTGGGCTAAGGCGGTAACTCAACGGCCCTTCAGGACCAGGCTGCTACAGCTTTCTTCGGAGCCAGATACCCTGGTTGGAGTTTAAAAAAAATACATAAAGCAAAGAAGAATATCTGATCCAACTTTGGAAGAATATACTGAGGTCCAAAAAGAGTATGGGACTCAGGAAATGTCACGCAGGGAGTTAGCGGTGGAACAATAGCTTTTAGGATTAAGACCCAAATCTTAGGGCTCCTCCATGATCTTCCAGGCTCATCTCTCACCACTGTCCTAACTCACTAAATCCCACATTTAGTTCCCTTGATGTTGTCCTTCCCAACTGTTTCACAGCATAGAGAAAAATAACATTTGTAAGACACAGTGGGAGAAATATACCACACCTGTTATGTTCAGAGGATGAGGACTTGTGGACCCGGTCCCCCTGGTGAACCTCGACACTCTAACCAGAACATTCTGCTCTAACATACTATGCTTTCGCTGCTACATGCCCATGCTGTCCCCTCTACTTGAATTCCCCTTTCCTGGTTAGCTTATGCTTACCCTTCATTTACCAGCTGAAGAAGCCTTTCATCCCAGAAATCATCTCTGAACCACTGCACCACACGGACCAGTTGACATAGGCTCCTCAAGAACTCAGTTGTCCCCCTGCAAAGCACTACTCAGCTGCTAAATACAGGACTAGGCACCTGTATGATTATCTGATCAATATCTACCTTGCCCAGGTGGAGCAGGCTGGCAAATCCTGAAAACAAGAACCGTCTCTCTCTCTTGCCCATTACACCTCCAGCCATTAACACAATACTTATTATAGGTATATCCTTTCATAATAGGTTTTTGTTAAATATCTAATGACTTAATGGCTGGAGTTCATGTCCCAAGATGGTAGAGGAGTACTTTGCCCTGACAGGCCTCTTTCTAACCATGTTCGCTGAACTTAATTAACCACTATGCCTTCTTCTCCAAGTAAAATTGTATTAATATTTGCAGATGTAGTAGTTTCCAGGGCACACTTCGGGAGAAGCTGGGAAAGAGCACAGAGTCAGGTGTCAGCAGACGTAGATTCTCATTCAGACTTTGCCAATGACTTTCTGCAGTACCTCAGGGAAGTCTCAGACCCCCCTGCTCCTCAGTGATCTCATCTGTCATCAAGTCCGCTTCTTCCAACTCAACTACTCCATCATTTCTACATTATAATCCCTTTCATGCCCTTTTCTCCAATT
Organism: Delphinus delphis; assembly: GCF_949987515.2. Lineage (NCBI taxonomy): Eukaryota > Metazoa > Chordata > Mammalia > Artiodactyla > Delphinidae > Delphinus > Delphinus delphis. The sequence goes on along the minus strand of NC_082685.1, from coordinate 44,633,603 downwards.
TTACATCTTCTCTCCCTGGTATGCAGTATCTATGTATTTCCTTCTGAATGTGCCAATTGGGCCTGTCTGTCCCCAGCATCACCTAGATTCCTCTCCCTTTCAAATCTGACTTGTCCCATTTCCTTGGAGATGCAGATTTCTCCTTTAGTTACTCCATTCAACTCTTTCCTCTTTAGCTTAAGGGCTAGCTAGTGGCTGGGTGAGTTACGCCGCATAGGGAAACGTTATCATTTTAATAAGTGCTCAGTCTACTTAATCCAAATTGGAATAGTTCAAGCACCATGGCAGGGTTAGTAGATGAAGTATTTTGGACCAGGGAAGATCTTCCAGTGATTCAAGTAGTGTTTCACATAGGCTTCTATCTATAGATAAGGTTGATGTTGAAAAGAGGCACAATAATAAGTGAATTAACAAAATCAGAGTGCTGAGCTCTGAGAGTCTCTGTGGTCAAAAGTGAAACGCTGCTGTTTCCCTAGGGGTAGGAAGGCACCCTGCTGGCCAGCCGGCGGAGTCAGCAGGGAGACGGATTGGGCTGGTATGGGTCTGGCAAAGCCTCAAGGACACCGCAGAGGGGAAGACAGATGCCAGTCCGGTTCAGAACACGCAGCAGGAACATCAAGAACACTGTAGCTAAGAGGAGAGAAGGGATCCAAGCCAGATGCCTCACAGCTGGAAGTGAAAGCTCTGTTCATTGCTCTAATGCTATATAGCAAATGCTGCACAGAAGTGGAAATTCACCAGTCACCAGATGGTAAGAAGAGCCCTTGCACCATCACGGAGCTTATATTAGGTAGTCTCAAGCGAAAGCCCCTCTGGGGTGTAATGAGCTAAAAAGCAGCCCCCCCAAACGTCTCACCCAAAGCAAAGCCTTATAGGACCCAAGGGCCCCTCAGCCTCAGAGAAACGAAGGCTCCAGATCCACCTCCGTGAACCCCCTACAGACCCTAGCCTCATGAGTCCTCTTCAGATTTCAGAGAACAATCTAGTCCAAGCTCCACCCTCACTGACTCTCCCTCTGTAGCACAGGTTGGCCATCTTTTTCTGTAAAAGTTCATAAAGTGAATACTTTAATCTTTGCCGGTCCTATTCGCTCTGTTGCAACTACTCAACTCTGCCGTTGTAGTATAGAAATAGTCACAGACAATATGTAAGTAAGTAAGCATGGCTGTGTTCCAATAAAACTTTATTTACAAAGGTAGGCAGTGATCCGAATTTGATCCATCGACTGCAGTTTACTAACTCCTGCTCTACAGCTGTACCGATGACAACAGCCAACACTGCCCCCTCCTCTTATTTGCTCAAACTTAGTACTCCAGCAGACAAGATCTCTGAATTCCCCAGATTCAAGGAGTTGGATTGCCTACCCTTCGCCTATAAGTCCTTCATTCCCCCAGGTCACACCTAACCTTCCTCCCCCAGCAAGACTTCACTAGCACAAATCTGTGGATTTAGTCACACGGTGTTTTTGATGTCGGGATATAAGATAGCAGGCATAAGGGCACAGGAGAAAAGAGCGCCCCAGAATAAACAGCAGATTATCAATGGTTGAAATAGTTCTACAATGATTACTACTGAGGAAGTTGGACTCAGGAGGCTTACTCCTTAGTTTTGTTTTGATTTTAATATTTACTTGTTTATTTGGCTGCACCGGGTCTTAGTTGCAGCATGCGGAATCTTTAGTTGTGGCATGAGGGATCTAGTTCCCTGACCAGGGATCAAACACGGGCCCCTTGCATTGGGAGCATGGAATCTTAACCACTGGACCACCAGGGAAGTCCCACTCCTTTGTTTTATGTCTTATTGTACTACAGGTTAATGACAAAGATAAGATGGTTACAACTGAGGGAATTACTGGCCGATTTTATTGATTAAAATTTTAAATAAAAAACACAAACCAAAAAACAGAGGAATATGTAAGACCCTGGATCACAAGTCAGAAGGCCAGAGGCCCGGGCATGGGGATGACTAATTGTCTGATGTCTTTAAATTAATGGTTAATCTCTCAGAGCAATTCCTCTTACTACTAGACTGGGGTAACACTTTTTCTGATGTATCTTGTCAGCTCCCTAAATAAAATCCTCTAAAGACTCTCCCTAAGCTATAGATAAAAACCAAACTCCTTGCTCACCTCTCTAGTCTCACCTCTTACAAATTTTCCCTTCATATTCTACCCTGCAGCCATGGGAGCAAGACACATCTCCCTATTCACAGACCTGCACATAGATTCTCCCTCCCAGTAGATCATTAACTATGCACCACGCATACCCTCCTTACCTCTCAATCTTGTTTACTTCTAGTCTCTGTTCAGACATCTGGACCCTCCAAGGCTGGATTAGATGTTCCTGTTTTATAATCCCATGTAAATCTATCATTATTCTCATTACTCATTAATCTACTTACTCACCCTATGAGATAATGATGTTTTGAGCACTAGAGTTTTTTCTTAGTCACCATTGTATCACTGAAGTCTAATACTCTTCCTGACATACAGCAAGAATTCAATTTGCTGAACTAATTAATAAGACAGTATACTTCAGAAATGAAGAACTCCAGAAGCATTTAATTCTCAGAAAAAATTAATTCTTGTGAAAAAAATTCATCAAAATGTTGCTTTGATACAAATGGTTCCTCTTGATGAATAGAAAATTGTTCATCCCTCACCTCCAAACCCTTGTCAAAACAGTTTGAAACTAGAACTTTGCTTCAAAATAATCCAGTGGGGAGAGTATAAAGGAATTGACATAAATGAAACAAGATTGGCTCTAAGTTAATAATTGTTAAAGTTGGGTAATGGGTACATGGGAGTTTAGTTTAATATTATGTGATATGCTTTTCTCTACGTTTGAAATTTTACATAATGACAAGTTTTACAAAAGGCAAGAATTTATAACAGGAAAAGCAAAGTGAAGGTCTAGAGCAGCTTCATCCCTCTCACCATATTCACATACACTCCATTTAAAATAACATTCTATGAGGAGAATTACTTTGGATTTTAAAAAGATAGGAATTCACATGTAGGATCAATTGAAAACTTACAACTCAAAACTGCAATTTAAAATTACATGTCATTGGGCTTCCCTGGTGGCGCAGTGGTTGAGAGTCTGCCTGCTGACGCAGGGGACACGGGTTCGTGCCCCGGTCCGGGAAGATCCCACATGCCGCGGAGCGGCTGGGCCCGTGAGCCATGGCCGCTGAGCCTGAGCGTCCGGAGCCTGTGCTCCGCAACGGGAGAGGCCACAGCAGTGAGAGGCCCGTGTACCGCAAAAAAAAAAAAAAAAAATTACATGTCATTATAGTCCCCTGTTTGCCCCACGTGAATGAGTTATAGGTACCTGAAATTTAACATGTCTCAAACACTACTTCTGATATCCTGCCACTCCTCTTCCAACTGCCCTTCCACCACCATCCATGTCACAGAAAATAGATCCATCACTCATCCAGTTCCCCTATACATTACATCCAATCTACCAAGACCAACAACAACAAATAAAATAAAAATAAAATAAAATTACATGTCATGCTTTGCCTTACTAATTGTAATTCCTGAAACTGTGTTATTCATGATGAATCATAATTATACAAACTATAAAAAGAAAACATCTAATTTAGGTAATTTTTGTGAAAGAGTGGAAAAGACAGCACTCTTTCAAAAATAAAAGCAACTACAACCTTCAAAAGAAACTCTTCATGGGGTACAATGGGAAGAGGTAAATACGCCTCTCTCTGTGCCTGAGGAATCTGAAATACCTTTTCTATGATCAGTGGTCTGTTAAGTGTTAGAAAGGACCATTAAAAGCCTTTGTGTAAGTGTTGCTTAACTTTACCCTCTGTCCTGAGTAATCTGAAAAATGGAGGTTAGGTCTGGACTCTAGATTGATTAGATCCAGGGTAAGTATTTGTGGCAAGAATAGTTCATAAATGACGTTAGGTGCTTCAGATCAGGATGCTGTAAAACAGGTTGCCACAGACCATTAGGTAAGATTGTGAAAGATTATGATTCCTTTAGCGAAAACACATAGTTACATTTTTCCCTTAGTAATTAGTGAGAAATCAATACATAAATATATATCTGTAATTATTTTGTATACCTGTGTGTGTGAAATAAACATATGAAAAATTTCTAGGGAAAAATAAACAAGGCTTTGGGTAAAAAGGACTCTCAGTACTTCATTACAGCAGCATCAATCAGTTGCTGGTGTTTACAGCCTGGCACGTCTTGGAGGGACCATCATGCTGGCTCACAGTAATGAGCTACACAATTAATCCATCAGTGATAGCTAACAGGGCATTCAGACAGACGGTTAACTCACCAACAAAGCAAACATCAACTAGAAGACCAAGGAGTTTTGTTTTCCTTAATTCCTTCTCTCTTTTTCCTTCTGTTATTAACCCATAAAAGGTAGAAATGTCTTTGACGAGATATAGAATCAGCTTTCAAATATACCACGAGAATGTGTGCTAGAGAAAGAGTGAACACTGAACTTGTAAGTTTTAAGAATGAGGTCCAAGTCCTAGCTAGGATGGTTACTCTCCGGTCTGGGCTAAGTCACATTATGCCTCCAAGTTTCAGGTCTTTCACACACAAAGCAGAGATGACAACAGGGATGGTGGTAAGTCTCATATGATATCATGCACTGCAGATTAGGTAACTGTTGCAGCTGTAGCAGACAGCCATAAACTTAGTGGCTTAAAACACTGATTTCTTATCTTACAGTTCTGGAAGTCAGAAGTCAAAAATGGATCTCGGGCTTCCCTGGTGGCGCAGTGGTTGAGAGTCCGCCTGCCGATGCGGGGGACATGGGTTCGTGCCCCAGTCCAGGAGGATTCCACATGCCGCGGAGCGGCTGGGCCCGTGAGTCATGGCCGCTGAGCCTGCGCGTCCGGAGCCTGTGCTCCGCAACGGGAGAGGCCACAACAGTGAGAGGCCCGCGTATAGCAAAAAAAAAAAAAAAAAAAAAATGTATCTCACTGGGCTAAAATCGACCTTCAGTTCTACCATTTCCTTAAGTTTTCCAGCTTCAAGAGGCTGCATGCATTCCTTGGCTCCTGGCCCCCTCCTCCATCTTCCAAGCCAGCACCATAATATCTTCAATGTACACAGTATGTGGACACACAGACACACATGCTTCTATATGGAGATTTATTTCAAAGGACTGGTTTACTTGTGGGGGCTGGCAAGTCCACAATATGTAGGACAGGATAGTTCCCTGTAAACTCTAGGGCAGGAGCTGAATCGGCAGTCCACAGTCAGGATTTCTTCTCGCTCAGGTAAACCTCTGTTTTGCTCTTAAAACCTTTCAGATGACTGGAGGAGGCTCACCAGATTATCAAGGATAATTTTACTGATTATAATACAAACCACATCTACAAAATACGATCACAGGGATTAATGTAAATAAGGTACAGCTGACTCTTGAGCAACACGGGTTTGAACTGCACAAGTCAGGCGTACAAGGATAGTTTTCACTGAATACATACTACAGTACTACACGATCTATGGCTTCAGAACCACGGGTACAGAGGGCCCACTATAAGGTTGTGCAGGGATTTTCTACTGCATGGAGGTTCAGCATCCCTAACCCCTGCATTGTCCTAGGGTCAACAGCATATTGTTTCTTCCAGGGAAATTATGAGCTACAATTACGTTTTCTTTTATATGCTTGGGTGTATCTTCTGGAGTTAAATTTTTTTTTTTCCTTTTGCTATCTCTCTATGTGCCTATCCTTATTAACTCTTTCAAACTCTCTGACACTGTGTAATACTGATACATTTTCAGTTTAGTCGAGTGCACGGGGTAATTAACCATTTCATTATTTTCAGGAAGACCTGCCATCTAGAGCAATCTATGCCTCTGTTTCTATATAAATTGGGGCATTCTAGAACTTCTGAACAATTGTTGTTCTAAGACATTTCCTTTGCTGCCTTTCAGGGAAGTTCTGTATCTCTCTTCTGTGTTGGACCTCCTGTTACCTGGATCTCACGTCTTCTTTTGGTTTGCTTCCACATTTTATAGATTACACCCTTCATAGTTCCTGGGAAAGGATGTTACAGGTAAACTCCTTGTGCAGCTTTGCATATATACCTTCACATTTGATTGGTAATTTAGCTTGTTATAGAAATCTAAGTTGATACTAAATTGGCCTCAAAAATTTTTAAAGGCTGCCCTAATTTTATCTACTGTCCAGTGTTATTCTGATTTCTGTTCCTGATTTCCCTATTCTGTTCACCTCTTTATATACTTATGAGCTCTTTTTATCTTACTGGTTTGAAATTTCATGATAATGGTGTGAATAGTTTGATCAGACCATTTAATGTAGAAACATCTTCCCAAGGTGCAAGAATCTTTTTTTTCTCTCCCTTCATCTGTGGGGTGGTGGCCATCTTGAAATAATTCTTTAATTTTATTTGTTCTCTAATTTTCCAACTTGTTATCTTTCTGTTCTATTGTATAGATTTCCTTGACTTTATCTTCCAATTGTCTACTGGTTCTTTTTACCTCCACACATACTGTAACGATTAAAAACACAGATTGCCTGGGTTCTAGTTCTAACCCTACCACTTAGTATTTGAGTGGGTTTCAGCAAGTTACTTAACTTATCTAGCCTCAGTTTCCTCTCATGGAAAGTGGGGGTGATAATACTATGTGACTCTCAAGATTAAATGAGTTAAGATTTATATTTTAAAACACTTCCTGACACATAATAAATGATACACAGTTAATTTAAATAATCATAGGTGTCTCCAGTCCCAGCTGTCTAAAACACTGGTGAACATCAATTAACAAAAAGTTATACCTGACATTAACCCTAACTGTGTGTCCCTACTTTCTCATACCCATTCACTCCTTTTAAAACCAGAAAGCACTCACCTCTCTATTTTGTCTCCAAAACAATTATTCGCATCACCCCATACACATATACACACCCTGAGAAAATTCCCTTCAGCCATTTCTTACTTGGTCACTCGACATCACTCGACATCTTGGCTACAACCCTGTAGAGGAAACACATATCCTTCTAGAAGTTATTCAGAGGAGAATAACCATGTTATTAGGAGGACATGAATCTCGCCATTTGAAGAATGCTTGAAAAACTAGAGCTCCTTATCCCAGAGACGACTACTCAGTCGAGCAAGTCAGTGTTTTACCCTTGCCTGTGCAGCACCCAGTTCCCTTCAATTGGCAGTAACGTTCTAATTCTCCTTAGGAAAACCATTCTTCCCTCACTATCAGTCTAAGTAGTTCAAGAGGGACTGACTCTACCCATTAGCTCCAGGAGTGGAGGGGACACACAACTGGTCCAAAGAGGGCATCAAATTTCCTTGTTTCACTGATTCAGGAGTGGACTAACAGTACGATTCACATTAATTTTGGGACTCTTGTAGATCTACTGGAAAGTCATGCTAAGAAATATTGCATGACTCTGAAGTCAACACAGAGGAAAGAGAGGCAGAGAGGACAGAAACAGATTACCAGCAACAGTCACCCTAAATCCACTTGTACCTGAAGCTATTCACTATGGGACTTTTCACTGATACGAGCCAATAAAGTTCTACTTTTTGTAAGACAATTTAAGTTGGGATTCTGTCGTTTTGAGGCAAAATAGTCCTAACTCAGTAGACATGATGAAAGCTGCCTTTATGGGTATGAAATAACAGTATAACTGAGCTGAGTTCATTCACTGGGAAAATGTTTAGCTTATACCCATTCTGTGCCACAGTGTAAAGGATTTCTGAAAAAATCCTGGTCGTGACAGATGACCAATTCATAAGTTGACCTTGGCCTACAAAATACAGCAACATTTTATTAAGTTCAACACTTGAAAGGATATTCTTTAAAGGGATAGGATTAAGGCAGGGATAATCTCTTCTACTCATATAAATATTTATAGTCATCCATTTTTTTTTTTTTTTGAAAAGGTAAATGCTTAAATGCTGTAAAAAGCATATATCCTCATGATAAGTTAAGTAAAAGTGGTTTATAAAAGGAAAAGGGACTGGCCCAAGAAACTCAAGAGCACAGGAAAGAAAAAAAAGAGACAAGAGAATGTAAGAACATAGGCCCTGAATTCAGGCTCATCAGATTTTAAATCCTGACTCTGCGATTTATTAGCTGTTCACTTTTAAATAACTGATTTCTTTATGTTTCAGGTTCCTCAGTTGTAAATTATCAACAGTTGTTACAAATCACAGATCACTGTGAGGTTTAAATGAGCTTTGATATGTAAAAAAAATTAGCATGTTTTCTGGCATACATTTTACTGATATCATTACCAATAAATTGGGTTTAAATCTAAATATGTCTCCCCATTCCAACAAAATTCTCGACTTCATATGATTGTTTTATCTATTATGTTCTACCTCAAATTTTGTTTCTATTCTCCGAGAATATTTAAGAAAGATCTGCCCACTCTCTTGTCTTGTGTGATTTAACTTCCTAGTTACAGGGCTTTAGCCAATAACCTTTGCAATCTTGAGGACCTCATGTCAAAAATATAAATGACCCCAGGAATGCAAGGATTCTTCAATATATGCAAATCAATCAACGTGATACACCATATTAACAAATTGAATGAGAAAAACCATATGATCATCTCAAGAGATGCAGAGAAAGCTTTTGACAAAATTCAACACCCATTTATGATAAAAACTCTGCAGAAAGTAGGCATGGAGGGAAGTTTCCTCAACATAATAAAGGCCATATATGACAAACCCAGAGTCAACATTGTCCTCAGTGGTGAAAAACTGAAACCATTTCCACTAAGATCAGGACCAAGACAAGGTTGCCCACTCTCACCACTCTTATTCAACACAGTTTTGAAAGTGTTAGCCACAGCAATCAGAGAAGAAAAGGAAATAAAAGGAATCCAAATCGGAAAAGAAGAAGTAAAGCTGTCACTGTTTGCAGATGACATGATACTATACATAGAGAATCCTAAAGATGCTACCAGAAAACTACTGGAGCTAATCATGAATTTGGTAAAGTAGCAGGATACAAAATGAATGCACAGAAATCTCTTGCATTCCTATACACTAATGATGAAAAATCTGAAAGTGAAAGTAAGAAAACACTCCCATTTACCATTGCAACAAAAAGAATAAAATATCTAGGAATAAACTTAACTAAGGAGACAAAAGACCTGTATGCAGAAAATAATAAGACACTGATGAAAGAAATTAAAGATGATACATGTAGATGGAGAGATATACCATGTTCTTGTATTGGAAGAATCAACATTGTGAAAACGACTCTACTACCCAAAGCAATCTACAGATTCAATGCAGTCCCTATCAAACTACCACTGGCATTTTTCACAGAACTAGAACAAAAAATTTCAAAATTTGTATGGAAACACAAAAGACCCCGAACAGCCAACACAATCTTGAGAACGAAATATGGAGCTGGAGGAAGCAGGCTCCCTGACTTCAGACTATACTACAAAGCTACAGTAATCAAGACAGTATGGTACAGGCACAAAAGCAGAAATATAGATCAATGGAACAGGATAGAAAGCCAGAGATAAACCCACGCACATATGGTCACCTTATTTTTGATAAAGGAGGCAGGAATGTACAGTGGAGAAAGGACAGCCTCTTCAGTAAGTGGTGCTGGGAAAACTGGAAAGCTACATGTAAAAGTATGAGATTAGAGCATTCCCTAACACCATACACAAAAATAAGCTCAAAATGGATTAAAGACCTAAATGTAAGGCCAAAAATTATCAAACTCTTAGAGGAAAACATAGGCAGAACACTCTATGACATAAATCACAGCAAGATCCTTTTTGACCCACCTCCTAGAGAAATAAAAACAAAAATAAACAAATGGGACCTAATGAAAATAAAATAAAAACAAAAATAAACAAATGGGACCTAATGAAACTTCAAAGCTTTAGCACAGAAAACCATAAACAAGACCAAAAGACAACACTCAAAATGGGAGAAAATATTTGCGAATGAAGCAACCGACAAAGGATTAATCTCCAAAATTTACAAGCAGCTCAATAACAAAAAAACAAACAACCCAATCCAAAAATGGGCAGAAGACCTGAAGAGACATTTCTCCAAAGAAGATATACAGATTCCCAACAAACACATGAAAGAACACTCAACATCATTAATCATTAGAGAAATGCAACTCAAAACTACAATGAGGGCTTCCCTGGTGGTGCAGTGGTTGAGAGTCTGCCTGCCGATGCAGGGGACACGGGTTCGTGCCCCGGTCTGGGAAGATCCCACATGCCGCGGAGCGGCTAGGTCTGTGAGTCATGGCCGCTGAGCCTGCGCGTCCGGATCCTGTGCTCCGCAACGGGAGAGGCCACAAGAGTGAGAGGCCCGCGTATCGCAAAAAAACCCCAAAACAAAACAAAACAAAACCTACAATGAGATATCATCTCACACCAGTCAGAATGGCCGTCATCAAAAAATCTAGAAACAATAAATGCTGGAGAGGGTGTGGAGAAAAGGGAACACTCTTGCACTGCTGGTGGGAATGTGAATTGGTACAGCCACTATGGAGAACAGTATGGAGGTTCCTTAAAAAACTACAAATAGAACTACCATATGACCCAGCAATCCCACTACTGGGCATATACCCTGAGAAAAACATAATTCAAAAAGAGTCATGTACCAAAATGTCCATTGCAGCTCTATTTACAATAGCCAGGACGTGGAAGCAACCTAAGTGTCCAACATCGGATGAATGGATAAAGAAGATGTGGCATATATATACAATGAAATATTACTCAGCCATAAAAGAAACGAGATTGAGTTATTTGTAGTGAGATGGATGGACCTAGAGTCTGTCATACAGAGCGAAGTAAGACAGAAAGAGAAAGACAAATACCGTATGCTAACACATATATATGGAATCTAAGGAAAAAAATGTCATGAAGAACCTAGGGGTAAGATGGGAATAAAGTCACAGAACTACTAGAGAATGGACTTGAGGATATGGAGAGGGGGAAGGGTAAGCTGTGACAAAGTGAGAGAGTGGCACGGACATATATACACTACCAAACGTAAAATAGCTAGCTAGTGGGAAGCAGCCGCATAGCACAGGAAGATGAACTCGGTGCTTTGTGACCACCTAGAGGGGTGGGATAGGGAGGGTGGGAGGGAGGGAGTCGCAAGAGGGAAGAGATATGGGAACATATGTATATGTATAACTGATTCACTTTGTTATAAAGCAGAAACTAACACACCATTGTAAAGCAATTACACTCTAATAAAGATGTTAAAAAAATTTAACATAAGATTAGTAAGTTCTGGGGATATAATGTAGAGCATAGTGGCTATGGTAACAATACTATATTATATACTTGAAATTTGCTAAGAGAGTAGCCCTTAAATGTTCTCACCCCCCCCACACACACACAATATGGTAACTAACTAACCTTACTGTGGTAACCATTTTACAATATATATGTGTATTAAATCATAATATCGTACACCTTAAACTTATATAATGTTACATGTCAATTACATCTCAAAAAAGCTGAAGAAAATTTTATATATATATATATATATATATATATATATATATATATATATATAAAATGACTGTCATTGCCCCGACAGGAGAGAGAAAGTCATCCGTGTGATGGTTTATTTTATGTCAACTTGACTGGACCATGGATGCTCAGATATTTGGTTACACATTATTTCTGTGTCTGTGAGGGTGTTTCTGGGATGACCTGAGCATTTCAATCAATGGACTTCAGTAAAGTGGTCTGCTCTCCCCAAAATGGGTGGTCACCATTCAATCCAAAATAGAACAAAAAGTCAGCAAAAGGAAGGGTTCAATCATTCCTGTCTGAATGCTGGAGACAGGACTTTGATCTTCTTCTGCCCACCACAACCCTGGTTCTTAGAGCTTCAGACCGGACTGGAACTTACTCTTCAGCGTCTCTGGTTCTCAGGCCTTCGACTTGGACTGAATTACACCACCAGCCTTCCTGGCTCTCCAGCTGGCAGATGGCAGTTCATGGGATTTTTTTCAGCTTCCTTAATTGTATGAGTCAATTTCTTATAATAAATCTCTTCCTATATATATCCTAGTGGTTCTGTCTCTAGAGAATCCTGCGACTTAAACTGATACTAAGAGCTGGGTGCTGTAACAAATACCTGAAAAGGTAAGGGGCTTTGGAACTAGGTAAGAAGTAGAGGCTATAAGAGTTTTGAGGTGCATGCTAGAAAAAGCCTACATCCCTATGAATGAACCTTTAAAGGCGATACTGATAAGAGCTCAGAAGGAAAAGAGAAGAGCTCATAGACAGCCTCATTCTTCTTAGAGAATACCTAAGTAACCATGGACAGAATATTTGTGGAAATATGGACAGTAAAGGCCATTCTGGTGAGAGCTCAGGCTTAAAGGAGGAAATGAGGAACGCGTTATTGGAAACTGAAAGACAGGCAATTCTTGTTAAAAGGTGGCAAATCAATTGGCTGAATTGTGTCTGTGTTCTAGTGTGTTGTGGAAGGTAGAACTTGTAAGCAATGAAACTGGATATTTAGCTGAGGAAGTTTCTAAGCAATGTGTTGAAAGTACAACTTAACACCTACTGACTGTGTATAACAAAATGAGAAAAGAGAGAAATGATTTAAAGATGGGGTTGTTATTCTAAAAGGAAGCAGAACTTAAAGGTTTGAAAAATTCTCAGCGTATCCATATTGCAAAAAAAGGAGAACACTAATGGTGTGGCCAGAAAATCATTTGATAAGTTTAGTGTGTATCAGGCATCTCAGCAGAGGTCAGATGCTGTTCTTCAAGACAATGGAAGAACGACACTAAAGCTTATTCAAAGAACCCCACACTCTAACCACAGGATCAGAGTGCAATGGACTGGGGGTAGAGAAGTTTCAGGATGCCCCTGCCCAGTGCCTCAGGGGTGGCACCTCCATAGAAGACTGCAGTGTGGGCTATGCCTTCTGGAGCCCTGGGGGGTGAGGCCACTCAAAAGAGCCATGGGTCAGGGACCACAGCCTGGAAGGTATAGGGCCCTAGCAGAGAACCATAGTGGAGATAGGGCCTAGGTAGAAAGTCATAGCTGTGGGGCAGTCTTACCAAATCATGGGGGTCATGTTTCTACCCCAGTGGGCTTGGAAAGCAGAGTGTCAAGTCAAAGATTATTCTCGAGGTTTAAGGGCTCATGCAATCGCACCATTAGGTTTTCAACCTACTTGGGACCTGTCACTCCTCTCTTCTTTTGTCTATTTCCCTTTGGGAAAGGGAATGTCTATCGTATGCTTGTCCCATTGTTATAGCTTGGAAGCATATAACTTACTGGTTTCACAGGTGGAGAAGAAATTTGTCTCAGAATAAATCACACCTCAAAGTCTCACTCATATCTGATTTAGATGATATTTACATGAGACTTTGGACTTAAGACTTTAAAGTGGATACCGGAATGAGTTGACTCTAGGGGCTCCTGGGATGAAATGAACTTATTTTTCATGAGAGAAGAACATGAATTTGGGGGGCCAGGGGTAGAATGCTATATATCGCATGTTTGTGTTCCCCCCAGTTCATATGTTATATTTGGAGGTACAATCTCAGCAGGGGTCATAAGAATGGAGCCTTCATGCATGGGACTGGTGCCCCTACAAATGGGAAAAGTGCCCCCAGAGAGCAGTCTTGCTCTTCTGCCAAGTGAGGACACAGCAAAAAGACAACTACGTTGGGGATCCTGGGAACTTCCAATAACCAAGTTGGACAGAAATTGTGGGTAACCTGGGATCTACTACTTGTGACTGGCATTTTAAGTGAGGGGCAGTCTCATGGGACTGAGCCCTTAAGCTGTGGGGCCTGTGCTAACTCTAGTTAGTGTCAGAATTCAGTTGAATTGCATGATACACAGCTGGTGTCATGGAGAATTGCTTGGTATGAGAAAACAACAACAGCAACAACAAAACAGCCACCAGGTGTCAGAAATTTGAGCGTGACAGTGAGAGTAAAGGAGAACAAGTTTTTGACACAGCCTCAAACACATATTCTTTACCACCAATTCGATATTACTCCCCCACGTAGGACCCACACTCTTGTCAACTTCATATGTGTGAATAAAACTGTCTACAATTAGTGTAGGCCAGAATCCCAGGATGGGCAGCAACTTAATTTGAAACTAGAAACCTTTGGGTTCCACTACTGAAAATACAACAAACACAAAAACATACATATACCTAACCTTTTGAGTTCGAAACAGAATTTGAAAAATAATTATAAATAATAAAACTAAGTAGTATTTAACTTATTGGTTTTGCTATTATCTTAACTAAAAGAAAATAGCTTAAAAGTACGATAAATGTTCTGAATTTGATCAAATTCATCTTATTCAACAGATTGTATTTCATCTACCCAATTTACTTACTCTATTACTTTAGGCAAATTTTATCAACTGACTTGGAAATTTGTCCTTTACGTTAATGAGTTAATTTGTGTGTGTGGACATGCATTTATAAAGAATGTGAAAATGAAAAAAAGATAAGAAAATGCCCATGATTTATAAAATATTAAACCGAAATGTACAACTTTAAATGTTCAATCTCTTTTATTTCCAGGTGAGAAAAGTTAGAGCAAGAGAGGTAAAGACACTCTTGAACCTAATACTTTAAAAGAATGTATCAAAAAGTGACATTTATCTACTGAATAACTCTAGGAGAATCGCAAATTTTGGCAATGTTATGTAGAAGTAATTGCTCTGATTTTTCTCCCCTTTGGTGTTTTAAGTATAAATGTTTGGCATATTCTTACTATTATGTTCTACAACATTTTTACGACCAAAGACTTCATATTATATCTCCCCAGTCTCCATTTCTTGCTGTGAACATAATTCACTTTAAAATATTTTGGCATAGACCATGGATTTATATACTATGTGTGATTTAGTTTTAGTACTGATATATAACCTGAGAATAGCTAGTTAGTATTTACACCTATTTTAATGGAAAATACTCATTCAAGGGGTACAGATGCACATAGGATTTTTTTAAAATATCTTTATTGGAGTATAATTGCATTACAATGTTGTGTTAGTTTCTGCTGTATCACAAAGTGAATCAGCTATATGTATGCATATATCCCCATATCCCCTCCCTCTTCGTCTCCCTCCCACCCTCCCTATCCCACCCCTCAAAGTGGTCACAAAGCACCGAGCTGTTGTCCCCATGCGATGCAGCTGCTTCCCACTAGCTATCTATTTTGCATTTGGTAGTGTATATATGTCAACGCTACTCTCCCACTTCGTCCCAGCTTACCCTTCCCCATCCCTGTGTCCTCAAGTCCATTCTCTACATCTGCATCGTTATTCTTGTCCTGTGCCCAGGTTCATCAGAACCTTTTTTTTTTTGGTACCATATATATGTATTAGCATACAGTATTTGTTTTTCTCTTTCTGACTTACTTCACTCTGTATGACAGACTCTAGGTCCATCCACCTCACAACAAATAACTCAATTTTCTTTCTTATTATGGCTGAGTAATATTCCATTGTATATATGTGCCACATCTTCTTTATCTAATCATCTGTTGATGAACACTTAGGTCACTTCCATGTCCTGGCTATTGTAAATAGGGCTGCAGTGAACACTGTGGTACATGGCTTTTTTTGAATTATGGTTTTCTCAGGGTATATGCCCAGGAGTGGGATTGCTGGGTCATATGGTAGTTCTATTTGTAGTTTTTCAAGGAATCTCCATACTGTTCTCCATAGTGGCTGTATCAATTTACATTCCCACGAACAGTGCAAGAGTGTTCCCTTTTCTCCACACCCTCTCCAGCATATATTGTTTGTAGATTTTTTTTAAGATGGCCATTCTGACAGGTGTGAGGTGATACCTCACTGTAGTTTTGATTTGTATTTCTCTAATGATTAGTGATGTTCAGCATCCTTTCATGTGTTTGTTGACCATCAGTATATCTTCTATGGAGAAATGTCTATTTAGATCTTCTGACCTTTTTTGGATTGGGTTGTTTTTTTTTGGTATTGAGTTGCATGAGCTGTTTGTATATTTTGGAGATTAATCCTTTGTCAGTTGCTTCGTTTGCAAATATTTTCTCCCATTCTGAGGGTTGTCTGTTTCAATTTCAGTGCTTGTGACTGGTCTGTTTATATTTTCTATTTCTTCCTGGTCCAGTCTTGGAAGGTTGAGCTTTTCTAAGAATGTGTCCATTTCTTCCAGGCTGTCCATGTTATTGGCATATAGTTGCTTGTAGTAATCTCCCATGATCCTTTGTATTTCTGCAGGGTCAGGTGTTACTTCTCCTTTTTCATTTCTAATTCTATTGATTTGAGTCTGCTCCCTTTTTTTCTTGATGAGTCTGGGTAATGGTTTATCAATTTTGTATATCTTCTCAAAGAACCAGCTTTTACTTTTATTGATCTTTGCTATCATTTCCTTCATTTCTTTTTCATTTATTTCTGATCTGATCTTTATGATTTCTTTCCTTCTGCTAACTTTGGAGGTTTTTTATGCTTCTTTCTCTAATTGCTTTAGGTGTAAGCTTAGGTTGTTTATTTGAGATGTTTGTTTCTTGAGGTAGCATTGTATTACTACAAACTTCCCTCTTAGAACTGCTTTTGCTGCATCCCATAGGTTTTGGGTCATCATGTTTTCATTGTCATTTGTTTCTAGGTATTTTTTGATTTCTTCAGTGATCTCTTGGTTATTTAGCAGTGTATTGTTTAGCCTCCATGTGTTTGTATTTTTTACAGTATTTTTCCTGTAATTGATATCTAGTCTCATAGTGTTATGGTTGGAAAAGATACTTGATACGATTTCAATTTTCATAAATTTACCAAGGCTTGATTTGTGACCCAAGATATGATCTGTCCTGGAGAATGTTCCATGAGCACTTGAGAAGAAAGTGTATTCTGTAGCTTTTGGATGGAATGTCCTATAAATAGCAATTAAGTTCATCTTCTTTAATGTGTCATTTAAAGCCTGTGTTTCCTTATTTATTTTGATTTTGGATGACCTGTCCATTGATGAAAGTCGGGTGTTAAAGTCCCCTACTGTTATTGTGTTACTGTCAATTTCCCTTTTCATGGCTGTTAGTGTTTAACTTATGTATTGAGGTCCTCCTATGCTAGGTACATAAATATTTACAATTGTTATATCTTCTTCTTGGATTGATCCCTTGATCATTACGTAGTGTCCTTCTTTGTCACTTGTAACAGTCTTCATTTTAAAGTCTATTTTGTCAGATATGAGAAATGCTACTCCAGCTTCCTTTTGATTTTGATTTGCATGCAATATCTTTTTCCACTCCCTAACTTGCACTCTGTATGTGTCCTTAGGTCTGAAGTGGGTCTTTTGTAGACAGCATATATATGGGTCTTGTTTTTGTATCCATTCAGCCAGTCTATGTCTTTTGGTGGGAGCAGTTCATCCATTTACATTTAAGGTAGTTATCGATATGTATTTTCCTATTACCATTTTCTTAATTATTTTGGGTTTGTTATTGTAGGTCTTTTCCTTCTCTTGTGTTTCCTGCCTAGAGGAGTACCTTTAGCATATGTTGTAAAGCTGGTTTGGCGGTGCTGATTTCTCTTAACTTTTGCTTGTCTGTAAAGGTTTTAATTTCTACATCAAATCTGAATGGGATCCTTGCTGGGTAGAGTAATCTTGGTTGTAGGTTTTTGCCTTTCATCACTTTAAATATGTCCTGCCACTCCCTTCTGGCTAGCAGAGTTTCTGCTGAAAGATTAGCTGTTAACCTTATGGTGATTCCCTTGTATGTTATTTGTTGCTTTTCCCTTGCTGCTTTTAATATTTTTTCTCTTTGTATTTAATTTTTGATAGTTTGATTAATATGTGTCTTGGCATGTTTCTCCTTGGATTTGTCCTGTATCGGACTCTCTGAGCTTCCTGGACTTGATTATTTCCTTTCCCATATTAGGGAAGTTTTCAACTATAATCTCTTCAAGTATTTTCTCAGACCCTTTCTTTTTCTCTTCTTTTTCTGGGACTCCTATAATTCAAATGTTGGTGCATTTAATGTTGTCCCAGAGGTCTCTGAGACTGTCCTCAATTCTTTTCATTCTTTTTTCTTTATTCTGCTTTGCAGTAGGTATTTCTACTATTTTATTTTCCAGGTCACTTATCCGTTCTTCTGCCTCAGTTATTCTGCTATTGATTCCTTCTGGAGAATTTTTAATTTCATTTATTGTGCTGTTCATCATTGTTTGTTTGCTCTATAGTTGTTCTAGGTCCTTGTTAAATGTTTCTTGTCTTTTCTCCATTCTATTTCCAAGACTTTGGATCATCTTTACTATCATTATTCTGAATTCTTTTTCAGGTAGACTGCCTATTTCCTCTTCATTTGTTTGGGCTGGTGGGTTTTTACCTTGCTCCTTCATCTGCTGCATATTCCTATGTCTTCTCATTTTTTTTTAACTTACTTAGTTTGGGTTCTCTTTTTCGCAGGCTGCAGAGTTGTTGTTCCTGTTGTTTTTGGTGTCTGCCCCCAGTGGGTAAGGTTGGTTCAGTGGCTTGTGTAGGTTTCCTCGTGGAGGGGACTGGTGGCTGTGTTCTGGTGGGTGGTTCTGGATCTTGTCTTTTTGGTGGACAGGGCTGCATCTGGTGGTATGTTTTAGGGTGTCTGTGACCTTATTATGATTTTAGCCAGCCTGTCTGCTAATGGGTGGGGTTGTGTTCCTGTCTTGCTAGTTGTTTTACATGGGGCATCCAGCATTGGAGCTTGCTGGCCATTGTGTGGAGCTGAGTCTTAGCGCTGAGATGGAGATCTCTGGGAGATCTCACACCAACTGATATTACGTGGCGCCAGGAGGTCTTTAGTGGTTCAATGTCCTGAACTCAGCTCTCCCACCTCAGACACCCAGGCATGACACCAGGCCAGAGCACCAAGACCCTGTCAGCCACACAGGTCAGAAAAAAAGTGAGGAGAAAAAATACAAAAAAATTTAAACGTTAACATAAAAATAAAATAAGGTAAAATAATTAAAATAAAAAATTTAAAAAAATTAAAATAAAAAATTAAAAAGTAATTTAAAAAAAGAGAGCAACCAAACCAATAAACAAATCCACCAATGATAACAAGTGCTAAAAACTATACTAATATAAATATAAAAATCAGAAACAAGTCAGTTGCAGACAGCAAACCCCAACTCTACAGTTGGTTCCAAAGTCCACTGCCTCAATTTTGGGTTGATTCGTTGTCTATTCAGGTATTCCACAGATGCAGGGTACCTCAAGTTAATTGTGGGGATTTAATCCACTGCTCCAGAGGCTGCATGGAGAAGTTTCCTTCCTGTTCTTTGTTCACACAGCTCCTGGGGTTCAGCTTAGGTTTTCGCCCCACCTCTGCATGTAGGTTGCCCTCAGGCTTCTGTTTCCACCCAGACAGGATGGGGTTAAAGCAATGGCTGATTAGGTGGCTCTGGTTCACTCATGCCTTTTGGGAAATCTGGGGTCTTCTGCCAGCATTCAGTAGGTGTTCTGTAAGAGTTGTTCCACATGTAGATGTGTTTTTGATGTATTTGTGGGGAGGAACGTGATCTCCACATCTTACTCCTCCGCCATCTTGAAGGTCCCCAGTAGTTGCAGTCAGCTCAAATATTCAGCAAGTCTGATTGTGGAGGCTTGGTGAGTCCAAAATTTGATGAGGTAGGCTAGCAGGCTGGAGACAGACCCTGGGAAGAGGCTACAAACTCTCCAAAGGTAGTTTGCTGCAGAATTCCTTCTTGCTCAGAGGAACTCAGTTTTTTTTTTAAGGCCTTCACCTTAAGACCTTAAAGACCTTTAATGAGGTCCATCCACATCATGGAAGGTAATGGAGGGTAATCCACTCAATGTCCATGAATTTAAATGTTAATCTCATCTACAGACCCTGCGGGAGTGGGTAGCATTCCTCCAGTTCCCAGTCGGAGGGCCATGGCACTGGCAGCCCTCCTCTGCAAAGTGACCCCAGTTCTGTGCAAGGCCCGGGGCACCTTGGAGCTGGAGGAGCTGCAGTGCTACTTGTGGGCAAGCTTCTGCAGTAGTGTGGGAGCTTCGTGGAGGCCCGGTGGGAGGCTGCCGAGTGCATGGTGCAGGCCACCTGGCTCCACACATAGGATTTAGCTGCCTTTCTCTCTAACCAAAATCAAAGGTTTGGTTAATTCGCATAAGAGATATTAGAAACACCCTTGTATGACAGCACCAAGACCCTGTCAGCCACACAGCTGTATGAAAATGAAAAGATGTTAAGAATGTGGCAAGCCTAGAGACACCCTTTAGAATGGTGCCTAGGATTAGGATTCAGAAGTGTGTTAGTTTAAATATTAATGTGGAATATTTGTGTCACTTGACTCCAAGTATATGTTTCCACAACTCAAGCAGGCTTGTCCACCTCTAATGAACTTCTCCATACGGTCAGGACTTGTCTGTCTACTTGCTTATATTTGTGGCAGACGTCAGTCTGTGAATTACATTTTTCTAGCATGTAACTCAGTTGTAATGTCATGAAGGAATATACCTATAAGCACGTACCTACTTCTAAATTATGGAGGCCACTGATATTAACCAAAATCACCAGATAATTACAAATGACCCATTACATTAGCTCAGGTCAGTTTGCAAGAACAGAGGTCAGTTTGCAAGAACATTCTTTGAAATGTTTTGGTTTTTGAACAGGGGCTATTTATGCACCATCAGAATATTCTGGAGCTAGATACACGGTCAAATTATTGAATAGACCCTAATGCAATGGTTCCTGAGTCCAGTTGGGCTGGAGTCACCTCAAGACGGCTTAAAAACACAGGTGACTTTGTGGCTTCTCCATTCAAAAATGTCTCCTATTTGGTTCTACTCTGCATGTTAATTTTTCTGATCTGGGTTCCATCAATACGGAGAGATAGTACTACGTTTTTATTAGATTATAGGTCTGTGTACTCTGCCATAATTCTAATGAATTGACAGCAATCATATCACTATAATTATTACAATGTTTATTCTAGAAAAATATATAAAGTAACCTACATATCAAGAAACAGATTTAATTTAAAACTAAAAACGGTAGTATCTTCACCACTAATTTGTAGAAATTGGGTAAAAGGAAAAAAAATAAAGAGAAAGTGAAGGAATTTTCCCTGTAAAATGCATTTTACATTTAGATTTATTTTAGTTTTGGAGTCATGCAATTAAATTCTCTCTTCTAATGGCATAAATAAACAAATACAGGTGACAGTATAGCTCCAGATCTACTGAATTGGGATTTCCAAGAATGACACCTGGAAATCTGTATCTATATATATGGGTATCTATATTTTTCAGAGTTCCCTGGGTGGTTCTCAAAAAGCCAACTTGACACAACTTCATGAACCAGCTGCCCTTCGGAAATCACAGAGTAAAATGACCAAGTTTATTCTGTGATTCTATGTCTATATGACTCCTGGTTAAACAAGCCTTTGTGAGATCACTTGAAATTTCCATAGTGGAGACGGCCAGGTAAAGAGACAGGAAAGAGGATCAAATACTGGATCATGGAGAGAGATGGTTGGTATTGGGGGATGGGGATATGCTACAGGAATTCTAATGAAGGATTTCTTTACAGTCTGTGATAATTACAAGGGCCACCAAACAGACACCCTTCTTTTCTTGTAACTGAGAAATCAATCATAAGCTAACAGCTTATCTTTGCCAACTCTCAGTTAAATCCCTGGCTAGAGTTTGTCTCAAGTAAATGAATTTTTGTTATTCTTCCTAACTCTTGTTGGCAGAGCACAAGACATTTACCATCTGCTCAGCTTCGCACTGGCAATAGGTATACATTGCCTATTTCCCCAAGGCAATGAGCAGAAAGAGGTAACACATCACAGTAGACTTGAGGGTGGGATTCCAATGTTCTGGCTATGCGATTCCACTGGAAAGGATTTCTGAAGCTAGAGGGGGCTTGCTTAACTAGCTGGGGCCAGGGACCTGACTCCTAGGCACTACACCATTGCCACTGGAGGGCTCTATGATGGTGGGAATTCAGAAATCTTTCTTACATAATTTTTCATCTGTTAAACTTTAAGCTTTGCAGTTTAAGCCTCAGGTTTGCTGAGGGGTTACTTTCTGTCAAGCCCTCTGTATTGATGACTAAGACCCAGGGTTCCCTGCTCTCATAAAGCTTATAGTGTAGTATGGAAAACAAGTGAATAAGTAACTGACAGTCTTCTAAGTATTATGACAGGGATAACAGGTGCTCTGTAGGCACCTAGAAAGTCTTGCTTATTGGAATTGAGGTGGGTGATGTCAGGAAAGAATTCGTTAAGTTTTTGTTTTTTTTTTTAAGACCCAAAGGATGGGTGTGAGTTAGCTGGTAGAAAGTAGGAATCTTGTCTGAGAAAGCCTAAATATACCCAACAATGTCAATATGCCTGAAGCCCAGAGGCAAAGGTGGAGAGTAGCAAGAGTTGAAGATAAAAAAGATACTCAGAATCTGGATAATAAATATCTCAGACTACGCTATGGAGCTGGCCTTTTCTCCTTATAGCAGTGGCAAGACCCTGAAGGATCTGAAATCTGAGAATAATAAGATGAGGCCCACTAGTTAGCCACAGTTTGCCTCAATGTATTCATTCGTTATTCATTCAACAAAGATTAACAGTGCATCTTCTATTTGATAGCACTGCTATCAGCAAAGAGATTTAGTGAAGAACATAAAGGGCCCATGTTCTCACCAAGCATGAAAAACAACACACACTCATAAGATAATTTCTGACGGTTATATGTACTGTGAGGATAATAAAATGGAACAATGCAATGAAGACTGACGGAAGCAGGGCATGCAAGGTTGCTTTCTGACAGTGGAGACAGAAAAGGCCTCCTTGAGGAAGAAATATTTGAGGTAATACAGCCCCATGAAAATCTGGGTAGATGATATTCCAGTCAAATGGAACAGCAAGGGCAAAAGCCATGATTTTAAAAAAAAAAAAAAGAACTGGCATGTTAAAGGAAGGGAAAGAATATTGGAGTAACCTCAAGGTAATTTGGACTGGAGAAGTAGTTCTCATCACTGACTCCTTTTAACTGCTGGGAATACAGTATTGAACATAAGAGAATCTTTTCCCCTCATATACTCCTTCCTACTCTGCTTCCTTTTACATGGATGCTAGACTTTTCCTGACATACAAAGTCCTGCTTTATTTCTTTGTTCATCCTTGAGGATCCTGACCCTTTCTGATGTCTTCCAGGAACAATGTGACCAACTTACTCTGGATTTCCTAAGAATTACCCAGTGTTAACACTGAAAATCTTACATCCTAGGAAGCCTCTCAGTCCCAGATCATCAAGGATAGTTGGTCACCCTGTTGAGGAAGCCTACTCTGATCACCCTAAGGCTAGGATACCATAGACACTCAATACCTATTGCCCACAGCAATGTTTCTCAAGAGATGGATTTGAAGAAGCAGGAAGGAGCCAGATCACCAGGGCCTTGTGAATCACAGCAACAATTTTGGACTTTATTCAAAGAATAGAGGGATATAGCCCTAAATCATCAGTAATGTTATATTAGTTACCTACTGCTATATTGACAAATCCCTCCCAAATTTGTACGCATAAAACAGGAATCACTTACTTAACTCATAGCTTTTATGGGTCAAGAATTCTGGAGTGGTTTGGTTGGACAATTCTGGCTTGGGTATCTCATGGGCTACAGTCAGATGTCAGCCAAGACTGCAGTCACCTGAAGGCTTCACTGGGCTGCAGGATCTGCTTCCAAAGTGGATCACTCCCATGGCTTTCAGACTGGTGCTGGCTGTTTGGAAAACCTCAGTTCCTCGCCACGTGGACCCCTCCACAGGACTACCTGAACATCCTCACAACATGGCTGCTGACTTCCTGCAGAGTGAGTGACCCAAGAATTCCAAGTAGAAGCTCCATGCCTTATAACACTGGAGTCAGAAATCACACACTGCCCCACACTGGCCATGGTATTCTTTAGATCACAGCCTTGATTCAATGTGTGATAGGACCATGCAAGGGCACAAACCCCAGGAAGTGACAATCATTGGGGACCATCTTGGAAGCTGGCTACCACAGATGTCACTCCAAATCCTGGTTTACTAACTCACTAAAGAATGCTCTTGGTCACAGAGGTACATAGATGAATCAATATTATAGTTTTCCACAAGTTAACTTCTAAGGATGGAATTACAACTTTAGAAGACAGCTGTAAACTACAAGCTACTGGATCTATCTTTTCACAGGTGCTTGAGGAGCTCATGATGCCCAGGTTATGCTCTTATTTTTGCCTTTAAGCCTCATCAGACCTCCATGAATGGAATTAGCCTACAATATAGGCTAATTCCTATAATTTGTATCAAACAAACCCACTCCCTTATCCTACTGATTTTTAACTGGCCACCATATCTATAGTGGGCAGAGCCAAGAAGGAAGAGTCACACATACCAAGACTTGGGACATTGATGTTTCTTAACTTAGGACACCTGGCAGTGAACTCTGTATGTTTATCTCTTTACAAAAAACTCATAGGAGGCTTGGAGTCAGAAGATGAGTTACAGCTCTGCCTCTACCTGAAATAGCTCAAATATAAGAGACACCTGACAGCATCCCAAAAGTACAAAGCCTGTGAGGCAGAAGTGTATGAAAATGCAGGAGGACAGGATAGTTGCAGAGGAGTGAAGGGGGTAGTGGAGGAGCTCAGAGAGGTAGCCAGGGGCCAGATCTGCCAGGCCTATAATATAAGTTAGGATGTTGGGTGTTTCCCAGTGTAATGGCAGACACTGAGAGTTCATGCACGGGAAAAACATAGTATGACTTGTTTTAAAAGGATCACTCTGTCTGCTCTTGTTCTTCTATAGTCAGAAAGTTCTCTGTCTGAAATACTACCTTAGGTATTCACATTCCCCTCCTCACTTCAACCAGGTCTCAAATGTCACCTCACCAAATAGGACGTCCCTAACCACTCTATGATAACCAACAAGGACCTACTGTATAGCACAGGGAACTCTGCTCAATATTCAATAATAATCTATAAGAGAAAAGAATCTGAAAAAGAATGGATATATACATATGCATAAGTGAAACACTTTGCTAGGAAACCTGAAACTAACACAACACTGTAAATCAACTATAAAATAAAAATTAAATTAAAAAAATAAAATAGTGGTTCCAACCCCTCTCACTCCCAGCTTCCTTACCCTGCATTGTTTTTCTTAATAGCACATATTATTGGATGTAACAATATCTTAGTATGTTTTAAAAGTTATCATCTACTCCCCTTTCTCAAGAGCAGCTCCTTGTTTTACGTATCGTCACCACCCTAACACAGCCTAGAATAATTTCACAATTATTATTTGTTGAATGAATGAATTGCAAATGACCACTGAGAATTTTTTTCGTGTCCCCAGTAAAGGCTCTCTCACTTCTTAAGTTCATTGGTCACAGATGACAAGCAGTCACATTAGATAAAAACTCCTCAGTTGGCATGGCTATCTGGAAGGCTCTGTGGAAAGAAATCCTTAGGCCATATTTGGGACCAGTAGGAAAGAGTGTCATGATTAATTACCAATGTCTACTGTGTGTGAGGGAGAAGAGCTGGTGAACTATCTGCTGTCAATCTTCCACCTCCACATAGGTATTTAGTTTCACCTTGAATATGACTCATCAGCCACTGCGTTCACTTTGACCCTGTGTGCCCAGGCCCTATCTGCCCTATCTGACAGGTAGCTTGTTTTTGTTTTTTATAAATTTATTTACTTTTTATTTTTGGCCGTGTTGGGTCTTCATTGCTGTGTGCAGGCTTTCTCTAGCTGCGGCGAGTGGGGGCTACTCTTTGTTGTGGTGTGTGTGCTTCTCATTGCAGTGGCTTCTCTTGTTGCGGGGCACGGGCTCTAGGTGAGTGGGCTTCAGTAGCTGTGGCATGTGGGCTCAGAAGTTGTGGCTCATGGGCTCTAGAGCGCAGGCTCAGTAGTTGTGGTGCACGGGCTTAGCTGCCCCGCGGCACGTGGGATCTTCCCGGACCAGGGATAGAACCCGTGTCACCTGCATAGGCAGGCGGATTCTTAACCACTGTGCCACCAGGGAAGTCCCTGACCGGCAGCTTTTTAAGGGCAGGAGTTATGTGTCTGTGCTTCAGTTTCCCAATCTGCAAAACAGAATTAATAGCAGCACCTGGTCCACAGAACGTGCTAAAAAATGTTAGTTGCTTATGTTATGATAATAGCGATGATGATGATGATAAGGAGGAGGAGAATGTTTTAATACCTAGGACTAAATACTATGGCTTACACACAGTAGGTAACAAAAACAGCTATTAAATAAAAGCAAATAAAAGTTGTTCTGAAGGCTAACGCGGTGAGTTAGTTGCTATGATATATAAGCATTTGTTGTTTGTAATGACACACTTAAAACACGTGAGTCATGTTTCTCCCAGTTTAATGGGGTCTGAGCAAAAGATGGAGCAGCATTTTGACATTTGCTGCAGGCCTAAGCTCACGCCTAACAATAACCTTATCCCAGGTTAGGAGAGTTCCTAACAAAGAAGGTGAAGTACCACCTCCCAAGTCTGGGACGGATGCTTAATGACAGATGGAGGGAAAACATTCAGCACCTTGTACCTAGGTTAACACTGTCCTCTTCCTCACCAAAAATTCAAGAGAGCACCCTGAGAATGTGTGCCAAGGGGTCCCTGCTGGCTGAGAGCCTTCTTCTGTGAGGTCCTTGGACAGTGGGAACAGATCCAGTGACCTTCAGGGACAAGCACAAAACGTCCGTTTTCTCTCTGTCAGAAGCACCCTAGGCATAAAAACACATCTGCCTTCACCCCACTGATGCAGGGTAAAATCTGTTCTACCTCTAGCAGCCTGTCCCCACTTGGTTATAGCCCCAGGTTAATTAAGTTGGAGACCTCACTTCCTTTAAGCCCTTGAGATCCCACCTATTATTACTCTGCTATTTAGAGATGTCAAGTCTTTGCATTTAAGGTATTCAAAGTGCATTCAGCCCCTGAGGATGGGGAAACGGTGTTGTAATAGAAATACAAGCAACTCCGCTTGGAGAAAGATAGAAATCCCAGGCAGCACTAAAGCACACAGGGAAGAATTCCTTCAGTGCCAGTCAAGTCATGGGCAAAATAATGATATTAATCTTCCACTCTGTGCCACGCATAATGCTAGGGAGTGTATGAGCCATAAATGAAATGATGCATCATCTCCCCTTCAAGAATCTTATCCACAATTAGGGTAAACAAAACAGATCTGGAAGCAAATGAGAAAGCAGGTGTTTTTGGCC
The DNA here is from genome assembly GCF_949987515.2 of Delphinus delphis. Taxonomy (NCBI): domain Eukaryota; kingdom Metazoa; phylum Chordata; class Mammalia; order Artiodactyla; family Delphinidae; genus Delphinus; species Delphinus delphis. The sequence continues at coordinate 44,606,366 of NC_082685.1, read as the reverse complement.
AAGAAAGAATCATACAAATAATAAGAGCATGGAATCTAGGCTAGGGATCCAGATAGAACAGCCTTTGAATCTGGCTCAGCACTATGACTTTGGGCAATACTTCCTCTACCTGATCTTCAGTTTCCCTATCTGCTAATGGCAGGGCTTCTTCCAGATTGGTCTTATGAAGACTCGATGAGAAAATACATGTAAAATGCTCTAGTGTCATGGCTGGCACAGAGAAAGCACCCAGTGTGTCCATTCCCTCCACCAATATTTAATGTGTGCATAGGGCAAGGAATTGTTAGATGCCGCAGACAAGACAGATACAGTTCCAGCTTTCACAGAGCTTACATTCTAGAAGGAGCAAATGATTTGGAAGAAGCTGAGAACACTTAACATCACCTGAGATCTTACTCTGTGCCAGGTCCAACAATAAAGCAAGTAAGCAGGTACTCTCACTATTTTCCCATCGACAAGATGTATGAAGAAAATGACAAGAGCTGCTCTGTTAAGGATCTGATGACCTGTTGGGGGAAGGTGGTATTCGAGCTGCAGTTTGAAGAGCCTGCAGAAGCCTGCAACGCAAAGATCTGAAGAAAGAACATTCTAAACACAATGAACTCAGTAAGTGCTGACACTACTGATAATACTGTTAATATAACTCAGTTCCCAGTTTTATGGTACAGGCTATAGTACTGGGAGGAGTTCAGTACGTGATACACCAGAGTGGGATGGAGAGAATAGGAAGTTCTGAGGAGAGAGGGGTTTCAGCTGGATGTTGAGATTGAGTGGTACTTAGCACAGACGACCAAATACAAAACCTAGCACTGCACACTCATACAGCACTTTAAAAGAGGCATCGGAGGAACTGAAACTCACATTCATTTTGCACGTGTGTACGACCGCTTTTGTGTGACAATGGCAGAGTTGAATGAATGGTTGAGACAGAGACCCATCCATCATCTAGCCCACAATACATAAAATATTTACCATCTGGCCCTTTACAGAAGCAGCTTCCCAAGTCCTGATTTAGAGGTTAAAAGCACATTTAAATAAATAATACGGTTGGGCCCTCAAGCAGATCTGGGGAGGTGAGTGCTACTGGAAAGCCTGCTAACGGCACAGAAGTCCAGTGACACCCACCCTGGTCTTTCTCCAAAAATTAGAGTACAGCTGCAGGCATCTGCTTGGTACTCATTCAATCCTGGTTGAACAGGAATGAATGAATCTGATGTCTGAGGGGTTTTTACAAAAAATAGCTAAGAAGGTCTTGCTCACTTTACAGACAAGGAAATTCAAGACTTAAAGTATGTAAATATAAGACACGTGGTTGTTGTCTTAGCTTTTCATTCCCAGTTCAATGCCCTTTTCTACCGAGATACCATGGGTGACCTCAAATCTGGAAAGCCCCGCCCCCCTGCCAGCCCAAACCAAACCTAAAGTATGAAGAGTGACTTCTCTCCTTGCCTCTCCAAAGCCTCAGCCAACTCTCAGGTCTCTGATCACTGACACATGGGCCTAATTAATCACAGTACGGCATTCCTTCTGCCAGACCGCCTACTCTCGCCAACAACTCTGTTCAGTCCTGGGAGGACACAGGGGAAGGGTATGTGTTAATGATCATTCCCAGCCAGAGATCACTGGAAGCCCCACTGTCAGACACAATGTTATGACTTCTGGGAACTTCCTAAACGTATGTCTCTTTGACCTAGTCCATCACATGGGAAGTAAAAAGTCCTACCATTCAGGGGTTAATTGCTCCTTTGTGCATATTGGGAAACTTGAGCAAGGAGAAAATTTCTCAAATACTCTATATATCAAAGACAAAATGATGCTATATCACCAGGGGGACAGTAGACTAAGGGTCAGAAGTCTGAGTAAGTCTAAGGCTGCAGTGAAATAGGTAGTTAAGAGTTTGGGCTGTGGAGACAGTGCTTTGCTGAGTTCAAGTCTCACCAGCTCTGCCACTCACCAGCTTTCGGGCCTTGGACAAGTTACAAGATCTTTCTGAGCTACCGTACTTTCACTTGGTGAAAGAGGAACCATGCTCTTACGTATTTCATAGGATTACATGGTCCACAGGGACCAGAACAACTTGTGCCAAGCATTCATAAGAGTCCTTGTTAAGACAAAGCACTTGTTGATAAAAGAAGAAAATGACACTGATGCAAGGGACGTAGCAATGGTTCCGCTCTGACCACTGTCAACAAGGTGACTCTGTGCAAGGCATCGAATCCTCAAAACCTCAGCTCATTTATCTATATAACAGGAACAATAATATTCCCTAGCTAACAGAGCTTCTGCAAGGACTAAATGACCTAAGGAAAGATGAAGTACTTAGCAAAGATCCTGGCATTTATTAATGGGTCATTAAATGTCACCAGATGAAAACAAATCCAACAGAAGATGTTAAAAGCTGCCTGGCCAAGCTCACACAACTCTTTGGGGAAAAAAAAAAAAAAGACTGTGAATATAAAAATGGCTTTGATATGCTAAACTGCAGCACATATTTCACGGGCTGTCAGGATGACTACCCAGCCAAGGAAGCCGGTCTAACGTCTGTTTACTTGGCCTGTGATTTGCAGGTCATTCATGGGAGTTGGATGCTTCAGTGGCCAGGTGCTAAGTGAAGCTGACGATTAATTAACCTGTGATCTATGATTTTTAATTATTGCTCTCAAGTCTCACCTTATATTTGCAAGTGACTCTTAAAAAGCCAAATGGCTGAGCAAAAGCATTTGGGATGGAAACATATTGGCTGAGAGACTCTTCTGTGTGATTTCACTCCCCTGATTAGATTTATGGAGAGAGAAGACACTTGCTGCTGAGCTGAAGGCTGGCCCGTTTACAGACTGGAAATCTAGGCTTTGGAGTTTTAAATCCAACACAGGTGTTTGTACTACACATATGTGTGCACAAGCTCACACCAGGGCTGCGAGGCAGCATGGCATACTAGAGAGAGTATGGGCTCTGACGTCAAACGTGACTCCAGATTGCATTATTCAATAGCTTTATGAGTTTAGGTAAGTCATGGGGCCCTTGTGTGCCTCAAATGCTTCACTTAAATAGGAATAATCAAATCTACCTGGGAGGGCCATGGCAAGACTGAAAGATGAACTATTTAGACACCTAGCCATAACTGACAATCAATATCTGGTTATAGCTGGATCAACTGAATTTTTAAACAAGCCCTATAGTTTTATATGTGACCCTAAGTCATTTAGTTGAGTCTCAAATTCACCATTAAGACAATGGGGCAAAGCTAACCTACGCTGTGGATTTTTTTTAACCAATTTTAACCAGTATTTATGCAGCATCTTCTCTGTAGCAGGTACAGCGGTAATCACAAGGAACCCCGATGAACAGTAAAAGCACTGTCCTTTCCCTAAAGGAGCTAAAGTCCAAGGAAAGAGAAGCATTAAATATAGGACAACTACTTAGAATAGATGCGGTAAGAGATGGTCTACAGACTATAAAGGGAGAGCCTCCTTTGGATTGGGAAGTCAGGGAATGACTTTCAAAAGGAGTTAACATTTAAGCTTAGATCTTGACAATGAACAGGAGTAGCAGAGCAAAGAATGGCATGAAGAATGTCAGAAAGACAGGGCAACAAGTACAACGGCCCTGAACAAAGAGTCAATGGGGAAACTATCCTCTAGGTCTTGAGGACAAAGTTGTAACAAGACAGATCATTTCAGATTGTGTGTTGCTCACATTAGGGAAAGAATAAGGAAGAAAAGGCATTTAAATTACTGAGCACAAGGCATGGCACAAACGCAACTTTCTATCTATCGAAAACAGAAATCAAGACCCATGCAGCAATGACAATAATTGGGTAAGTGGCAATACATGTCCCCAGGGAAAAATCAGCTCTACCTATTCAAGGCAAAGCATCGTAACCCTTTTTGCAGCTTATTTGGAAGAAAAAAAAAATCCCCCCAAAAAAAGTTTTCCTAAAAATTTCTGTTTTAAATCTTATGGTTACCAGCGGGAGAAGGAGGGGAGGGATAAATTGCGAGATTGGGGGGCTTCCCTGGTGGCACAGTGGTTGAGAGCCCGCCTGCCGATGCAGGGGACACGGGTTCGTGCCCCGGTCTGGGAAGATCCCACATGCTGCAGAGCGGCTGGGCCCGTGAGCCATGGCCACTGAGCCTGTGCGTCCGGAGCCTGTGCTCCGCAACGGGAGAGGCCACAACAGTGAGAGGCCGGCGTACCGCAAAAAATAAATAAATAAAAACTTTTAAAAATTGCGAGATTGGGACTGACATATACACATTACTGTATATAAAATAGATAACTAATAAGGACCTACTGTATAGCACAGGGAACTCCACACAATACTCTATAATGACCTATATGGGAAAAGAATCTAAAAGAGTAAATATATGTATATGTATAACCGATTCACTTTGCTGTACAGCAGAAACTAACACAACATTGTAAATCAACTATACTCTAATAAATTTTTTTTTAATTCTGTTTTAGAAAAAGAACACATTTGGAATTCATATTAGAATGTGAAGAACCTGCTTACCATTCAGTCTTCCCTTAGATTTGACCACCTAGTAAAGGTGGGATTTGGCACTAGGTCTGTGAAGTGGCGAGCTTGGTCTCTCATACCTTCCTCAAGTGAACAATGACAGAGGGTTCACTGTTCTAAAAGGTCCTGCATGTTTCATTAGTGGAAGGGTACAAGGACGACTAGGCAGGGCTACATTTGAAAAGATGTTCGGCCTCCATTTGGCAACAGCTAACACGGTCTCTGAGGTTCCCAGAAAGTCAGTGATTTTGAGTGCTGGAGCCAATGGTACGGAGAACAAAAATAAAACCCAGAAACAAGAAAAGAACTGCCCTTCCTCAGAGACATGGGTGACATGTAGAAAAGTCTTGTCTGGCTAAGTCCATCTCCCATACTGGTGTCCCAAATGGCACCATGGATGACTGGTTCTTTGGTTCAAGGACAGCTGTCTTGTAAACACCTGGCAATTGACATTAAGCACTCCGCAATCATATAGGCAAAGAGATGCTGTTTTTCTTTATTTAAAATGAGTCAGAATTTGGAATGACCTATTCCAAACTCCCCGCCTTTTTGAGGTCATTCAGACCCAGAGACATGAAGTGAAATGTTCAAGGTTACACATCATGGCAGGGACAGATCCAAGACCAGAACCCAGATTTCCTAACTATGATTTCCTACCCTGGACTTTCTCTCTCTAAATCCACTTTGTGCAAATCATTTTATTTTCCCAAGTTATTTCTCCACCAGTGGACAATAGGGCAATTAGATAGCAGTACTTCAGGAGCTGGTAGTTGAGACAGAATTAAGGAATGAGAAGGAACAAAGCACTCAGAATAATTAGAAACTTTCCCTCGAGTTGGCCCCTTCCCAACAGGTTTTGCCAAGCCTCTGGAAATCTCTTCTTTGACATCAATAACCCGTTGATAACAAGTAGCGAGAGCAGTTTCATCTCTCACACACTGCCTGGGGCTCAGGATCATCAAGCCTTTAAGTTTTTCTTGCTGGCTGCTGGTTTCTTCCACTGAGATGCATTTCAGAACTCAGCCAGTGCCTCAGAGGATCATTTCCCTCCTCCCTTTTATGAGAGTTATCAAACGTTTTCCCCTGAACCTTTCTGTGCCCTCCCACAGTCTAGAAAATGAGGTTCTTTGCTTTGAGATGCAACCTCTAGGACATTCTGTTTCTTGAAAAGTTCATGCAATAAGACTGGCACCCTTTCTTTAAAGACGCTTTTAAGAAGAGACTGAGTCAACATTTCCCTGGGCCTAAAGTTGTGTGTATATAATGCTAGGCTACCAGCTTGCTACCAACTACTCTTGAACCTGTAGACTTCTTTTTAAATGGCCCAATCTGATACCTAAACATCTCTCCACCTTTCTGATAGGGTGGTGGAGAGACTGAAACAGAAACTGTCTCTTTCATGAGAGACAACCATGAGCTTTAGGACACCATATTCTAATCCTGGCTCTGCCAACTCTGGTTGACCTGGTCATCTTGGCCGAGCCCCGTTTCCTCTCTGAGCTTCAGTTTCATTGTCTAGAAAAATATTTTGTTTGACCTTCACAGTGCTGGTTTTTTGCTTTTCTTTAATATTAAAATTTTAAAATTATAATTTTCACATAAATATCCTTACCTCCCCTAAAAACTAGAAGACCTAACCAACTGGATTAATAATTGTACATGAAAATCTGTGGAGCTCAGTGGCTGCCCAGTGTAAAAGGGTGTGTCTACTGTGGTTCAATCCAGTCTCCACTATGTCTCTATGCCTCCATTTGCTTATCTATCTGGATCCAGTAAATCTTGGAGTTTCTGATCCTGGACTTAGGAGTAAGTAGCTACACCTGGCAAAACATCCCCTATTCAGGCAGAGTTTATGCATTCATAAGACATTACTGACTGTATTGGCTGTGTGACTCTTTGTCTAGCATCTCAGATTATAGCACTTTCACAGTAACTCACAATTTTCTATACTATGCTTTTACATTTTAATTAAGGCTGCTGGACTATTTGCACCTAGTATTTTTATTCTATCGGTCCCAGGATGTTTTATTTGCTTCTCACTCGTCAAAACCCTTTGTCCGTAATAAACATGACTTTGATCTTCGTCTGTGTGATCCTTACCTAACATTCCTTCAGGGTTTTCCTAGCTTTCTCAGGGGTTCTTATAAATTTTAAGTTAAACTTACAGTCTATGAAACTTTTAGGTCTTCAATTAGTATTCAAAATGCATACAATTATTTGATTAGATATGTAGAAATGCATTCAAGTCTTATGAACAGTCATTTTCTTCATGTCACCTATCATGCCAACAGATAAATTAAGAAGTAGCATTCTGAAAAAACAAAATTACAGACCAATATCACTGGTGAATATAGATGCAAAAATCCTCAACAAAATACTAGCAAACAGAATCCAACAACACATTAAAAGGATCATACACCATGATCAAGTGGGATTTATCCCAGGGATGCAAGGATTCTTCAATATACATAAATCAATCAATGTGATACACCATATTAACAAATTGAAGAAGAAAAACCATATGATCATCCCAATACATGCAGAAATAGCTTTTGACAAAATTCAACAACCATTTATGATAAAAACTCTCCAGAAAGTGGGCATAGAGGGAAACTGCCTCAACATAATAAAGGTCATATATGACAAACCCACAGCAAACATCATTCTCAATGGTGAAAACCTGAAAGCATTTCCTCTAAGATCAGGAACAAGACAACGATGTCCATTCTCACCACTATTATTCAACATAGTTTTGGAAGTCCTAGCCATGGCAATCAGAGAAGAAAAATAAAAGGAATACAAATTGGAAAAGAAGAAGTAAAGCTGTCACTGTTTGCAGATGATAGAATAATATACAAAGAGAATCCTAAAGATGCCACCAGAAAACTACTAGAGCTAATCAATGAATTTGGTAAGGTAGCAGGATACAAAATTAATGCACAGAAATCTCTTGCATTCCTATACACTAATGATGAAAAATCTGAAAGAGAAATTAAGGAAACACTCTCATTTACCACTGCAACAAAAAGAACAAAATACCTAGGAACAAACCTACCTAGGGAGACAAAGGACCTGTATGCAGAAAACTATAAGAAACTGGTGAAGGAAATTAAAGATGATACCAACAGATGGAGAGATATATCATGTTCTTAGATTGGAAGAATCAATATTGTGAAAATGACTATACTACCCAAAGCAATCTACAGATTCAATGCAATCCCGATCAAATTACCAATGGCACTTTTTTTACAGAACTAGAACAAAAAATCTTAAAATTTGTATGGAGACACAAAAGACCCCAAATAGCCAAAGCAGCCTTGAGGGAAAAAAACAGAGCTGGAGGAATCAGACTCCCTGACTTCAGACTATACTACAAAGCTACAGTAATCAGGAAAATACAGTACTGGCAGAAAACAGAAAACTAGATCAGTGTAACAATATAGAAAGCCCAGAGATAAACCCACGCACCTATGGTCAACTAATCTACGACAAAGGAGGCAAGGAATATACAAGGAGAAAGGACAGTCGCTTCAGTAAGTGGTGCTGGGAAAACTGGACAGCTACATGTAAAAGAATGAAATTAGAACACTCCCTAACACCATACACAAAAATAAACTCAAAACGGATTCGAGACCTAAATGTAAGACTGGACACTATAAAACTCGTAGAGGAAAACAGGAGGAACACTCTTTGACATAAATCACAGCAAGTTCTTTTTTGATCCACCTCCTAGAGTAATGGAAATAAAAACAAAAATAAACAAATGGCACCTAATGAAACTTCAAAGCTTTTGCACAGCAAAGGAAACCATAAACAAGACGAAAAGACAACCCTCAGAATGGGAGAAAATATTTGCAAATGCATCAACGGACAAAGGATTAATCTCCAAAATATATAAACAGCGCATGCAGCTCAATATTAAAAACACAAACAACCCAATCCAAAACTGGGCAGAAGACCTAAATAGACATTTCTCCAAAGAAGACATACAGGTGGCCAAGAAGCACATGAAAAGCTGCTCAACATCACTAATTATTAGAGAAATGCAAATCAAAACTACAATGAGGTATAACCTCACACCAGTTAGAATGGGCATCATCAGAAGATCTACGAACAACAAATGCTGGAGAGGGTGTGGAGAAAAGGGAACCCTCTTGCACTGTTGGTGGGAATGTAAATTGATACAGCCACTATGGAGAACAGTATGGAGGTATCTTAAAAAACTAAAAATAGAACTACCATATGATCCAGCAATCCCACTACTGGGCATATACCCAGAGAAAACCATAATTCAAAAAGACACATGCACCCCAGTGTTCACTGCAGCACTATTTACAATAGCCAGGACATGGAAGCAACCTAAATGCCCATCGACAGATGACTGGATAAAGAAGATGTGGTACATATATACAGTGGAATATTACTCAGCCATAAAAAGGAACGAAATTGGGTCATTTGTAGAGATGTGGATGGATCTAGAGACTGTCATACAGAGTGAAGTCAGAAAGAGAAAAACAAATATCGTATATTAATGCGTATATGTGGAACCTGGAAAAATGGTACAGATGAACCGGTTTGCAGAGCAGAAATTGAGACACAGATGTAGAGAATAAACGTATGGACACGAAGGAGAGAAAGCAGCCGGGGGGTGGGGGTGGGGGTGTGATGAATTGGGAGATTGGGATTGACATGTATACAGTGATGTGTATAAAACTGAGGACTAATAAGGACCTGCTGTATAAAAAAATAAAATTTAAAAATTAAAAAAGAAGTAGCATTCTGTCTAATCGGTAGAAGCTTGCCCATCAACTTCACCATGAAAAGTGCCAAGCCAAACTTTGGCAATACGAATAGAAGCATTAGGAGAATTGGTGCAGATAGTATTAATTCTGCCTCCATGGTCGAAGAAATTTAATAAGGGGTTGATTCTGGATTCAACTTTATTTTTTTCAAACTTCAAATTTTGTGTTTTTAACCAAATTACAGGATCTGATATACCTAACCACACTATAAATTCATAAAGGCAGAGATATACCTTATTCATATATATTTTTTTAATTGTCACAATATTTGTGTCACCATGACAGGGGCTCGCCCCTTGGTGGAGGAAGTAGCAGAGTGTTTTGGAGAAAGACTATTTCTGTCTCTAACCCTCTGTAGCCACAGCTGACAGCATTCACTACTTTTCTAAAGTTTATCAGCAAATGCAAAAATCAACCTACCTACATCAGATTGGCCAGAAAGGCTACTTTTATTCTTCATCCTTATGTATAAGATGCTTCTTGTTGTTGTACGTTTGGGGGCACTTGTTTGGATTTTTTGATATTTTAAGTGGTGTTCATTTATTATATTGGAGGCTTCAGGCTATGTTAGCAAGAGGTACAATTTTAGAAGTCTGAAAAAAAATTAAATGCCATTTGCTAAATAAATAATATGTTAAAATACAGATTCTCAATATAGAAGTACTGTTTTCCTTCTAAAAAAAGTGTTAAGTATTTTCAGTCGCCATCAATAACCACTAACACTTATAGAGAGCTTACTATTTTCTAGGATCCGGACTAGACACCTTTTAGGCAGTAGCTCTTATAATTCTCACAATAATCTTATGATGTTCATATTGTTTTTTTCTCCATTTTGTAGTTGCCGAAACCAACTTTCAGAGAATCAATAAATTCCCCAAAATGACCGAGTCCGTACAAGGCATCTCCAGGACCCACTGCTCCAATGGCTGGATCTAAACCACCTCCTTATGCTGCTTCTCAAATCAGGGACTTCTACAGCCCTGCCCGAGCCTTGGTTGTTCCTCCGTGGAGTTCTAACTATGTACACTGATAAGCAAAGGTCAATCTGACCACAACTTACCACTCTGCAGATTTATTTCATGCTTATTCCTTTCACTCTGTTGTTGTTCAAGTAGATCTATATTTCCTTGTATATTGGCCATTTCCAAACTCTAGGTGACACTGCCCCTCCTCCATCTCTAGTATAGCTTCTCCTCTCCCATCTCAGCTGATTCCAGCACAATCTAATTCTATTCAGTTCATTGAGAGTTATGAACTGTGGCACCAATAATAAAAATCATTATCCTGAGCTGCGGCGCTGTGGTGAGGATGTGAACACATGGCCAGTGGTCTGAATTGTATCCATGGAAACCAGCAGCAGTGGTGTGGAGTTTGATTGGTGATGCTCTGGTTCCTGACCTCTGTACTGTTTCTACATGCACCAGCTGGCAGGACCTTCTTGGGCCACATGAATGAGACAGTCAGTGTTGGAATAGAATGGCAATAAGGTTGCTAATCTATGAAGAGGGCAGGCCACACAAATTCAGGCCACAGAAGGTGACAAAAATCGTATTTTCAGATTCTGTCCCTGTGCTACAATTTCCCTGGCATGTCCCTGGTTCCTCTTGTTGCCACCTCTCAATTGGCATCTATATTCATTATCTCGTGTTGTCAGCATTTCCCCCATGTGTTCATATCATAGCTCATTTCTTAAATTTACTATGAAGAAATAAAGGAATAATTTCTGTAATGTAAAATTTTTTTTAAAAGCTCTTAGAAGTCAATGAAACAATTAGGCAAATTAGAAAACGGGCATAGGTGGTTCAAAGAAAGCCAAATAACATGAAAAGATGCTCAGCCTGAAATGTATTTAAAGAAAAGCAAATTTTAAAAGTGGCCTAGCATTTTCCACCTATCTAATTGATAAAATACCTTAAAATTTTGTAGTGTTCATAATTGGCAAAACTATGAGATAGTTGGTATACTCTACTACTGAGTGTGTGTGTATACACACTACCCATAGGTAATACTAGTATATTTTTTGCATTTTACTTTATGTATTTCTATCTCAATATAAAATAAATTGGTATGACACACAAAGGACAGTTATACAGTATTTATCAAAATTTTAAATGCACATATTCTTCTGTCCAGTGGCTATAGTGCTGGTGACTTCCTATGACTCTCCTCTTACAAAGATGCTAAATATAAAAAGGAATGCGTAATGAAAAAATTGTTTTCAATAGCTTAAATCTGGAAATGACCTATCAGTTCTTTCATACATAACTAACTAAATATTAAATACTAAATACCAAACTAAATCCCTCCTTGGTGCAGAAATTCCAAAGAAGACGGTATGACAAAAGTTGTGGGAGAACTTGAAAGCAGAGGTGGCTTGTGACCAGCTTTCTATTTGGAATTCCAGAAGGAGACTTCCAAGTTGGGTGGGGCCGAAAAGGAGTGGCCTCAGAAAAATAGCAAGAACCATACTGGAGGTGGAGGACAGCGGGGCTGTTCAGCACTCCTGGTCTTGCTCCATAACCACCTCTGCTCCCAAATGCTGCTCTCCACACTCACGGTGCTCTTGCGGGCATCTGCAGACATGCACAGAGCAGTGAAAACCCGAACCACAAAACAAACATGTTCCCAACATGTCCCGGTATCAAACGAAAGGACACTCTGCCTTCTCATTTTAGTTCTCATACTGTAAACAAGTATCTCTTTTGTACTCTATTGAGTCTCATGTTTTCCACATTTGTGTGCTTTTAGTTGCTGCTATCACTGTTTAAAATAGCCCCCTGAGGGCTTCCCTGGTGGCGCAGCGGTTGAGAGTCCGCCTGCCGATGCAGGGGACGTGGGTTCGTGCCCCGGTCGGGGAAGATCCCACATGCTGCGGAGTGGCTGGGCCCATGAGCCATGGCTGCTGAACCTGCGTGTCTGGAGCCTGTGCTCCGCAACGGAAGAGGCCACAGCAGTGAGAGGCCCGTGTACCACACACAAAAAAAAACAGCCCCGAGTGCACAGCACTGAAGTGCTGTCTAGTGTTCCTAAGCACAAGAGGGCTGTGATGTGCCTTCTGCAGGCATGAAGTTACATTGCTGTTGGCCGTGAATTTAACGTTAATCAATTAACAATGTACATTAAACATGACGTCTCCGAACAGAAACACACATCAAACAAAGTTGTGTATTGTCTAGTTGACGAAAATGTGACCAGAGGCCTGTAGGAACTTAACTCTTTATTTCACTTAGGGGTAATGGTTCTATCACTAAGTCGGTGCTCGTGGCAACTCTGTGGAACATAACTACCCACAGCACAGAAAAGAGCAAGTTTCCAAGGAACCTGTAGGAATAGAGAGCATCACTGTGCTGAGAGCCAGTCAGTCCTTTCCGTGGTTTTTTTTTTCACTTTTATAAATGTTTATTTTATCTTTTATACAATTTTTAAAGGTTACACTCCATTTACAGTTATGACAAAATACTGGCTCTAGTCCCTGTGTTGTACAGTACATCCTTGAGCCTCTTACACCCAACAGTTTGTACATCCCACTCCCCCACCCCTATATTGCTCACCCCCACTGGTAACTGCTAGTTTGTTCCCTGTATCTGTCAGTCTGCCTCTTTTTTCTTATATTCACTGGTTTGTTGTATTTTTTAGATTCCACATATAAGTGATATCATACAGTATTTGTCTTTCTCTGACTTATTTCACATGGCATAATGCCTTCTCCTGGCTATATATCTGAAAGGAACAACAACACTGATTCAAAAAAGATACGTGGGGTCTTTATAAGAGTTGAACAGACCCTACTACAGAGGCTTGGTAGGTGCAGGAGGTAAACAGGCAGTCCAGTTCAGGGACTGAATGGAGAACAGGGCCACGTTACAGATCGATAGCACCTCCCAGGGTGGAGATGGTCCAAGACAGCAAGAATGTCTGATTGAGTCCTGTGTTTAAAGGAGGGAAGAATCTCTGCCCATGCTGACATTAGAATATGTCCCACATTTGTATTTACAATTTAAATAAGCCACCAATTAGATATACATAAAATATATATTACATATAATGTATATGAAATGAATCTGTAGGTTAAAAATATATCTATACACACCTTTCCTATAAACACATACAATTTTTCTGGAAAGATGCACAGAAAAATATTGTAAAAAATACTTTCGACCATAAGCTTTGTCAAGGCAGGGACTGTATCTGTCTTTTTCCAGTTGTATTCTGTGCCCAGCCTGCTGCCTTGCATATATTACATACTGTTTTAATATTTGTTGAATGAATAGGTCATTGAATAAAAATGAGAAGGGGGTGTGTCAGGAGGATTTTCTTCCTATTTTTACATCTCTGTTGTTTGCATTTGTTAACATGGGCACATGTTACATTCACAATTTAAAAAACAATCTGAAATGGTTATATCCCTGTTTATCCTTCAAAGGCTGCTAAGCCCCTTTCAACGTCACAATTATATTTTCTATTCCCTGGTAACTATTCTATCTCCTCCCACCCCTTTCTCTACTCCATAAAGAGAGACAGAGTGCTTTCTCTAAAACTCATGTTGGTACACTGGGACTAAACTTCAGCTATAGATTATCTGACCAGAGGTATGTATTTGACACTGTCTAAGCTGATCTGATTCTCTCCCTTGTAAATGTGAACTTTCATTTGTTTGAAACATTATACATTAGAGTCTTTGCATAGCCAGAATCATAAATTGTGTATGTGGGAGTTATGGATATCTACCGTGGGCCACGAATAGCAAAGCAAGCCAATCATTTGAGAAAGAAGGACGAGGCAGACAGGCAGAGAGAAGCCTAGAAGCCACGAGATGCAGAGTCTGGATACTCAAGGCTCCTGACATCTTCATATTTTCAGTCTCTTTTTGATGGCCAGTTGTATCACCTCTTAGGTCCTGTAAGATACTTTTTACCTTTGTAACAAAATAAACAATTATTTAGCATGAGCCACTTTGAGCTGGTTTCTGTTAAGTAGCCATTTTAGAACTGTGACCCCTACATCTCCCCACTGCCTCAACAATACACACTAAGCATTACTGTCCATATACAAAGCCATAGAGAAGACCTTCCCAGATTTGGCCCTCACCTACACATTTCCTTCCTGCAGTGCCATGGGGTACCACTCCACCCTTTTCATTGAGCTCGCACTGACTCAGTGCAGTGTTCATTTCTTTGGAGAAGCTTCGTACGGCCACTGTGGCCACCACTACCACTACTGCCACCACCACCGTATCCGGGTGACAAGCCCAGCGTGCCTCCTTCTGTAAAAGGGGCACTCATTACACTATACCCCACTCGTCTTCCACGTGTTTGACACTTCTACTCAACTGCAGCTTCCTTGAGGATGGAATCCTCTGCATTCACAGCTTTATCATCAGCGTTTAACATGGTTCGTGCCTCTCACATTCAACCCGTATTTACTAAATAATTACTCTTTCCGTATCCATGCCCTACAGAATCTTAAATTTCCATATTTCATTAATTAAAATATCTAACAAAAATCTAAACAATGAAAAATTGTCCAACCTGATAGTTTTATATGCCCAATTGTATGAGTTAAAGATACAGGTAGAATTGGTGGGTGCCGTGAACACACACAGACTTGGGTAGCTCGAGATACACCAAATTGGAAAATGCCAGGAGAGGTGAGCTAATTACAATTGATTTCAAACTGTGTGCATGACAACCAGACATCAGGCGATAGAAACAACTCTCATAACTGCAGACTTCTCATAGTTACAGGAAATCCTCTTGAATCCGAAAGATAAAAATGGTAAGAAATCCCTCAAATCAAGATAGTGAATTCCTCCCTACTTTAACCAAGTTGCTGTACTTTTTATCTTTTTCATATACTACCCCACTTCATGACGAGTTCTAATCTCCATCTTCCTGGTTTTAGAGATGAGGAAATGAAGATACAGATAGAAGTGGTGAGACCAAGGTGAGAAAGCCAACTAGCAGCTGAGCCAGGACCAGAACTCACTGCTTGCAGCTCCCTCCTTTGATCCAAACCGGCTTCCCTCATCTTTCATAGAGAGTTTGCAGCTCAATCTCGGTGCCCTGAGCCCGAGCCCACCTAGAATTTAATCTTGCAGACTTGCTGAGCTCTAGCCCCTGGATAGCAGAGGTATGTAAAAGCCAAAAGGAATTTTAGTGGAAACCAACCTCACAGGCAGAAATCAAAGTGGCATCAGCTACAATAAATAATTGCAGTGGAGTCTTGAAGTAAAGGCTGGCTGTGTCTCGAGCGAGGTCAACTTTTGGCATCCACAAGAAATAAACATAAGGCAGCTTATCTTTTTGAAAGCAGGAGACTATAAAAACACAATTGCCAGAATGGGAGAAAATTGAAGCTGATTTCCATGGCAACAAAAGAGTTACGCAGATGAAACAGGGGCACATAAAAATCTATGTACAATACATTAAAGGGAGAAAAATGGAAAGTAAACAACAGGGATTGGCATTCATCAAAAATTCCCTGAGAGAGGCGACTACCACCAACACTCCTTGAGTCTGGGAGTCAGGAGAGAAAACACTTTCAACTAGAAATCCCAGGTCTGGCTACTGCAGTCTAAAAATGCCTTGGTGGTTACTGCCCCCCTATACTTGTGTGGGGTGGACTCTTCATTTATCATTTGGGTATTTCCTACAGCAAACTCTGATAGACTCATTGCATTTCTCGGTGAAAGTTTTGGTGTGGGGTTATTGGACACCTCAATAATGTTAGAAGCCTCTCAAAACTGTCACTTTTCTCTATCCTACTATCCTCACCTTAGTTCAGGCTCCCATATTACCTTCCTGCTCAGGGTCTTTCCCCATTCAGGCATGTTGGCCATTCTCCTGACCTTCTTCTTCTAAAACGAATCTGAGTCTGGATCACCGAAAGCCCTTTCTGTGGATCCCGACTGCCAAACCAGCTCTTCAGATTTTAAGAGCAGACTCCCCATCCCATGTCATGTTCCCAGCACTCAGAACCTCCCCTTCCCCCATCATGTCATCTTTCTTGGGATTCCCATCTTTGCACCCGCTGCTCTCCTTGTCTGCACCATCTATCTCTAGGAGAATGTTCTCCATCCCTCTCTTGCCCAGCTTTCCCTAATTGAGAGCATCAGACCTCTTCCTGAAATCCTCCACTAACTGCTCTAACCCCTTAATGGCCCAGATGTTTCTGATAAGAGGCTCCCCTGGCACTCTCTGCACGCACTTATTACAAATGCTTATTATACTGCATTGCAATCGCAGGCTCTCTTTCCAGTCTCCCCCGCTAGGCTGTGGGTTTGCTGTGATCTGTCCGCCATCACGGCCCTAGCGTCTGGCACAGAGTACACATTCAATACATACTTATGGACTGAAATGAACTGAAGATAAATATCCCCCATGAGTGTTTGCCCAGGTCCTTCTGCATGCCATTCCTAACTGGGAGCGCATTTGCTCTACTAACATCCCAATCCGCTCTTAATAGTTCAAACACGTAGGAAGTTCTTCCTCATTTTCATTTTTTGGCTCACATATTTGCAGCCTTATGAATCATTACATTATGCTTCATTATTTAGAATTCCCATGACCTTCAAGCAAGCTCCTGATGGCCTCTTCCTACTACTCAATTGCTCATGAAGGAAAATTCATAGAAACATAGAATCCAATACTCTGTGTGTCCTTTTGGTATTTACCCACTACCTGGGGCTGCCCCTTAGAGGACTCTCAATCTACAGGGAAAATGAGTGAAGGCAAAGAAATGAAATGAACGAGAGAAAATAAAGCCTATGACCACACAAAGACTTACACACCGATGTTCACAGAAGCTGGTTTTAATAGTCAAAACTAGAAACAGCCCAAATACCCATATCGAAAGGTGAATACATAAACAAATGGTAGCATATTCGTACCATGAAATACCACTGAGCAATAGAAAGGAAGAATCTAATACAAGCAACAAAACAAATGATCCTCAAGATAACACTGAGTGAAAGTAATCAGGCAAAAAAACATCTATTGTGCTATTCCATTTATATGATTCTAGGAAATGCAAACTAATCTATAGTGGCAGAAGGCAGTTCAGCAGTTGCCTGGTGTCAAGGAATGAGGAGGGAATGGAGGGAGAGATTACAAAGGGCCAGGAGGAAACTTTGAGATGGTAGATATATTAACTAACTTGATTTTATGATGGTTTGGGAGGTATATACATATATCAAAACTCAACCGTACACTTTAAATACATGCTGCTTATTGTATGTCAATTATACCTCAATGAAAGAAGGAAGGAAGGAAAGAGGGAAAGATAGGAAGAGAGGGAGAAGGAAATTAGCTGAAATATCGCAACTGTGTTATTTCCTTCAGTAAACATAACATTCTACCAGGAAAAAAAAAAAAAAAAAAAGGCTTACCCAGGGATGTAAATCTCAATGTGGGGATAAATTGGGGAATCCAGTAAGATTTTTCTACTCTCTAATCATACAGGAAGTTGTGGATAGGGCCATAATTCCAGGCACTGACAGGTAGGAAGCAACAAATCACGAGTTCCCTCTACTCCCTATCTTTTTGTGCCGTGGCAATACTCTGTTCACAAACCAGTGATGGCTCTCAATGGGCAGAATCAGGCCTTATCTCAGCAGGTATTTGGAGAAGCTCTAAAACATGGGCTCTGAACCTTAAAATTATATTTTACAGTTTTATTTCCTATTATCCTTCCTCTGCTACCTAATTGAAAAACTCTACATTATGTTGCACTGGGCTTTTCTGATTTCTTAGTAATCAGTCTCTCCTTTTCAGCCTCGATACAAGCAACTACATAGATTATCCACTCTGCCTATACGAAAACTCAATTTATAAAGATCACTAAATGACTTAGAGAGCCCTACTCAACTCAGATTCCACCTCCTTCCAAGTGAGGTCACTATCTTCCCATCCCCTCATGCCCCTCGTGGGATCTATGTTACAGATTGGTCCATAGTCTGCCTTACCTCTGAGCTGTTTGCATATGTATTTACTCCCTGTTAGTCTTGGACTTCTGTAAGGTCAAAACATTCTTTCACTTCTTTATTCCTTACACAGGCTAGCACATACTCTTTGGAGATGTTTTCTTCTTGGAAAGTGAAAAGAAGATCCTTTTATCCAGATAAAGGAGGCAACCGTTGCTGTGCTATCGTTGAACTAGTCACTAGACCTTTATACTCCACATAGAACAAAGACTGTTGTGTTTGCACTACACTCAAGGCCTAACACAGTGCTCAAGGTGGAAGATGCCCATCAGTGCATACGGATGAAATCTGGCCTTCGTGTGGATCTGAAGCAAAGATGCGTCACTTTTACATAATCTACCGTGCATGCTTGGATCTGCTTTACCCTCCTTAAACCTCACAACACCCCTATGAGACTGACAGGAAAAACACTGTAGTTTACAGATTAGGAAATGGAGGCTTAGAAGACTGTCCAGTTTACAAGACTCATAATATCCGGGTCAGGACTCAAACTAGTGCCTGCCTTCCTTCCTTTCCTCAAATAAGTATTTAGTGAGGCCTGTGCTCAGAGATGGGGATAACAGTGAACAAGAAGGTCAGGACCCCTTCTTTCATGGAACTTAAAGACAAATTGCACAGTTACAAAGTGGTACTGTGACTCCTTCCATGGTGTCTTGAGAACGGCATAGCTCAGACAGGGGTAGGAGGGTGGGGGAATAGGAAACAGTTTCCAGACAGAACAGTAATAAGTTGAGGCCTGATGGATGAATAGGAACTGGCCGCCAGCTGCAAGGGTGAAGGGGGCAGTGTTCCAAGTAAATGCCTTCTGACATTTTTAAAAAATATCATCTTTGTGTAAATTTGTAGTTTAGGAGTTTCCTCAAAAACTAGTCTCTGTTGGAAAAATTTAAGCATCTTGCTACAAGCCTATGGTTAGTACTGACCATATTTCTGAGCATCTCTCAGCATTCTCTTACAGAACCTGTAATATAACCCTCTCTATAACCCACTTCCCATTCCCAAGGTGAAGTACTCAGATCTGATTATTTTCTTGTGTAAAGAAGAAATACAACAGGCTAAACAATCTTTTTTTTTTCCTGAGGTGGACTATGGTATACAGAGACCTGCTGCAATTCTTAGATTTAGAAGTTAATTTCTATCGTTTTGAAGCTGATGAAATATTAGAGCAAAAAACAAAAGATAATATTGAATGGCATTATAAAAACCATTAATGAGCCTCCTAGTATGTGACACACAGGGTGCGACTATCTTCCATGCATTGTCTCATCTAATCAGTGAAGAAAACACTATTATCATCTCTTTGTAAATATTAGGTAATTGCTACTTAGACATAACTTGCCTGAAGTATGAACTTACGAAATGCAGGAACCAAAATTTAAGCCTTACTTGGTCTATATCGTTTCCTCTTGCTGCTGTAAAATATTACCGAACATTTAGCGGCATAAAACAAATGTATTATCTCACAGTTCTAGAGGTCAGAAGTTCAAAATGTGTCTCTCAAGGCTAAAATCAAGGTGATGGCAGTGCTGCATTGCTTGTTTCCTTCTGACGACTTGAGAGATCAATCTCTTGCTTTTTCCACTCTCTAGAGGTAGCCTACATTCCTCAGCTCATGGCCCCCAGCCAGCAACTGTATCACTCCAACCTCTACTTTTACTATAACATATTTTTCTGTGACTCTCCTGCCTCCTTTCACTTATATAATTGTTATTACATTGGGCCCATGTAGATAACTCAAGATACTCTCCCCATTTCAAGATCCTTAACTTAACCACATCTTCAAAGTCCCTTCTGCCATGGGAGGTAACAAAGCCATGTGCTCAAAGGATGAGAATGTGGATATTGGGGAGGGGGCATTATTCTGCCTACCATATTGTCTTTTTCCATTGTGCTATAGGGTGTGACTGGGGCTAGTGACACAGTGATATGGTTCTAATTAATGATACCCATGGCAAAATGTATCTGAATTTACTCTTACTGCTAAAATTGCCTTTCTCCTATGGGCTTCTGGATCTCTGGGAGACAATAATTCAGGTATCCGTACCCATAAGAGATGCTACTGCCTCTATAATGCCTTCTGCCTTTATGACAATCATTTTCACCTCCACACGTGGTGCTGTCTCATCAGCCATTTTTGTGTTTCTCCTCCAGCTCAGCCCCCTTACTCCCATCACCATAACCCATATCTCCCGATAAACGCATGAATGGCAGAGGTATCAGCAGAAACCCTAAGTAAAGCAAACCTCCAAACGCTCCCAGTCTGAGAAGTTTACCTTGTCTTATGAACACTGCTGAAACTCCTAGGATGCCACATGTTAGTTCAACTAGTTCCAGGGAAATCAGTCCCATTCAGATTAAAAAAAAAAAAAAATTAATGGAAGGCACACTGTGTTAAGAGTCAGTGACCTACATTCCATTTGCAGAATCAAACGATGGCACTCTGCTTCATTAGTGGACAAGTCACATGGCTCTTCTGGGCCTCCACATCCTCAGATGTGAAATGAGGTGAGTAACCTCTTTCTTCCCTCCCTCCCTCTTGGGACTGGTGAAAAGACCAAATGAGATCATCAACACAAAAGTGCTTTGCAAGCTGTAAAATTCATAGCTAGATGAGCAATCAGTGTAATTATTATTGGTGAAGACTCTGCAAGGAACTGTGGGAAATATAAAGATACATAAGACATAGCTTCTGCCTCTAAAGGAATCTACAATTTGTTAAGGGTAAGTCATGGACACAGATTAGCTTGTTCATGTAACCCCCTTCTAGCAGCAAGATTGCTTTTAACCCCAGTTATAGATAAAAGGCAGACTTATCATGGAGGATTGGGGGCTTTGCAGAACTTTGGAGACCTTTTAGTCATGGATGTTTGAGTATACTCTTAAATCTCCCACTTGAACTCCAATAACAATAATAGCTAAGATTTATTGAGAAATTATGATAGTGGTGAGTGTTTCTCCACTCTTAATATTCATTCCTTATGATGGGAGCTCAGTTAGTATAACCCATGGCCTGTCTCCACTCTTTTATACATTTTGTCCCTGGGGTAGTGGAGAGATTTCTCTGATGGACAAATGTGGCTAGAGGAACTAAGAACATTTCATTCAGCTCCTCCTTTGACTTCTTGGAGGAGCACGACTCCTCTACTCCTTCATGTCATCCCTGGTAAAAGAGGCTCTTTTGTGAAGTCAGCCTGTCTTGGATAAGTACTGCCATGACTGGAGATCAATTCTGAGCTCACTTATTAGCAAGTCCATTTGGCAATGACACTTAAAGCCATATTCTCCAACCTGCCCAACAAGGTGATATTTTGCTCTCTAGATTTTGTTTTATTTCTTACTCTGTTCAAGGTTATGTAGGAAGGCTATTCCAGGATCTCCATGACTAGTGTGTCCTAGGGACCATACTCAGTATTTTTCATGCCATATTTCACATAATCCTGATAATATTAATAACACACGCTTTGGAGGGTTATTATCGCATGCATTTGAGGAAGTTGAAGTAGTTTGTGCAGCTTACCCAAGGTCTCCCAGCTAGTAAGTGGGTTGGGAGTCAAACCCAGTTCTCTCCAAATCTGAAACCTGCACACTTAGCTGAGCTGGCTGTACACAGAAGAGTCATGGAGGGAATTCTCATTTCCACCAGAGATAACTTACACTCCAGCAGAACCGCAGCAATGGTCGGAATTCAGGAAATCTCTCTTCTTTTTTTCCCCTTATGGGCTGTATGACCCCTGGATTTTCATTTCCTTTTATATAAAATAGAAATAATAGTAATACTGGGACTGCCTTGGGTACCTGAATGTTGTAATGAGCACATGAGACGGTGGATGGACGGATCCTTTGAAAACCTGATGGTATGATACCAACAAAGGTGGTCAGGGTTTTCTTAATTACTTCCTTCAGGTTTTATGATGAAGATTGCTTTCTGGCAACATTTTAGGAACTCAACATTGATAAACTGTCATATGGTTCAGCACAAATTCTGACCGAAGTTTTGATCCAACAACCCTACCACTGTTGCTCTGCCTTCCTCACAGGCCCCAGCTCCCTCAGTACCCATTCTTCTCTGTGATCAGAGGACTCACACTTCAGATGCATGACCTGAACCACAGTCCCCAAGTCTGAGCTTAGCGACTGACAACTCCGCAACCTCAGTTCAGATTCAGAAATGTGTCTTATGTGTGAACTACAGATTTCTTTGTAACAGAGGAACTTCTGGGGATTGTCAAAAAGAAATTCTATGTAACAGGGACAGAATTTTAAAGTCTCTATTTGTTCTTTTTATAAAGATTCATAAAGCCACAATCCTCGTCTCAATCATAATGATGAAGCCTGAAATTAGGTTCCGACATTGCAGATGGGTTATGTGTCATGACTGAAGCTTCTCTAAGTCACCAGAGAACTGAAAACTCAATTAATTAGGGAGCAATAATACTCCACAAAAAATCTTGATATTAAAGCTAAATAGGCTATTGATGTATTTAATTTCATCATCTTCGCTTGAAAAACCAAGTGGAAAAAACTACACCCACGATGAAGACAAATTAGTACTTAAACACAGTAAAATGATTCACGGTACATTTTGATATTTGATACTGAATTTGACTTCAAATTAAAGACTCAAATTGGTCTTTAATTTGAACAAGGAATAATTTGTGAGAAAAACTATAGCCAACATGATTGGTTTTACAACTTTCAAAGACTAAACTATTAACTCTAGGTAAACTGATTACCTGCCATTTGATATTATCTTACAGACCCCATGACATTACCAATTGGCCACTCTATCCAACTAAGCCTTGATCATCGGCTCTAGACAGGATATCAGGTATGTGGGAATAGGATTTGTCACTGCCTCAAGTTTAACAAGCTCCAGGGCAGGATTAGACTGGGATGGTAGGTGCTTTCTTGGGTGAAGCATACTTCCTCACAACTGTGACTTTGGGCTTGGCCATGTGACATGCCTGACTCATGGAAGGTGGCCATGTACCAGTTCCTGGTAGAGGCTTTTAAGAGGCATTCTTTACCACCTCACACTAGACAGAATGGTCATCATTAAAAGGTCTACAAAAATACATGTTGGAGAGGGGGTATGGAGAAAAGGGAATCCTCTTGCACTGTTGGTGGGAATGTAAACTGGTGCAGCCACTATGGAAAACAGTATGGAGTTTCCTCAAAAAACTAAAAACAGAGTTACCATATGATCCAGCAATCCCACTCCTGGGCATATACCCAGACAAAACTATAGTTTGAAAAACTACATGCACCCCTATGTTCATAGCAGTACTATTTACTGCTATGACAATAAGTAGCCAAGACATGGAAACAACCTAAATGTCCATTGACAGATGAATGGATAAAGAAGATGGAATAAACATCACAGTGAAATATTACTCAGCCATAAAAAAGAATGAAATATTGCCATTTGCAGCAACATGGATGGACCTAGAGATTATCAGTCTAAGCAAAGTAAGTCAGAAGGAGAAAGACAAATACTATAGGATATCACTTATATGTGGAATCTAAAATACTACACAAATGAACTTACCTATGAAACAGAAACAGACTTACAGGCATAGAGAACAGACTTGTGGTTGCCCCAGAGATCGGGGGTAGGGGGAGGAGGGAAGGATTGGGAGTTTGGGATTTGCAGATGCAAACTAGTATATATAGGATGGATAAACAACAAGGTCTTACCATACAGCACAGGGAACTATACTCAATATCCTGTGATCAACAGTATGAGAAAGAATATGAAAAAGAATAAGTTTTATATATGTGTGTGTGTATATATATATAACTGAATCACTTTGCTGTACAGCAGAAATTAACACTTTGTAGATCAACTATACTTCAATAAAGTATTTTTAAAAAGAGGCATGCTGTGGTGTGAGTCCAGCCCCACGACCTTCAGCCTTTTTCCATGAGAATGTCATGCCCTGGAAGTGGCTGCTCCTTCAACCTGAGCCGTACATGAGAAGACATAGTGCACCTGACAGTAGAACTGGCTACAAGGCTTACATGACCTGGTAAAAAATGATAATCTAGGGCCCCTTGTTCTAAAATGAAGAATTTTAAGAACATGACAACAGAACATTAAATCAAATGCGGGACCTCTCTGAGCATAAGACCCTTTGTGATCCTATAGGCGGCACAACCACGAAGCCAGCCCTGCTGGGAAGAGCTTGGGCTGAGCCCCAGGTCTCACACAATGTGAACAAGCAATGTTTGTTGTTGCACTCAGCTTTTGATGTTGCCACTAAAATGTTGGAGTTGCTTGCTGTAGCAGATGCTAAAATAACAGACACCTAAAATGAGTAAAGCAATCGGCTGTAAAAATGTTGTTATCACGGCAAACTGGATGTCTTGGCCCCATCCAAGACAGGCAGGAGCTACTCAGTTCCTGCCAACGGTTGCCCTGTGAAGATGCACCCCTGCCAGCATGCCCCCAGTGCTGCCAGTCTGTTTTTCATTACTGGGTGGAAATCCCCACTCTATGTGAAATAATTCCACTTTTTAACACGGGTAGCTTAATTTTTAAGATATTTTACAGGGACAACAAAATCCTTCTGTTGTCTAGATCTTGCTTAGTACTGAACCATGAGGTTTCTTTCCTGATACTGATGAAAATATAAGGTGGTTGAAACTAAGAGGAGTTAAAATGATGACTGAAATTCCTTTCCCAGTCTACAAGTGGATTCCTCAAAAGTCAGAGCTTACTCTTCAGATAGAAAAGTCACAAAATAAGAGAATCATCACCTGAAACACCATGTAGATAAACAGGCTCTTCCCCCATATCCCCCATAATATAAAAGCTGCTTTTATGGAGTTTAACATAATAAAAGATATCCTTTAAATCAAAATAAAATCAGAGAACTCACTACGCCAGCAAGCAAGATAGACCTATCACATATATGTACACACACACACACACACACAAACACACACATTATTTTAAAAGGATTCATGCAAAACTTGGCTTGAATCTTACCTTTGTCACCTTTATCAAGATTCTTAACTGTTTTGGGTCACAGTTTTCTCATCAGAAAAATCGTGATTTTTAATAGAACGTCTCCTATAGTGTTTTAAGGATTAAAATAATGCATGTAAAGTTTGAGCACTGTACCTGGTACACTGTAACCTTAGCTATTATTTTTATATTAATGGTGGGGGTCCCATCTGATTTTACATACCATTGTATATCTAACCCCTAGAACAGTTCATATAGTAGATTTTAAAGTATTTGTTGAATAAAATAATGAATTACGTCCAATAGCGTTTGTTGAGATCTTACCAGCCAATGTGAGAAATGCAGAGAGAGCTAAGTCAAAGCTGTGGCAAATACTTCATTTACAGGACACAGATTCAATGTATTTAAATACTCTTGATGCTATTTAACAGAGCCATTTCCTCCTTGATTGCTAATAGAACTCCAGTTTTATTCAGCAGACAGATGGCAATGTGCTCAGCAAAGACAGGCCCCTCCCTCAGTCCCAGGGCATAGATTTTAACTGATCTAAACTTCGATTGATCTTAACCAATGGTGATAATCTATTCATTCCCCTTTGCTAGTCATTGGTTCGAGGGCAGGCTTGTGAATCAGTTCTGGCTAATGAAATACAGAGAAATTCTAATGGAGAACTCTTGGGAAATCTTTTCTTCCCAGATGAATAACTGGGAATAATAATATAAAGTGTATAGAGGCAATGGACCTGCTTCCTTCGTCTTCTTGAATGTTGACCTCTGGGGAGGTGTTGTTTGCAGCCGTGGCAGCCATCTTGAGTCTATGAGGGACAAATGACGAGAACCATGGAATAGAATCTCCAGGCTCAGAATTGTGGAGCAGTTGAATTAAGCAATTCTGGAACTCTGTTAACTCAGAACTTCTGTTAAATGAGATAATATTTCACTGTGTAAGTCAATTTTAGTTGGGTTTTCTGTTTCTTAAAAACTCACAGCATCCTAATTATACAATAATTTCTACACTGCTAAAGCACAGACTAGAGGATGGGACAGGTACAGAGAAATTTATTGTACAAAGTATACACTGTCAATTGTCAGAGGAAGGAAAAGCTAAAACACTATCAAAGTTCAGGGGCAGGTGTAGTCTTGTCTAGTTGTTTTGTCTGTCTCTGGTGGAGTGGGGTTGGAAGGATAGGGTCAAATGAAAGGATCAGAAAAATTTTGTGCCTGAGGTATCTTTTGAAATGAAATCCAAATGATGGGTAAAATTTGAAGAGGCAAAGATTATGACTTTGTTGTACGTAGATAATACATCAGAAGCAAGATGTAAAGCTAAGAAAATGTAAGTCTTGTGAAATACATTCATCGTTGGTATAAACGTAGTGAATTACTAAGGAATACAATAGTGTTTTGAAAAAATGACCAGTAACTAGAACTGCCCAAAGGGATGATCTACCTCATGGCCTAGGAGTACTAGATACATTCACACAGAAAAGCATGACCCACCCTCTCCTTCATAAATAAGAGAATTCCTGTTCATTAGAATTAATTACGAGAACGTGAGACTTGTACAACTCAGAAGGTGTATCTCACATTTGCAGCTGCCATCAAGGGGGCAGCTTCTGTCCAGCAATATCTCCACACAAGAGGGAGGATGTAGGAAGAAATGATCCATGGGTTTGTTTTGGAATTAAAACTCAGGAAATTACAGGCTTTTCTAGGGTTCTAATAGACACGTTAAGGTGAAAGTGATGGCACAGTGGCCATGGTGGGTTTGGGTCTTCTCCGGTGGCTCTGAAGCTTAACCCCTAACCATGAAAGGATTGGAATCTGTCCTAAACAAGTAACTAGTTCTATGACAGTTTTATATGACAGAAGGTTAAGTATTCTCGGCCCCTATTGGCTTCATGGCACAGTAGGTAAGATGCTGTGCTGGGAGTCAAAATAGCCCAGATTTCAAATCTTGACTCTGCCTCTTACAAGCCATAACTTCGGATAAGTTACTTAACCTCTCTCAGTTAAGTTATTCAACCAAAAAGTGAAAATAGTGCTGACTTTAGCTGTTTTGCACGAGGTGAATAAAATAATTATGTGTATGTAAACATCAAGTTCAGTAATTGACCTCTAATAAACACTCCAGAGTTTTTGTGGGAATGATGGAAGAGGAGAATGGTCTAGATCGTGAAGATACCAGAACTAGGTTTTATTTGAAAATGAAAGGGAAAATGGTGTCTATTGAAATGTACAAAACAAACAATGATCATTTACCTCCCCAATAAATTACAAATCTCTGGTATCAAAGAAAATAGTATGCGAAACCCAGAAGGCTTTTAAAAATGTCACTGAAGGTTTAATGATAATACAGAAAAAAGAAGGAAAGGAACAGAAAAAGGAGGACAGCTGGCATTTCTGGAGCCCATGTGGGTCAGACATAGTGATAAACAATTTGTGTGTGAGGCATGTAACAACTGCTCTCTGGGGTAAGCGCTCTTACTGCCCACATGTTACAAACGAAGGAAAATTAGACTTAGAAAGTAAGCCATCCCCCTCTTGCTGAATAAACTATGATTCACAGCCCACCACACAGCCACTCCTTTGCTACGTGATCATAGATAGAACGGGACCTGTGTTCTCTGTCACCAACTCCCAGACACGGTCCCTTCCAGCTATAACGTTCTGTGATTCTATGTATTTTAAAAGATTTCTCTCTGTTACAACTGCAGCTTCAGGTGCCAAATATTTTTTAATTTCCACAGAAACAGACTGAAAGGAAAATATGTATATAAACACATTTTCCTTTTCAAATTTAGTCAGTTGTGTTGTTCTTACAAATTGTACCCATCCATTATTTTAAGCACAAGTTCAACCAAACCTCCCAAACCAGGGAAAGAGTAACAGCACTGATGTACAGGAAGAAAATTTGTAAATCAAGGTCTCTCTGTGGGTGGTTAAATTGCTATTTAAAAACCATTTAGCACTAGGCAGTCCAAGGAGGGAATAAAAACAGGAGAATGTGGAAGAGACTGGTCCTTTTCCCCTCCCTATGAAAACTACTTTTGTGCTGCATCTACTAATATGATTATTTATTTAGGTGGTACAGATAGAGACATTCATTAAAAGAGATACTAGATGTGTGGGCTTATTGTAGAATTATTTTGCCCCATAAGTATATTAAATCTGATAATAAATAGGAGGCTATAGAATAAGACAGATGTAGTTTTCCATCCTAACGCTGTAACTCAGCTAACTGTGTGGCTTTGAACACAAGTGTAAAATGAGGAGAGTCATAGGACCCAGGTCTCAGGGTGGATGTGGGGATTCAATGAGGGAACATGTGATGTAAAGTAACCATTAGCTAGTAAGGATTTAATAAATATTACCTGTTAGGAAGGGGAGACGAGTGAATCAAAGTTCCTTTATATATATATATATAGAGAGAGAGAGAGAGGGGGGGGGGGGAGACAGAGAGACAGAGAGACAGAGAGAGAAAGAGGGAGAATAAAGAAGAAAAATACAGAAGGACTTTCTCCAGCAAGAGTGCCAGTATCCACACTGTGCCATTTACACACAGCAATCCTATCCTCCTGGATACTAACAAAGGGAAGTAGATATGTAACCAAGCAAGATCCTATGGGGCGTCCCCAGGACAGGCCTTCCCCCATATCCTCTGCTTTAGCTTCTCCCTGAAATACGTAGGTAATAGTGTCTGATGCACATTTCCTGAGTTGTTTTACAGATGTGAAAGCCACTACCAAATGCAAGATGTTAATTACTTGATGACCATGAGCATGTATCCCCCAGACCTACTAGCACCTAAGGACTAATAAAATTAATCCCTGTGACACTGCCCTGTTACCTCACCGTCAACCAATCAGAGAACTGTGATGACCTGATCATATACTCTGGGAGTTCCCTCCCTCACCCTGCCTTTAAAAATGCTTTGCTGAAACCCATCAGGGAGTTCAGGTGTTTCGAGTACCAGCGGCCGTAGACTCCTTGCTTGGCGGCCTGCAAAAAAAGCTGTACTTTCCTTCACCACGACCCCATGTCACTAGATGGGCTTTACTATGAGTGGATGAGCAGACCGAAGTTTGGCCTGGTAACAGAAGCACTGAACCAGGGCTAGGATTTTCTGGGAACAAAATGATGGATGTAGAAGAGCACAAACAATGAGGGCAACACAGGGTAAGAAAGAAAAAGGGGTCCACAGGTGCTGGTCAAACAGAGCTTCCCAAACTTTTTACACTGTGGCACTCAAAGAAAGAAGTGATACTCCACTGTACCAGAAGAAAACTATAGTAAATTAAGATGCTAGAAAATGACTAGCTGAAGACATGAGGTACCTCAGATTGTGAGGTTAAATAAAAGCCCTCTCTGAAGAATGACATTTAAGATGTGACTCAGTGATTAGAAGTTATCCATGGAAAGGTTGTAAAAGAGCATTTCAGACAGAAGGCCCAGCAAATGCAAAGGCCCTGAGGCAGGATATAAAAGTGGTCATTTTCTAAGAATCAAAAGATGACAGTAAGGGTGGAGACCAGTAAGAAAGGGGGCTTGTGACGAAAAGACAACTCTCAGAACGGGAGAAAATATTTGCAAACGAATCAATGGACAAAGGATTAATCTCCAAAATATATAAACAGCTCATGCAGCTCAATACTAAAAAAACAAACAACCCAATACAAAAATGGGCAGAAGACCTAAATAGACATTTCTCCGAAGAAGACATACACATGGCCAAGAAGCACATGAAAAGCTTCTCAACATCACTAATTATTAGAGAAATGCAAATCAAAACTACAATGAGGTATCACCTCACACCAGTTAGAATGGGCATCATCAGAAAATCTACAAACAACAAATGCTGGAGAGGGTGTGGAGAAAAGGGAACCCTGTTGCACTGTTGGTGGGAATGTAAATTGATACAGCCACTATAGAGAACAATATGGAGGTTCCTTAAAAAACTAAAAAAAAACTACCATATGACCCAGAAATCCCACTACTGGGCATATACCCAGAGAAAACCATAATTCAAAAAGACACATGCACCCCAATGTTCATTGCAGCACTCTTTACAATAGCCAGGTCATGGAAGCAACCTAAATGCCCATCGACAGATGACTGGATAAAGAAGATGTGGTACATATATACAATAGAATATTACTCAGCCATAAAAAGGAATGAAATTGGGTCATTTGTAGAGATGTGGATGGATCTAGAGACTGTCATACAGAGTGAAGTAAGTCAAAAAGAGAAAAACAAATATGTATTAATGCGTATATGTGGAACCTAGAAAAATGGTACAGATGAAGCAGTTTTCAGGACACAAATAGACACAGATGTAGAGAACAAACGTATGGACACCAAGGGAGGAAAGTAGAGGGGTGGTGGTGGGATGAATTGGGAGATTGGGATTGACATTATTATATTTTCTTCTTGGATTGATCCCTTGATCATTATGTAGTGTCCTTCGTTTTTTCTTGTAATAGTCTTTAAGTTAAAGTTTATTCTGTGTGATATGAGAATTCCTACTCCAGCTTTCTTTTGATTTCCATTTTCATGGAATATCTTTTTCTATCCCCTCACTTTCAGTCTGTACGTGTCCCTAGGACCGAAGTGGGTCTCTTGTAGACAGCATATATACGGGTCTTGTTTTTGTATCCATTCAGCCAGTCTACATCTTTTGGTTGGAGC
The DNA here is from genome assembly GCF_949987515.2 of Delphinus delphis. Lineage (NCBI taxonomy): Eukaryota > Metazoa > Chordata > Mammalia > Artiodactyla > Delphinidae > Delphinus > Delphinus delphis. Next base: position 44,575,405 of record NC_082685.1, on the reverse strand, counting down.
ATTTCATCCATTTACATTTAAGGTAATTATCGATATGTATTGTAATAGGATATGTTCCTATTACCATTTTCTTAATTTTGTGGGGTTTGTTACTGTAGGTCGTTTCCTTCTCTTGTGTTTCCTGCCTAGAGAAGTTCCTTTAGCATTTGTTGTAAATTTGGTTTGGTGGTGCTGTATTCTCTTAGCTTTCACTTGTCTGTAAAGGTTTTAATTTCTACATCAAATCTGAATGGGATCCTTGCTGGGTAGAGTAATCTTGGTTGTACGTTTTTCCCTTTCATCACTTTAAGTATGTCCTGCCACACCCTTCTGGCTTGCAGAGTTTCTGCTGAAAGATCAGCTGTTAACCTTATGGGGATTCCCTTGTGTGTTATTTGCTGCTTTTCCCTTGCTGCTTTTAATATTTTTTCTTTGTATTTAATTTTTGTTAGTTTGATTAATATGTGTCTTGGTGTGTTTCTCTTTGAATTTATCCTGTATGGGACTCTCTCCACTTCCTGGACTTGATTGACTATTTCCTTTCCCATATTAGGGAAGTTTTCAACTACAATCTCTTCAAGCACTTTCTCAGACTCTCTCTTTTTCTCTTCTTCTTCTGGGACCCCTATAATTCGAATGTTGCTTTATTTAATGTTGTCCCAAACGTCTCTGAGACTGTCCACCACCTCAATTTTGCAATGATTCGTTTTCTATTCGGGTATTCCACAGATGCAGCGTACATCAAGTTGATTGTGGAGATTTAATCCGCTGCTCCTGAGGCTGCCGGGAGAGATTTCCCTTTCTCTTCTTTGTTCGCACAGCTCCCGGGGTTCAGCTTTGGATTTGGCCCCGCCTCTGCGTGTAGGTCTCCAGAGAGCGTCTGTTCTTGGCTCAGACAGGACAGGGTTAAAGGAGCAGCTGCTTCGGGGGCTCTGGCTCACTCAGGCCGGGGGGAGGGAGGGGTACGGATGTGGGGCGAGCCTGCGGCGGCAGAGGCCGGCGTGACGTTGCACCAGCCTGAGGCGTGCTGTGTGTTCTCCCGGGGAAGTTGTCCCTGGATCACGGGACCCTGGCAGTGGCGGGCTGCACAGCCACCTGGGAAGGGAGGAGTGGATAGTGACCCGTGCTTGCACACAGGCTTCTGGGTGGCGGCAGCAGCAGCCTTAGCGTCTCATGCCCGTCTCTGGTGTCCACACTGATAGCCGCAGCTCACACCCGTCTCTGGAGGTCATTTAAGTGGTGCTCTGAATCCTCCCTCCTCGTGCACCCCAAGACAATGGTCTCTTGCCTCTTAGGCAGGTCCAGAGTTTTTACTGGACGCCCTCCTGGCTATCTGTGGCACACTTCAGGCTGTGTTCACGCAGCCAACCCCAGTCCTCTCCCTGTGATCTGACCTCTGAAGCCCAAGCCTCAGCCGCCAGCCCCCACCTGCCTGACAGCTGAGCAGACAAGCCTCTCGGGCTGGTGAGTGCTGGTCGGCACCGATCCTCCGTGCAGGAATCTCTCTGCTTTGCCCTCTGCACCCCTGTTGCTGTGCTCTCCTCCATGGCTCTGAAGCTTCCCCCCCCGCCCACACCCCATCTCCGCCAGTGAAAGGTCTTCCTAGTGTGTGGAAACTTTTCCTTCTTCACAGCTTCTCCCAGAGGTGCAGGTTCCATCCCTATTCTTTTGTCTCTGTTTTTCCTTTGTTCTTTTTTGCCCTACGCTTGTATGTGGGGAGTTTCTTGCCTTTTTGGAAATCTGAGGTCTTCTGCCAGTGTTCAGTAAGTGTTCTGTAGGAGTTGTTCCACATGTAGATGCATTTCTGATGTACTTGTGGAGAGGAAGGTGATCTCCGCGTCTTACTCTTCCGACATCTTGAAGGTCCTCCCAGATGATAGCATCTTAACAACTTAGGGCACTCTCTCCGCAAAAGTGCACTCAAAGCCCACTGTGCGAAAGCACCTCGCTGTCTAACCATACTGATAGCCTGTCTTTCTCCCTCAGTTCCAGGCCTGTGTACATGCTGTTCCTTAGACTGGAATAACTTCCTTTCAGTGTCCACGGTGGTTAAGCCCTACTCACTCAGCCCTCAGCTTAGATCCTGTCCTCCAGGAAACCCTCCCTCCTTTCACCAGACTGGAGAGAGGTAGCCCTTCTGTATTCTCTACAAGACTATGTACTTATTGTCATCAAGGCAAGATTGTCTCATCAAAGCAAGACTGACCCCACTTCTTTGTATCTAATGGTAGACTGGAAGCTCCGTGAGGACAGAGTTTGTCCTGTCCCCACCATGGTAGCACCAGAATCTTGTTCCCATCAGAGTTCTAGAGCGGGAAGGAGAAGGAAAAAACAAAGCAAGGAGGACAGACCAGCGGGCAGAGTGGAAGAGGGCTGGTGATCCTGTTCTGTTGTCCTGCAGGATATGCCCCGGTCCCCAAATGACCCTACTTGCCACACTTCCCCACAGGAGGCAGCAACAATTATCTGAGGCCTCAGGGTACATTTTATTTTTTAGGCTTTTAATCAGCTTCTGCTGTGTGGCATGCCTGCTTCCCCACTTCCTGAGTTATTTCTGAATGGGCATAAAGGGATGCTCTCGCCCCCTTTCATAGCCAGGTGTGAGTCTCACACAATCTGGTGAGCCTCCATCAGACACGTGCACCACACTTTCCACTTTTCATGTGGGTGTATCACTGCTTTGTTTATTTCTCTGTTTTCATTCCTGAAGAGTCATATTCCTATTTCTCCAGGGTGCCTACCATAACAGATAACACACTGCAGGCCCTTTACAAACGTGCTCTGCATTGAATTAGCAGATCCCGTCAGGTGGATGTGACAGAGGTGGGAGCAGAGACTATCTCTAAGGTAGCAGTGTCTACATAATAAGAAGAGACACTGTGAGAATCAAGGAATTTCACCAACATATCAGTGGAAGTTCTCCCTCAAAGTGCAACAAAAGCTAGCCCGACCACATCACGCAGCCAAGGGTCTGACAAACTGACGTGTTTTTACTTTCTATGTGCTGAATGCATTTTATATGCCAGGTACTATAAAAAGGGTTTACATCAATTGTATATTGATCCCCATTTTACATAGAAGACAACTAGGGATGAGAGACTCCCCTATTGTTGAGTGGCTAGTTAGGCTGCAGAGCAGAACTTCAGACTCTAGTTTGTCACTCTTCCAGCCCAAGGCTTAAGTCTCTACCCAACACTTCTTCCTTGTCTTGCCCTGCCATTGCTCTGTGTCACACTGCGGGGTCTGCTCCTCAGCCAGCCAGGAGACCCTGTAGTGCCTGGAATGCTAGTGAGACCACCTGCCATAACAGATCATAGTCCTAAATCAGGTCTCCCTGGCTGATTTGTGTCCTATCTACTTGGCCCTGATACATCACATATTTCTCTCCCTCTGGTTTTAGGTACCCAGGAATATTCTCTCTGAAATTGGAAGAGAATAAAAACAGATTGCATTGGGGTGAATCCTTTCTCTGGCCCTAATTTGCTCCTTCCTTCTTAACAGATAGGAGGAGAAAACGAGACCCAGTTTACATTACACATACACTGAGGCAGCTCCGTTATCATTGCCGTGCACCTGTTTTCATTCAGTTTCAATGAAACATGAGCCCAATTTTGCAAGGATTCACATATGCACATCCACAAAACTGCACACACACATCCGTACAGAAGAACTTGGAAGGAAATACACTAAAATGTTAACAATGGCTCACCGGATGGTGGGAATGAAAGCATTTCTAATTTTCATCTTTATGCTTTCTTATTTTCTCTTTATTTTCTGCAATGAAGATGTTACTTTTATAATCAGTAAAAGCAAAGCATCCAAAAGTCACAATGAACCAGGCGTCAGAAGAGCTCAGTCTATGTCCCCACCCTTATTCCTACCAGTAGTGAGTCCTGGAGCAAACCACTTAATTCTCTAAGACCCAAGTGCTTCAACTGTAAAATCAGAGTGCTGATTCCTAAACAGCCTTGAAAGAATTATTCCAAGGATTAGAGGCATAATGTACATCAAAGTCCTTGTTAAACTATATTTAAACCTGTGACAGCATTGTTGTTACGTAACAGTAAAGGTTATTAGTTTATTACTTGGGAGCAAGTATAGTTTTGGAAGCTCCATCTCACTGCTGAATCTAGCAGAGGTCTGAGCAACAGGCTCCCTAAAAACAAATGAATCCTGGAATTCAAAATTTTAAATGATATGGCTTCCACTGGGAGGTTACATAATCTTTTCATTACCATAGATGCTTATTATGAGATGGTATCCCCAGAGACAGTAATGGGCTTAACTACTATTAAGGGAAGGAGGGAAGGGGGAAAGAATATAAGGTACTTGCTTAAACATTGTATTTTCTCCCAGATGTAAAAATTTCCAGACAGAGAATTAAGTTACAGAGGTGGAAGGCCCCCCAAAGGGAAAAATTAGACTCTAAAAGTGCTTTGTTAAGTGTACTTTTATTATCATTCAAAATGTACATTTTCAACCTCTGAACGTGCTGGGTTTTAGGAAGAGTAATGAAGGCTGAAAGAAGCCAAGCACATAGTTGAGTAGGAAGACTAAAAAGGACGATTAAAAATAAAAAAACTTTGGACCCTATTTTCCATCACCCCAAACCTTTTCCCTAGAGACTACATTAAGAATCTTTCATTTTTTCCTAAGAACAATGGACTGACACAGAAGGGATTTCAGCAGGGAAATGAGAAGATCAAATTTAGGTTTTAAGAGAAAAATAAGCAGAACTGACTGTGGCTTTCATAAAGGCTGAAGGTCATGTTAAGAAAAATATAGTGACTAGAATTAAGGAGGTGACAATAGTCCTCCATTCCATGTTTATCCAGGAACAGTTGGAGTACTATGGTTATTTCCAAGAGCCAGGGTCTCAAGGGAGCCTGGTGCACCAGGGCTACCACCCTGGGGAGAGGATTAGAAAACATGGCCTCTCGGAGACCTTTCAATGAACAGAGATATTTCCTAAGGAAGACATTGCATGGGAAACACGATCATTAACTTCTAGCATTTGAAGGACTGTTTACACTTCTTGCCATCTTAGAGGGCAAACCAGCTTGGCAAAGATACTCTGCCCAGAAATATCAAGTGTGCATTTTGCTGTTCCCATCGGTCTATTTCTCTCCAGGAGTCTGAGCCTCAAGGACAAGGAACTGAGATCGGGGAACGCCAGTATAAAACATTCTAGGAAAAGACTGGAACTGTACGTAACTATCTAAATAATCTAAACTGAAAACACACTTCTGACCTAGGGATAGGGTACGTGATCAAAGAAAACATTGAGTTTCAAGTTATTTCTGAAGAGAGAATCTCAGTGTTACAGAAATCTAAAACCACATGCTAATTTATTTATGGACTCTTTAACAAACAAAAATATAAAAGGACTATAAAAACATTCCTCAGGCAGAACTTCGTTTTGTGGTGGAGTAAACACATAATAATAAAAGTTCATGACTGCTTCTATTCCTCCCAGCCATCTCTTTTTATTAAGAAAAAAACTTCTAATAGTACTGCCTTCTGTATTGAGAAAGGACATCCTTTACGTGCATAAACAGGAGAAAATGTATATCATTTTTCTTTATAGTTTTATCAAGTAACGAATTCTTGTTTTACTTATAAATGCACTTATGGTATAAATATAAAGAGAATTAACATATTTTAAAAGCCTTTTGTAGTAAAATATAATATAAAGTTCAGTATTAACCATTTTTAAGTGTACAATTCAGTGGCCTTAAATACATTCACATTGTTGTGCAACCGTCATCACTATCCACATCCAGAACTTTTTCATCATCCCATAGTGAAACTCTGTATCCATGAAACAATAACTTCACCCCTTCCCCAGCCCCGGTAACCATTATTCTACTCTCTGTCTATGAATCTGACTATTCCATGTATCTCATTTAAGTGAAATCACACAATACTTGTCTTTTTAAAAGTGGCTCATTCCACTTAGCATCATGTTTTCAAGGTTCATCCATGTTGTAGCACTTGTCAGAATTTTGTTCCTTTATTTTTTTTTTAAAGATTTTTTTTGACGTGGACCATTGTTAAAGTCTTTATTGAATTTGTTACACTATTCCTTCTGTTTTATGTTTCAGTTTCAGAATTTTGTTCCTTTATAAGGCTGAGTAATATTCCATTATACGTACAGACCACATTCTGTTTATCCATTCACCTGTTGATGTACTTTGGGTTGTTCCCACTTTTTGGCTACTGTGAATAATGTTACTATGAACATTAGTGTACAAACATGTGTTCAAATCCCTGCTTTCAATTCTTTGGGGAATATACCTAAACGTGGAATAACTGGATCATATGGCAATTCTATGTTTAATTTTTTGACGAACTGCCATACTGTTATTCACAATAGCTGCAATATTTTCCATTCCCACTAGCAATGCACAACAGTTCTAATTTCTCTGCGTCTTCATCAGCACTTTAGTTTTTTTTAATCATAACCATCCTAATGGGTGTGAAGTTATAAGGGTATCACTTTTTAAATTGTTGGTAGATATGTGTTTTTAGAGGTCATAGCATACGTCATATGCGTAATTATATTAAGTTCATATAAAAATTTTAACAGGTATGATTTGTTTTATGTTGGGAATGTACATCCAAGGCAACATTGTGATTTCCCAAGTCCATTTAAGGTCTTTGTCCCATTGGGATATTCCAAACACTAGGGACTATCAGAGGTTCTTTCTGTAGGTCACCTGAGAGTCAGAGGTGCGTGTTCTGGACTGAACTTTCCTGTATGAGGGATATGCTACCTTGGACAAACCCTCTATTGACTCTATGAGACTTGGATTTACAAAATAAGAGCATGGACTACACAGTTTATTATTTTTACAATAAAAGACAAAACTCCTTAAAATAGCCTTCAAGGTCTTACACGATCTGCCTACTCATCTCTAGCCATCGTCACCCGCAACCACTCTGCTTCTTGTTCTCAAAGCTTGCTACACAGAACTCTTTCCCATCCCCGATCATGCCTCGTTCCTCCCACCACAGGGCATTTATGCCATGTTTCCTCCCACCTATTCTGTTTCCCCTCTTTGAAATGCCTTTGCCTTTTCTGTTCACCTACTTCATTCCTAGTTATTCTACAGATTTAAGCTTATGTATTGCTTTCTCAGGAAAGCCTTTACTAGTGTTCTTTTCCAGTCTGTTATAAATTCTCATTGAACTCTGTGCTATACTTTTTAGAGTGGATGTTTTAGAAATATCTACGAAATTGGTGTTTCCCCAATTAATGTGTCTGTTCCTCTAAACCATGTACGCCATGGGGACACGCAACAGTGGTTGATTTCCGTAGAATTCCCAAAGCCTCAGCCAAGACCCCACACATAGATGGGACTTTTATCAGAATACTTTGGTTGCAAGTGACGGAAAACACAATCCTAACTTGCTCAAGAAAAAGTACTTTAAAACTCACAGGATGGGCTGGCTTTAGGAATCTCTTTAAATGAGAGATAAATTCAAGAGCCTTATCTACAGATGCAAAAGATTCTTTCGTAAGCTGTGGACACAGTGTTCCTCTGTGTTTCCCAGGTCACAGGTTGAGGGCCCTAGAGGTAACTGCCAAGAACATAGGAATGAGGTTCCAAGGAACAGCCTGTCAGTTCCAGCTTTATTTTATTAGCATTGGTGTGTGCACTGTTGCACTTGAGAGCAAAATATGAGCCCAACTGTGCAAATGTACACCACTCTGAAAAATCAGAGTTCCTCTGTGGGGGATTAATGTGCATTAGCAGAGAAAAGGGAGGTCAATTTTCCCTGCAGTGAATCTACTTCTTCTCCTTCCTGTGGCTTTGTCAGGTGCAAGGGGGGAAAAAAATGACATGTTCTTTACTTCAACTCTTGATTTTTGTATTTTTTTCATTAAACTAAGAGAAGAGAAACTAAGACTTCCAGTCTTTGATTCTCAGATTTAGAAGAGAGTTCAAATGGCAATGAGCCCAAGGTCTAAGAAATTCCTTTCACTCATGCATTCATTCCACAGAGTCATTGTCAATGTCACACAATCCATGAGTCTCTTCTTCCACAATGTCTTCTAAGTTCAAACTAAACCCAAATTTGTTGCCAAAAAATTGAGTTCCAGGGACCTATATTTGCTATCTTTCCCAGTTACTTAACCTTTTGATTTAAATTAAATTAATTTCTACCCAACATACAGCTGGAAGGTAGTCAAGATGTAGATTAAAAGCTGAGAAAGGAATTCTGAGATTTTTTAGCTGATACAGAATGAGTATTACCTGCAAGTAATTACGAGTTGGCCTACAACTCTAAATAATTTCCAAATTAACTTTTCTCTGCTGAATATTCTTTCATTTTATCTAGAGAATTCCCATACGATTTCATGGGTATTAAATATTAGCACCTCTACTTTATAAAAGATGAGCTAAGAGCACATTAAATCTCACCGGTTGGCAATCTGTATATCTTCTTTGGAGAAATGTCTATTTTGGTCTTCTGCCCATTTTTGGATTGGGTTGTTTGTTTTTCTGTTATTGAGCTGCATGAGCTGCTTGTAAATTTTGGAGATTAATCCTTTGTCAGTTGCTTCATTTGCAAATATTTTCTCCCATTCTGAGGGTTGTCTTTTGGTCTTGTTTATGGTTTCCTCTGCTGTGCAAAAGCTTTGAAGTTTCATTAGGTCCCATTTTTTTATTTTTGTTTTTATTTCCATTTCTCTAGGAGGTGGGTCAAAAAGGAACTTGCTATGATTTATGTCATAGAGTGTTCTGCCTATGTTTTCCTCTAAGAGTTTGATAGTTTCTGGCCTTTCATTTAGGTCTTTAATCCATTTTGACCTTATTTTTGTGTATGGCGTTAGGGAGTGTTCTAATCTCATACTTTTACATGTACCTGTCCAGATTTCCCAGCACCACTTATTGAAGAGGCTGTCTTTTCTCCACTGTATATTCTTGCCTTCTTTATCAAACATAAGGTGACCATATGTGCGTGGGTTTATCTCTGGCCTTTGTTTCCTGTTCCATTGATCTATATTTCTGTTTTTGTGACAGTACCATACTGCCTTGATTACTGTAGCTTTGTAGTATAGTCTGAAGTCAGGGAGCCTGATTGCTCCAGCTCCATTTTTCGTTCTCAAGATTGCTTTGGCTATTCGGGGTCTTTTGTGTTTCCATACAAATTGTGAAATTTTTTGTTCTAGTTCTGTGAAAAATGCCAGTGGTAGTTTGATGGGGATTGCACTGAATCTGTAGATTGCTTTGGGTAGTAGAGTCGTTTTTACAATGTTGATTCTTCCAATCCAAGAACATGGTATATCTCTCCATCTATTTGTATCATCTTTAATTTCTTTCATCAGTGTCTTATAATTTTCTGCATACAGGTCTTTTGTCTCCCTAGGTAGGTTTATTCTTGGATATTTTATTCTTTTTGTTGCAATGGTAAATGGGAGTGTTTCCTTAATTTCACTTTCAGATTTTTCATCATTACTGTACAGGAATGCAAGAGATTTCTGTGCATTCATTTTGTATCCTGCTACTTTACCAAATTCATTGATTAGCTCTAGTAGTTTTCTGGTAGCATCTTTAGGATTCTCTACGTATAGTATCATGTCATCTGCAAACAGTGACAGCTTTACTTCTTCTTTTCTGATTTGGATTCCTTTTATTTCTTTTTTTTCTGATTGCTGTGGCTAAAACTTTCAAAACTATGTTGAATATACAGATTGCCAACAAACACATGAAAGAATGCTCAACACCATTAATCATTAGAGAAATGCAAATCAAAACTCCAATGAGATATCATCTCACACTGGTCAGAATGGCCATCATCAAAAAATCTAGAAACAATAAATGCTGGAGAGGGTGTGGAGAAAAGGGAATACTCTTGCACTGCTGGTGGGTATGTAAACTGATACAGCCACTATGGAGAACAGTATGGAGGTTTCTTAAAAAACTACACATAGAACTACCATATGACCCAGCAATCCCACTACTGGGCATAGACCCTGAGAAAACCATAATTCAAAAAGAGTCATGTACCAAAATGTTCATTGCAGCTCTATTTACAATAGCCAGGAGATGGAAGCAACCTAAGTGTCCATCATCGGATGAATGGATAACGAAGATGTGGCACATATATACAATGGAATATTACTCAGCCATAAAAAGAAACAAAATTGAATTATTTGTAGTGAGGTGGATGGACCTAGAGTCTGTCTGTATACAGAGTGAAGTAAGTCAGAAAGAGAAAAACAAATACCATATGCTAACACATATATATGTAATCTAAGGGAAAAAAAAAAGGGTCATGAAGAACCTAGGGGTAAGATGGGAATAAAGACACAGAGCTACTAGAGAATGGACTTGAGGACACGGGGAGGGGGAAGGGTAAGCTGTGACAAAGCGAGACAGTGGCATGGACATATATACACTACCAAACGTAAAATAGATAGCTAGTGGGAAGCAGCCACATAGCACAGGGATATCAGCTGGGTGCTTTGTGACCGCCTGGAGGGGTGGGATAAGGAGGGTGGGAGGAAGGGAGACACAAGAGGGAAGAGATATGGGAACATATGTATATGTATAACTGATTCACTTTGTTATAAAGCAGAAACTAACACACCATTGTAAAGCAATTATACTCCAATAAAGATGTTAGAAAAATAAATAAATAAAATAAAATAAAATAAATCTCACCAGTCATGGTTACAGGTTCAGAGGGACAGAAAAAGAATAAATCTCGTGGATGATGGGTAAGCATGTCTTTCACCAGCTGCTCTGAAGTACTTTGATTCTACTATGTGTCTGGCACTGTGCTAGGGGCTTCAAATAATCTTCACATCCCATTTAGTCTTCACAGCAGCTCCATGAAAGTGGATATTATTATGCCCATTTTACAAATGGGGCAAAAGAGGTTCAGAGAATTTTGAGCCACAATTACAGAATTAGTCCCTCTCAGAGGAGGGTTTCTGCTCTACTCCTAAGTGTACGATTTTAACAATTGATACAAAGTCTCCCACTTGGAGGAACAGTTGCTCTTTCAGTGATAATTTCCCCCTATTCATATATTGAGCTTCCACCCTGGGCCCAGATCTATTTTGGAGGTTGTGGAAAAGCAAAAAAAAAACAAAAAAGTTTTGAAGACCTTACACGTTATTGCACATTCGACCAGTGAAAATGACTTAGACCAGTACAGATACATCATACATCATGGGGGAACAAAACTTGCCACCCCAAAATGTCTCTTTGGCATGCTAATTATTTTGAGCTGAAAGCAATTAAAGCTCAGAAGACTCAGGAAGAGACTTTGACCTTCCCCTGAACTGCCTGAAGAATTCTGATAGCTCTATTCCTGCAATAGGCTCTTTGTCACCAGACATATCTGCAATGAATATAGGCTAGGTGTGACAGGGGAAACCTGGCCTACAGATCAGAGTCCACTCTGTGTCTCATTGTCTTTACATGGTGCAGCAAACATTTATTCACCAAAAGTTTGCTTTTCCATCTCCATGTAAATTGCCTTCCTTCCCTCTGAACTCTCAAACCCTTACTCAGGACAGTCTCCTTTGTCTTAAGCTGAAGATGGTATTTAAGGTGAGGGTTTTGCCATTTTAGTGAGTTACTCAGTTTTTCTGGGTCTCCCCCATGTATACATGTTATTAAACTTTGATTTTCTCCTGTTCATCTGTCTCATGTCAATTCTTAGACCAGCCAGAAGAACCCAGAAGAGTAGAAAAAAACCTTCCAACAATATTTTCTATAACATTTCATTTCCACAAACTTGTTTTACAGAGAAAAAGCAATAAAGATGTATACAAAGCAATGCAAAGCATAGGCATCTACTACTTTTTGCTTAGTGACTAGTACCCCCGTATTTCCCTTTGGCTGCCTTTAGGCACTCATTCAAGAGTTTTAACCAGCAAACGTAACATGTTCTAACAAAAGCATGGTGTTGTATACACTGAGATCCAATTACAATCCACTGACCTAGAATATCCTCATGCATGAATAATTTTTTGAACCATTCATTCAATTAAAGACTGAGTACTTACTACCCTGAAGGTACGGGCCAGGGGCCACGCATAGGGCATCGAGGCCTTCCTTCTTCACCACACCAGGCTCAATTCTCTTTGCTTTTGTCCCCAGCAACTTTGCAGGAGCCAAGCCTTAGGTAAACCATGAAATCTGTCAGACCTGTTCAGATCTCAGCTACTAAATCACTATGTGATAAGAAAAATGGAAGGAGAAAAGCAACAGCACCTGCTCCCGGATGTTTTAGGATAGACAGGCTAGTACAGTACAATCTACCAAACTTTTTGAAGAAATTAGATGCAATATGCAATACTGATTTAAAAATCTATAATTGCTATTTTAATTTCTATTTTATATAACACTAAGTGCTAGTACAGATGCTCAAGACATGTCAGTTGAGCTAAGCGTTGCCAGCGATAAAATCTCACTTGCCATCCGGTTCTACATGAATGGAGTCACTAGTCACTTTAGCCGCTGACCTTCAACACACCCTGAAAGGAGTTCAGGGCAGAGATCAGGAATGATGCACTCTGTGCTCTGGGAAAACTGGCAGAATGGGCTTTGAGATAGTTATTATTTTCAGGAGAAATTTTTTATGTCCCTGGATACTTTCATCTTCCCATGCTTAGAAAAGCACTAAAATCATTAACTGAGACATCTGTTCCTTGTGACCTTGTACTGAAATGTATGCTTGGTCGCTCATAGCTGCTTCATGAAAGTCACATATACTGACCTCCCCCACTTACCTCTTTGGGACAGTTCCTCAGAGCTATCAGAAAGGCTGTCTCCCAGGTTACCAGTCCTCAGTAAATCCCCAAATAAAAGTGAAACTCACAGCTCTCACACTGTGCATTTTCATCTGTCAACAGTGGTTATACCCGTTTTGCCTTACAAGAACCCTATGAGGTAGATGCTATCATGATGTTCATTTTACAGACAGCAATGAGAACACGGAGAGAGAAACTGCCCAAGGCCATTCCAGAGCCTACAGCAGGAACTACTGTGGTATCACACTCTGTTTGCTACCCAGGTGTGCTCGGTGTTGATGATGGAATACTGGCAGAGATAGAAAAAGAAATGTTATTTTAATAGGATGAACAGAAGCTCAGGACAAACAAGAGTAACATGCTAAGGTGTTCCCTGGGTTACAAAACATCAACGTCCCCACAAGAAAAATGCAGGCTAAGAGCATCTGCATGTGGATACCGGCTGTGTGACACAGGCATTGAGCGTGTCAGAGCCTCACTTGCCTCATCTGGGAGAGGGAGAAGATGGTCAGAGCAGCTCCAAGTACGTAAAGGAGAGAGCGCTTATGAAGCCTAGTGCAGTTCCTGGCACAAGTAGGTAACTGGTAAATCAATCTAGCCTAAATCTGCAGGGGTAGATTTTATGATTCTGTCTAGTACCTGAAGACAGAGTAGAAGGAACATGTACACTGGATGAAAGGTTGTACTAAGTAATCCCACTGTTTTTTCCTCCTATACTGCTACTCCGTGCTTGTGCAGAGCCAGTTTAAACCAATGCACCAGGTAAATTCTATAGCTACGAAATCATAGGCTCTGCTGAAATGGACTTTCATTCATAACCCCTGGATTAGATTATCAACAGGTTCATTTTGGGGGTTTTGTTTTGTTTTCCTACAACACACTGCTCAGGAGTTGTGACGCATGCCAGCAACAACAGTAGTTCATAATGGCCAAGAATCTCTATAGCACATGGATAGAATAAAAGAAAAGGAACCAAGAAGCACACACAGTAGGACCTCCAAGGACAGAGGAGCATATGACTTGGGAAAACCTTCTCCAGGTTATGGTTCCATGTACCCTAGGGAAGGGGGAGGGGCTCTGAGACTCCCCAGATTCTGGTCTAGTAATTTCTAAAACTAGGTCAGGGACAGTGCTGGCCCATCCCTACGTTCTCATCACCTGGAATAAAACTAGGAAAATAATGTCATTTTTCACAAAAATAACATTCCCTTTTAATCAGTACCCTTCATTCTGAGTTCATGTACTTCCTGCACCTGGAGAGTTAAAATATCCTTCCTTTTATAAAAATCATAGCGATTATAGATGGTGGTATGCTTTGTTTTTGTCATTTAAGCTTCTAGTTGAAGGAGGAAAATATTTAGCAATTCCATGTCAAGCATTTCCTTTTCATTTTTAAAATTTTACTCCTTAAATCCAAATATATGGGAACTGACGATCTAACCCAATATCTTAACAGAATAATGAGTAGAAAAGCTGTGATAAAGTACTAAGTCCCATTCAAACATAAGTATTATTAGCACTGGCTTCTGAAAGTGTTAATGACATTACTGCCAAATTCTCAACAGCCTTTCACGGACATTATGGCTTGTGAAACAGTTTATCTAAAATGTTTTTGACCCTATTTCTAAGATCATAGCTTCTTCTTGGTGTTATTCCTTCCTAATCACTAATCTTCATTCATCTTTAAAGACTAGAAGCAGCCTTACCTAGAGGCAAGAAAATCCATCACTTCTCTTGGCTACAATTTGAAAGCAATTGCCAAGTAAACCTCTAGATCTGTCCTCCCACTTAGGTACATAAAATTATAAAGGAGAACATTATTACATTAATATCACAATTTCTACTCTGCATGAGATCAACTATGTACAGCCTTGATTCCAGCACTGCTAGTTGCTATGTAACCTTGAACGAGCCTCTTCCTTACTCAGATTTCTAGAAAATGAGAAGGTCAGAATAAGATGCCACCTGCCTCTGAAGGCCAAGCATAACAGGCTATCACTTATGAAGGACTCACTGTATAACAGGCATCACTTACATGCTTACAATGCAGCATCTCATTTAGTTTTTTCAACTACCCTATCAGGTGGCTACTATTGTAAGTGACTCCACATATAATAAGACACTGAATGTCAGAGAAGTTAAATACATTTTTAAGACTATACTTGCCAGTAAGTGACAGAATCTACATTCAAACCAGAGGCTTTTTTTTTTTTTAACGAGGAAGGTTGCAGAAACATCGCCTACTAAATTAAAATTCGTATTTGATCACACTGGAAATAGTGTAAAGTATAAATCAATAAACACTATTAAAACTTAGCAGTCTGCAGCTCAATATCAAAAAAACAAACAACCCAATCCAGAGTCTTTCGTAACAACTAAGTTTGGGAGCCTAAAATTCTGGTACAAATTATTTTACCAGATAAAGAATTAAACAGTAGAGTTCAGTAGATAAATTAGATATTTTCATATTTGTAAAATAGAGTAATAGCTACCATAAAACATTTAGTACTGTACCTAGTGCTAAATAATAGTACAAAAGTAATTATTCTATAAAACGTTATTACAAAACATAACCGTATATGTTTAAAGAGCACTTAACCTTGTAACTAAAGCACGTAGAAGGGAGGAAAGGAAAAGAAAAACAAAAATTCTCTCTCCTTTAGAGCCCTATTTGAACTCTGGTAATGGTACCTCTTGGACAGTTTCTTGTTTCCATTCACCCCATCCAACCACGCAGCTCCATGGCATGTTACAGCACTGTTAGGAGCCCCGGTTAAAAGTCTGGGAACTTGGATTCCAGAACAGTGTGGTTAAGAGGATGAGCACAGAAGTCAGGATGTCAGCATTCAAGTCAGATTCTACCATTTAGTGAAGTTATCGAAACTCTAGGTTGCAGTTTGTAGAATGTGGATAATAGGATTTTAAAAATAATAATCCACATAAGGAATTTAGCACAGTGCCAAGGATACATTTAGTCCAAAGGCACTGGGTTTGAATTCCAGCAATTTATTGGCTGTGTGACCTTAGGAAATTTATTTAACTTCTCTGGGCCAAATTTCCTTACAATAAGTAGAATATTAATAGTAATGAGCTGGGTACTAATCCTTCTGAGGATTCCATCAAACCATACATGTACAGCAAATGCTTAAAGCAGTGCTTAGCACCGAATAAGAGTGTTAGTTATTATATATATTTTTTGATGTTTACATAGCCCACTATTAAGATCTGGGGCAATCTTGGCCAAGTCACCTCTCTCTCTCTGGAACTCAGTTTCTACAATACCTGGTGGTTTCCCATTGCCTATATCTATGTTTGGAAGCAGCAAAGCCCCTGTTGATTTTGCCCAGTACTATCTGGCAGCTGTGATTTTTGCAATCAGCTAGGAGAAGCTGAAAGAGTATTGTAGAATAAGCCCTGTCTTCGCCCAGCACCTCCTCCTTTGCGTTTGTCTTTGGCTGCAAGGGACACCAGGGAAGGTCATGTGGTACTCCTCCCTCTCACTTCAGCATCCTCTGCATCTCCAAGCAGTCTACCCTCCTCAAGGCCATCTACTGCAACCCTCATCAGATGAGGAAACCCAGATCCACGGAACCCTAAGGATGGCCCTTTCTGGGCCTGTCTCTGACCCAGAATGATCCTATATTTAGCCTACAGTAGCACCCCAAAGTGAGGCTTCTTTTATTTTTTTCAAGTGGGCCACTAGCTGACACTTTTTATTTGCAAATGTTAAGTTTTTAGTCTTCTGATTCTATCAACAGAGCTGGGTACTGGCCTTGAGACCAGAAGAGGATTAAAAGTAGAGGCCATGGACTGTTTTTCAGGGCAGGTAGTGAGTTTCCAAACAGAAGGTGTTGAATCAGGTGGAAACACACACTGTTTCTGGAATGAAGCCTCTAGGCTTTCCTCTGCTCCTTCACAACCTCCAATTTGAAGAAGCCAACTATACTGGTGAGTTTTAAGAAGCCACACCAGGAAAAGACAGTTTACGATCTCAACATCATTAGGATTTATGTATATGTGTGTGTGTATATATATATATATATATATATATATATATATATGTACGTGTATATAGTATATATATGTCGGTGCTACTCTCACTTCGCCCCAGCTTCCCCCTCCCCGTGTCCTCAAGTCCATTCACTATGTCTATGTCTTTATTCCTACCCTGCAACTAGGTTCATCAGTACCATTTTTTCTTTTTAGATTCCATATATACCACAGCACCCATTGCAGCACTATTTACAATAGCCAGGACACGGAAGCAACCTAAATGTCCATCGACAGATGAATGGATAAAGAAGATGTGGCACATATATACAATGGAATACTACTCAGCCATAAAAAGAAACACATTAGTTTTTAAACAGTTACTGAAAACTTGGTGCGAAGTTTACATGTAATTAAATAGGGGTTTGAATCATTGGTCAGGAAGGTAGTTTTCTTCCTTGACACTGATGAGAGGTAACAATAGGAAGTAGGAAAATAGGTTTCAAAGACTACTGCCAGAGGAAAACCTGCTGAACTTGACAGTGTAGCTCAATTCAGCCTGAAAACCACCTGGGACTGATGTGCATTTCAAGCCAATGGTGCTGAATAAAACTCTTCTTATATACTTACTTAGTGCCTACTATGTGACAAGTACTGTTCTGACTCTTAAGATACAACAGTAAACTTGCAAAGGATAATTTTTACAAAACTGTAAAATCAGGACTTTCACGCAGATACAAATGACATGTATTAAGGATTTTATTTAACTCATTACTAATGAAGAACCAGGAAGATATTAAATCAGGAAGTTCAAAGGTGGAAACAAAGAACAGGCACTTTGAATAATCAATATTTAAATGAGCTTGTAAATAGGTGGAAAATTGGCTTCTTCCACAATAGGGGAGGGAAGGTGGAACAAAAATGGTTTACATCCTAGTGGAAAAAATCAATAAACTAGATAAATACACATAGTACATGGTACATTTGATTGTGTGGGTGGTACAGGGGAGGTGGGGTTCAATTATTGACTGGCTGGCCTGAGAAGATTCTGAAAGGGTAAAGGAATTGAGGGAATATGTTGATATCTGAACCCAGATATCTTCTTCTGTAAAGTTAGGAAATTAGACTCCCATTCTAATAAACTTTAGATTCCTTCTAGCTCAAATATTTTATGCCTCTAATTTTATCCTGGTGTTATGAAGTCTATCTTGGCTATTTTATCACATGATTCAAGACTCCCTTACCTATAGGCTTAAGGAATATGACTACTGCATGTATGTTAGAGGAGAAGTAGTGAATAATGCTCACAAGCATGGTTCAACATCGGAAGAAACTTAAGCAGTGGAATTCAGGCCAGGAAAGATATTACTCACCAAATCCATCTATCACACCAGACTCTGTTGCACCTGCTTATTATTAATTTGGTTTCTCTGCTCTTTCACATGTATTCACATGTATCTCACTCATGTATTCCTTCATTCAATGCAGATGAGAACTCAAGAGTTAATGATATAACTTGTAGAAGTCATCCTACCGTTGGATGGCTCACAGATTGAAGGGGATGGCTTCGCGGACACACATGCAGGGTCACAGGGCTCACAAGGACATGTGGCACACTGTATAGACAGCAGGCATCAGAGAAAGCTCATGGAAGGAGGTAGATAGTAATAGGGCTTTTAAAGGATAAGTGTACTTTGAAAAAGTAGAGAATACGGGAACCTTCATTTCAGGCAGGAAGAAATGCACAAGCAAATGTTTCAAGTCTAAAATGATCATCCTTGACAGTGGGGATCTATTCTTTTGTCTACGCACTCATTATTTTTATTCTGGTATAGAGCCCCGACTTTCCTTTGGGGAGCCACCCCTCAACTCACGCTCAGGTGATACTATGCTTTGGGCTTTAGGAATAGCCTGTGGCTTTGGCCTGGCTCATCAAAACTGGACATCCTCCCTGTGGCTCCTTGGCTCAGTTCAAAAAGAAAGTCAATTCTGAACTATTAGCAAAGAAAAGCACCCTTTTCCTCAGAGATCGCTAGACTTCTGTAGGGCATAAACCTGGAAATACCAAGAACTGTAATCCTAGTGAGAAGTGGCCTGAGCATAAAAACAACATGGAAAGAATCAGAAACAGAGAGCTATCTCTGGTGATCAGAATACCTGGATCCAGCCAAGTCTGAAACTATCCACAGTTACTCCCTAAACATCTCGATCACTTTGCTTGAGCCAAGAAATTCCTTTTGCTCTAGCCAACGGTAATTAGGTTTCTGTGACTTAAAACTGAACTATTATTTTAAAATACATGCCAATAAGACAATGAAAAAACTGATAATCTTGGCACAAAGAGTCTACTACGTAGAACAGTGTGAAATAAAATTGAAAAGTAACTTGAGACAGGAAGGCTTTAATAAGAGGTCAAGTGATAGAATTTTATTCTAGAGTAGGTATTTTCAAAATACAGCATGCATCAGAATCACCTAGAGGGCTTGTTAAAACACACATTGCTGAGTTCCATGTGCAGAGTTCAACACCAGGCCCCATGGCAGCCAACCCAAGGTCTGGATGGCAATCTACGGCTCAGAAAGATGAGCAAAAACAATAGGATTTCCTCTCTCGACTGATCTGATTAAAACATATAATAAGTAAGACAGTTGGCAGTGGAAGTTGAACTTGGCGGGTCTAGATACAGGGAGAGGCTGGGGTGGCCCTGCTGAGCCAAAAGCAAGAGCTCAAGAGTTAAAATAGATGTCAGCCCTTCCTCGGGCAAGAGTATCAAACACTGTCAATACTCCCTGTCTCAGCTCTACTTAGTCCACTGTGAAGGCTTTATTCTCAGGTAGGCTTCCCACCAAATGGTGACAAAGATGGTCACCAGCAGAGCCAGGCTCACGTCTTCACAACTTAGCAACCGTAGCAGAAAGCTGGCTTTTCTTTCTGAATATTTCAAACCAAAGTCCCAATAGCCTGCCTTATTGGTCTGGCTCAGGCCACATACCCATCTCCAAACTCATCACTGTGACCAGGATTGGAACAGGCCCACTGGCCAGGACTTCTATCCATCCATCCATCTATCTACCCATCCATCCATCCTTGGAGCTGGGGATAGAAGGCAGCCGTATCCTGATCAAGGATACATGGGGAGAGGAACAAAGAAAGAGGTTCTGAGAAGGCAAAAACTACAAAGCCCACTTTGACAGCACAAATTACCTGCCATAGCTTTTGTCCTTCTCAAGAAAGCCATCCTCAGGCCATGCTGGCTGGAAGCCCTTTATGCTGTCAAGGTTTTATGTAACTTGAGCAAAATAGCATTAAGGGGATGCATCTGGAAAATCCACCATAGGAGCATGTTAAGACTATCAACCAACATATATGATAGTCTTAACTAGGGTTGAAGCAGAGGAGGAAAAGGGGGACAAGGAAAAAAGGCGGGGCTGGGGAAAAGTCCTGCTTTGGGTTATGTTGGGTTAGGAAGAGTTTTTCGACCTTCTTCACCTCACAGGGTTTATGAAGCAAGGGAGAACGTACTTTGTTTGTGAGAACTCTTCCTTCTAGTAATACCTTGATCTCACAGGGTACCTCATTTCCCAAGACCTCAGAGGGTGTGACAAACCTAGCGTTCCTGTGATATTTGACTTATTCCTTTCAGGGGAGAGAAACTGAGGCAAAAGACCTGGGCAAGCAGGAATCATGGTATCATCTTACCTAGGCTAGGATTTGGAGCAAGGAAGTGGTTAGCCTCCTAAGGCATTAACGCCAATTTTCTCCATCAAACACTTCTCTTTTTTACTCCAAGAGGCTGTGACAATATTTTTCTAGTCAGGAACATAGAATTCACTGAATGACCATATCAAGAAAGGGATGTTCAATCCTCTCTCATTTCTAATCATCCCCGTTTCCTTCTCATTTCCAAGAAATGGCTAACGTTAGAAAAAAATGAAACTAAACTCTGTATTATCATATTAAAGTTTACTTCTCTTCCATATATATTTTGAAAGTAACTATCATAATCGCCTTAAACATAAATGCAAAAAGATATAAAGAAGTTGATGTGCGTTACCTGCCTTGGATTCTGGAGATAGCCCAGGCCAGACGCAGTCTGAGTCCACTGCTATTTTGATGCAAGTCTGTAGGCTGCAGTTAAATTACTCAAGGACACAGGAGTGACTAAGACTGGTTTGTTTTTGATGCTGATAGAGCAAATCAACCCAGTGGTTAAAAACAAAAAGTCACTGATACTGATGAAAGAGCTTGATAAAGTCGCAGCTCTCACATGTGCTGTATCCTCCGGTTAATGATCTCTGCACTGACAAAAAGAACTAATAGTGGCCATGAGAACGCCTGAGCAAAAAGCTATTTTGTAGGTATTAACACGACATTGAATCTTTTTCTTCCATGAAAATTCTTTTTACCAGACACAACTTCTACCGATCCCTCAAAGCCCTTCTCAAACGTCTCTCCTTTTCTGATCCTCTCCTTTAACTTCTAGATCTTACCAGACCTTGGTCCGAACTCCTTTCTAACATATGCCACCTTGGGTACAAATGCTTTCTTTACATGGCTATCACCCCCCAATGAGCATTTAGTGACCATATTAACTGCCGTCCAAGTTTCTTTTCCAAGCAGAATCGCCAGCATAGAGTAGGCCATTTTCAAGGGTTGTGGGGTAAGTGAATGCATATTGTGAGATATCACTGCAGAAACAACATTTCCTAGGAGACAGGAGTCCTGAGATCAAAGTGATAAGCCTGTATCTGCATTTTCTAGGAGACAGAGAACTTAGGTGAGTCTCAAAATTCTGCATCCACAGATTAAGGATAGCAGTACCTACATTATCAGAATTCAGGTAAAGACTACCTGAGACAATCCACTGTATAAGGCTTCATTAATTGCCAAGCCACGTAAGAGGCACTCATGACTATTTGAAGTCATAGCTGAAACCCCTACTTGAGAAAACACCAGACTGCAAAGGAGTCCAGGGTGGAGCTGGGACGCTGTCTTCTGGGTTTTTACCAAGAGACGTTTTGGTTCGTGTGAAGACCATGGACTTGGAAGAACCCCTACCACAAATGAATCTAGGCTTTGCCACTCAGTGGTAGTATAACTTCGGGAAAGTTACTCAGCCCCTCTTGCACCTCAGTTTTCCCATCTGAAAACCTGGGATAACAACAGTACGTATCTGTCCTTCATAGTATTGAATAACTGAGGTAAGTAAATTCATCTAAAGGTCTTCGACTAGCACCTGGTTTCTAATAGAGAGAAGAGAGTTGTCATTTTCCTCTTCTGTCAGTGATGGCGTCTTACTCTCTCTTAAATCAATCTCCTCCCTCTGTTCTCCTACCAATTAGTGAGGAATATAACTGTCTCTCTTCTGTATTCCTAAACTGCTCTTTCTCTTCAAGTTTGCCCAAATCCGGTTTTTTCACAGCACTGAAGGCAGCATTAGTTGGCCACCTAAAGGACAAATAAATTCAGCCTTATAACCCTCGGTGGGCCCCTGGATCCTCGGATTCAAGTCTACATTCCTTGACTGGGCAGACGAAACACTTGGGAATCCCTCGCTCCCTTCTCAGCACCACCACTCACTCATCCCCACCTTCCACTACTCTCCGTCCACACGGAATAAAGCATCTGCAGGTCCGTCAACATGCCCAGCTCTCTCTCATCCTGGGGCATTTACACCTGCCCTTCTCACTGCTGAAAAAAATCCTCTGTCATTTGCTAAATTAATCCCTACTTGTCCTCTTTGGGTCTTAGATTAAGTATGATCTCCTTCTTTGCTGATTCCCCTAAACTAAATGATCTCATACTTATAGTTCCCCATGCAATCATACATACGATGGCAACACTTGTACATGTTCTATGTCAGTACTCATTTATTCAATTGGCACGACCTACTATGTGTCAGGTCATGTGCTAGGTATTGGGTATACAGGGATACAGAAAAAAGTGGTCTCTTTAGTACTCTAAAGCATCCCACATGTATTACCTCATTTAGTTATTAAATAATCTTGCAAATTACTTTGCTTCTAACTCAGCACATTGCACTTGAATTTCCTACCACAGATGTGGCCTCCATCCCTGGAACTTAAAGCCCTTCAGAAAAGAACTATACATTGTGCTGTGCTAATTCTTACTCCCAAATATAGTGCCCAGAACATAGGCTCAAAAGAAATGTTTGCCAAATAACTATTATCCAGTCACTATACACATCTGAGCCACCTGAGGCTCAATTCATTGCCTGAATTGTGTTGGAAAAGACCACGTCTCCTTAGTTGGGTAGAGAAAGGAATCAGATTTTTCAAAAAATTTTTGAACTTTCCCTGTCTCCCTCCCTCCCTCCCTCCCTCCCTCCCTCCCTCCCTCTCTCTCTCTCTCTCTCTCTCTCTCTCTCTCTCTCTCTCTCTCACACACACACACACACACACACTCACACACACACTTTAAACAGAAAATAATAAAAGTAGAAAATGTATGGAATGCTTATATATTCTCTGTTAAGCAGATTGTTTTCGTATCACATATATTCTCATAATTTCCTTTGAGGTAGGCATTAAATTATGATTCACATTTTAGAGGCGAGAAGATTAAGGCTCAGAGAATTATTTAAGAAATTTCCTCTAGACAAAGAGCTAATAAGTAAAATGGCAAAGTTAAGAAGCTAGTCCAGGCCTGTCAGATCAAAAGCCTGAGCTTTTAAATATTATACCATGCTTATCTTTCTAGGCAAAAAGCCAAAACAATCCTAGGAGTGAATGTGTTCATAAAACACAAATTCTGTATACTAAAGTTCCCCAAAACCCGCCAGAAAAACTTTTGTCAGATAATCTTGCTTTGGTTTTGGCTCTGACTTGTCTGAATAAATTGACCCAATAATTCTCTTTTTCAATTTTTAAGTCAGGGATCAGCCCCATCCTCAATATTCCTTTGCTTAATTCCATTTCCCTCTAGATGCTGAAGTGAAATTTCTTGCTACCTAATTGCATAAAAGGTAAAGAAGGGGGCTCCCCTGGTGGCGCAGTGGTTGGGAGTCCGCCTGCCGATGCAGGGGACACGGGTTCGTGTCCCGGTCCGGGAAGATCCCACATGCCGCGGAGCGGCTGGGCCCGTGAGCCATGGCCGCTGAGCCTGCGCGTCCGGAGCCTGTGCTCCGCAACGGGAGAGGCCACAGCAGTGAGAGGCCCACACACCGCACAACAAAACAAAACAAAACAAAAAGGTAAAGAAGGAAAAGATACTTTACATTTAAATCCCTTTAGATCTAGAAGGATCCACAATAACAGTAGGCTTCCCTTGGGGAAACCTTAGCATGTGTAACCTGCATAAATCCCAGGGCCTCAGTGGCCCTCTAGTCAGAACTGCCTTTAAAGATGCATATTCTTACAGCCAAAGATGTAAGTTATCCAATATTAACCCAAGTCTCATAAGGACTATTAAATGAGTTCTACAATGTAACCTACAGAAAGCTTCTGAGAAGTGTCATACTCTACTCAATCCCTAACTTCCACACTTTAGAAACTGATGTCCCAAACCACTCGATGTTACTGTCAGCCTGTGTTTACCTTCTTTCTAAAATCAGTCTCCATCTTGTCTGGTACACACCCCCTACTCTGGTTCCTCCAGTACTCCCTTCCCATGAAATAGCCCCAAATCCCCCTTAAAGTTTGGGGAGGGGGGACCCATGGAAATATCAACAGCAGTGCATTAATAACCAAGATCCTATGTACACAGAAAAATAGATAACACAGACACTGAGGTACACTGCCACAGCTTTCCTCAAGTTTAATGATAATTTTTTTTTAAAAAGACTTCTCTCAAAATTGAGAATTTCAGACCTAAAGAGGCAAAGACTGCATCACACCATGAAATAGTTCCAGACCTGTGAACAGAACCCCTAACAACTCATTTGCAGTCCACAGGACTTCCCAGAAGACGACACGGCAACAAATAAAGCCAGTGAGAGAAATGGTACATGCTGAACCAAAAGCCTGTGAGGTCTCCATAGCAGGGTTTCCTGGGAGACCGTCTGCTGCCGAGCAGGCCTCTCAGGGCTGCAGACACTGGCCTGCCCCACCTGAACCGTAGCCAAGAAAAATGCCTCAGCTCCGTAAGTCATCATCTTGCCCCCTCCAGCTCTGCACTTCACGCTCCGCAAATGGCCCTGCTTTTTCCATTTAATCAATTGCATTATGCATTTATTGCCTCGTTTTTCACCCTGTTGTAGAGATTATTACTTGAATAAGTCTTTGTGAATTGGAAATGAGCAGAAAAGAATCACTTACAGACTTGTCAGGAAAACATGTTTTCCTTGCACTGATCTAAGAACTTTATATACCTTGAATAAACCCAATTCATCCTAATTTATGTCAAAGAAATGAGAAAGGCTGCATGTGTATGCATACACACACACGCACACATACACACACATATATATACAAATATATGTATGTATGTAATAGAAATTCCCCTCTTAGGAATTCTCTACGGCATAACTTCCTCAGGAAGAGGATACAATGTGAAAGAGCAGGTGACGCTGCTGTGAATCGCCCTCGGCTGTGTTTGGCAGTGAGCGCCTCAGCCCCCAGTCACTGGCCTGTGTCACCCTGACCATGAAGTTACGGCGGCAGCACCTGACATTTTTATCTCCCTCCCTGTTTATCTTGGTTGTTTCACAGACATTATTTCAGATCCTCAGAATGCCTGGTGCGGGAGACAAGGAGTATCAGTCCTGCTTAATGAACTCATTTGATTTGCCCAAGGTCACACAATTAACTCAAGGCCAAATAGGGTCGAGAATGCATGCTTTTCAGTACACAGGCCTGAAAACCTCTATGACATTTAGAACTTTTCCAACTGGAAGGAAGAGAAACGTGACAGGGTTTAATTGCTATGAATGTTATGCGTTCATGTAACTGCAAAGCTAGAGGTGGGGCAGGCTGCCGCTGGAGCCCTTCCGTCAGGCTTCTGGAGGAAGAAAAGCGGGGGAGAGAAGACAGCAAAGCAGGAGGGGGGTGGTGCGGATACAGAGGGGAAGGGGGGCGGAGGGAGGAGGGAGGAGGGAGAGAGCAAGCTTTTGCTGAGAACAACTGAGCGATCCTGGGCCTAAGACATTTCAGAAAAATGAGAAGATGCATTTGGTGGGAGTAAGGTGCCCAGTAAGTGGAACAGGAGGCAGGTGGCCACACTGCCTGGCAGGTTTGCCAACGGAAGGGTCAAGGAGAACTTCTGGGGTTAGTGGACAGAAAGGTCCCTCACTGACTCTGGTTGGGAAACGGGCCCTTCTCCGGAGAGCCGGGGCTTGCCTACGCACTCCAGACAGAGTTAGAGTAGGCAGAAAAGAAGAGACAACACTTAGTCTAGACCTCAAGAGAAATGAACTCATGGCTGACTTTCCTACCAGGCAGGAATGATAACAGCCTTTGCCTTTGAAAGCTAGATGAGAACAATCTCATCAGGTCCGTGTGGGGAGCCGTCCTCGCCGGCAATGAGCAGAAGATATGACTGAACAGATCATCTGGACGCCTAGAAGCTCATCTCTCATGTCTGCCATCTGCTCAGTCCTGGGGGGTGTACTGGAAAAAGCCCAGAAACCACGAAGCCCGGGGAGGTTACAAACCAACCTCTGCAACGCCCTGCAGATGCTTTTTCGCGCTTCTCCCTTACTTGAAAAATAATTAGTCATGGACTAAATTAACACACAGGCAAGTATAGGGAATCAGAGACTAATCAGAGATAATCATGCGCTTATTGCCTGGAATCTAATAATCATACATTTTTCCCATACCTTTTTTTCAGAATTTCTACTTGAAGAAAAAAATGTGTCATAAATTCGCTGGAACCTCTCCCCCGTCTACTACTCCCCATCCCAGTCTCTCCCACCCTGCAGTCAACCAATATCTTGAAGTAGGTATCTCTCCCACTCATTTTCTTATGTTTATTACATATGTACAACATAACTTTCATACTTTAAATTACATATTCAAAATAATATTTTATGTATTTTAAAAAATTTCATATGGGTCACATTTTTTACCATTTGCTTTTTTTTTTTTTTTTTTTGCGGTACGCGGGCCTCTCACTGTTGTGGCCTCTCCCATTGCGGAGCACAGGCTCAGCGGCCATGGCTCACGGGCCCAGCCGCTCGGCGGCATGTGGATCTTCCCGGGGCACGAACCCGTGTCCCCTGCATCGGCAGGCAGACTCTCATCCACTGCGCCACCAGGGAAGCCCTACCATTTGCTTTTGCAATGCAACAGGTTTTAGTTTTCTCTACATTGATGCATATTCATTTATTGTAAATGACTAGTAGATATTTATTGTAAATTTATTATACTATTTATTATTACTGTGAATGTATTATTGTATGATATGAAATTATCACAATTTATGAACCCATTCCCTGATTAGTGGACCTTTGTTTCCAGTTTTTACCACGGCAACAGTGATGCAGTAGACATTCTCAGATGTGTCTTCTTATGCACACTAGGCGAGTTTTACACACATATATATGGTTGCACATATATATACTCCCGGATATATACGTAGAAGAGCTGGGTGGTAGGGTGTGCACATTTACATCTTCACTAGATATTGACAGATTGTTCAAACTGCATGACACTCTGACTTCCCTGAGCTGCACCAAAGTGTTCACTCCTCCACGGAGGAGGTAAGGTCCAACCCATGTTGTCTCCTTACCCAAGGATTTTCTACAGGAAGTCTCATATAAAGAGATCAGTTAGCTTCAAATTGGTGCAGATGTGGTGGGGTAAAATTAGAGAGGTGTTTGTTCGTCTGCTGTCTCTTCCACTACTCCTGGAGTGACCTGAGACAAAGCAGTCTCTCTAAGTTTCTTTCCCCCATATGTGTAATGGAAATAAGACCAGTATCACCTATAAGAGTTACTGTTAGGGTTCAAGGAAATGGTACCCATTTAGAGAACCTGGGTACAGTGTCTGACTACCTAAGGGGAACTCAATGAGTGAACGAGTGTCCTTTTTTAAAAATTGTTGACCTCCATGCTATAGATCCCAAAGTTCTTTTGGGGTGACCCAGGCAGTGCAAAACTGAACAGATCGTGAGAAGCTAGTGACAAAGAGACATTGCCAAGGTTTCTCCCATGCACTGAGGTTTCACAAAAGGGTAAAGGAAAATCTCATGGGTGTAAGTGCTTGGGAGGTATTGAAAGTAACAGCAAAAGGTCCTGCTTATTAATTCATGCTCCAAGACTCTGTAAGGGTTCTTTCTTCCTTCCTCCCTTTGTTTTCTTAAAAAAAAAAAAAAAAAAATCCAAAGAACACATCATAGGAGCTCTTTAAAAAAAACTCCAAGGAACCCTGTGTGGCAAAGAAACCTAAAGGCCGCACTTACGGCTTTGTATTAAGCCTCAGGGAGGCTACTGACTGTCCTGCACACACCTGGCACGAGCTCCCGCAACACCTCCAATGCAACACATTTCTCTAGAGGCCACAGGAATAAAAATAAATAAAAAGGTGCTCTCTCTAGAATGTTAGCAGAGGATGCCAGCACCTAAAACATGAATGGGAGGGAACACAGGAAGTGGGGGGAGGGAGAGAGGGAGGGGGGGAGAGAGGGAGGGAGGGAGGGAGGGAGAGAGAGAGAGAGAGAGAGAGAATTAAAGCAAGTAGCGACTGAGAGCACAAGAACGCTCACCACCTATATTGCTGTCTAAATAGGGCACCCTGCAGGGTATTTCTTTTCCCCGACAAAGTCAGTAATGGATCGTCTGCACCAATAATGCATCCTCCCCTTTATTTTGCAAGAAAGAAAAGCACAGTAAGTAGATGCTCAGAAGTGTGGCTGCTTAGGAGTCCTGAGGAGGAGACAAAATGGGATGTCTGTTTGTTCGGTCATTAACAAATGCACTGGCAAGACTGAATCCAGGGATGTTAGGATTTGGAGCAAGAGTACGATCCTGTGAGCCACAGAGTCTAGTGGGGTTGGTGTTCCTTCCTGTCTAATATGGAGGAATTTAACTGAGTAAAGGCCCTAATGGGAAAGGTCAAAGTAAGCACTGAGGTACCGCACCCTTTATTCCATCCCTCATCCTTCCAAGTCGAGCAGGATGAAAGCCTCTGAGCCTAAAATTATCAGACCGATTAGCAGGATGGATGGGAAGACATCAAACGAGACCTGTTTCCTGGTTCAGTAAAATCTCATTAATTCAAATCCCATTTGGTAAATTGCACGTAAGCAATTGCACGTAAGCTAGAATGAAATTTACAATAGAGTGCAGCTATGAAGAACACGGTCCCAAGGAAGGAGGACCTGTTCATTAACTTCCCTAAGCCTCAGTCTTCTCACACGTTAAATGGGGATATTAATAGCAGCTTCTTTATTACTAGGTTGGTGTGGTGATCACGGAATGGGGGCTGTCAGATGCTTAGCACAATGACCAGAATGGAGCTAGTTCTCAATCAATTGGAGCTAATATTTTTAATCATAATAATCATTGGTATAACTCAAGTCAAAGAATGATAGCATTTCTGAGCCCTAAGTGATCTTAGTCATCATCTCGTGTAGCGCTCTTCCAGAAAATGAAAGGGGCCCAGACAGGCTCAGAGACTTGTGTGAGGTCACTCAGCCATTCGCTGCCTCCTGTGTAGGAAAACACGTCCAGGAACCTCTGCCACCCATGAGACACCGGGCTTAGCACCTTATGGCTGAAAGGGAGCTGTCATTAGAAAGAACTTTATGTCTTCATTAAACCAAAGCCACAGAGAATTCTATGTAGAAGTCCTAGATAAGCAGCTAGTTCAAGGGAGGATGGTACTAAAAAGAACACAGCTGTTTTAAAATGGAACAGGAAAGACCAAAACAAAACAAAACAAAAACCAAAAACTCCAGATTCAGACTTGCTGGTAAAGGGAACCATCTTTTCTTCTCAAAGTCCCACAAGGTATTTGGTTTTTATTTGTTAAAAGTAACTCAATTTTTAAAAAAATATAAATAAATAAAAGGAAGCCCCTTTTGCAGAAGGTAAGAGAAGAAAAGCAAATTGAGAATGAGGACAAGGAAAAAGGGTAGAAATCCACAGAAAGAGGACTTTGTAAAGAATTCAGCATTACAACGGCCACTGGAAGCTGATGGCCTGGAGCGACGAGACTTTTCTTTTGGCTTGTGCCTGAGGCGCCTACTCAACACCCTACTCCTAATCAGGGCAAAGCAGTTATATCGAAAAATATAACCTTAAAAAATAGATTACGTTTGCTTTTCAACTGAAATGTCCTTTGCTTGAATGACTAAAGGTATCTGTTTTGAATTCTCGACTCTGTATTTCACGGAACTGGACCCATCAAGGACATTCTATTTTTTTTTCAATAATTCAGTTCTCGATGCGTGTGTTTAGTGCACGTGCACGTAACATGCAGATGGCGTTGAGATTTAAATTTCATTGAAAAGCATGTTAGGCAACTTGTGGTTGTTTCTATTTTAACCAGAAAAACACAAAAAGATATTCTTTGTTCCCTTCCTTCCTTCACCCTCCTTCTCCTTGCCTCCCTCCCTCTCTCTTTCCCTCCCTTTAAAACAAATTGAATATGTTTAACCTGACTAATAAAAAGCCACTTGTGTTGGCCACTGGAAAAAGCCAAGTACGGCTGACCGTCATGGGAGTATGACTGATAGATACTTTGATTTTTAAAATCCATCTATTAGTGTATCCTCCTAACTGACCCCCCTAAAAAACACAAACCGAAACCCAGCATCCCATGGCTGACTTTTTCCCTAGTCCTGACAGCCCCACGTTGCACATTCAGGCCCCACTTTCAGTGGGGCTCTGGTCTGCACATTGGCTGCCAGCCTCTGACAAACATCCTCACTTCTGTCAGGGCTGCTTGTGGCCCAGAAAAAAAAAAGGGGGGGAAACAAATGTCGCTAATGAACTGGAAAAATAACACACTTGTAAGAATCAGCATAGAGATTACACATTTCCTATTCTCAGAAAAAGGAAAATCAACTCAAAAAAAAAAAAAAAAAGAAAGAAAGAAAAGAAAACATCTCCCCACCACCAAACATTCCCACCAAGTTACAGGGATTAGCGATCCTGGTGCCTGATCTCTCTCCTTCCTGTCTTACCGTGTGTGTGTATGTGATGTATGTGTCAGTGTGTCTGTACGAGTGTCTGTTTCTCCCTCCCTCCCAGGATCATAGCACCAGAAGATGCTATGTTACAGAATTGCTGTACAGCAACTTTGACAACAGAGTAAAACCTGCTGTCCAGGCTGTCCAGAGGAGGAGATTCTACATCTTAAGCGCCAGGAGTGGATGGGTAAGAAATACCATACTGCGAAGAGGACAGTGCAGCCTCGTTCCATCAGACACTAGCCCTGTGCCGCCTGCCACGTACACATCACAGTCCTGTGGGCCTTTCTGCTATTTTTCCATTGATGAACCGGGTAGCTTAAATTCCATATCGTCTATTAAACGAGGTGTATCCCAGAGGCTGATAGCACAGCTGCGTTCCTAACGGACTGGAGTGAGAGTGACGTTAACGCTAGCTGAAGTCAGTACAAATCCCCGTCTGATCTCTTGGGAGTCACCTGACTTTCGGGGAACACTCCACACCAGAACAACCAATACTTGCTGACTGTAGTAAACCTCACTAGTTTTTACTTACCCCATGTACGTGCTTTAACAAATTATCACAAACTGGTAGCTTCCAAGAGCAGAAATGTATTCACACAGTTCTGGAGGCCAGAAGTGGAAAAATCCCGGTGTCAGCAGGGCTGATTCCTTCTGGAGAGATTCTCCCATGCCTGTCTCCTAGCTTCCAGGGAATGTTGGCCACCTTTGGGATTTCTCGGCTTATCCAGGCATCACTCCAATACGTACTTCCAAATTTACATCGCTTTCTCTGTGCGTCTTCTTTCTTTCTCTTCTGAGGATACCCGTCATTGGGTTTAGGGCCCACCCAAATCCCAGACGATCTCATTTTGAGATCCTTAATTACATACGCAAAGACCCTTTTTCCAAATAAAGTCACATTCACAAGTTCCAGGGAGACACACCTTTTGGGGGGACACTATTCAAGTCGCTACATCTAGTATCTGTTCTCTAGTCTACGAGTAATAATACCTCAGTTTTTCATTAGGATACCCCAATTACTTCATGCTCAGCCCACAAAACATGGCTGGGCTCTCCTGGACTCCAAGGGTGAATCCGTGGCACAGACGAAGCCAATCAATAGCCCATCCCTACAGCCTCTCTGCCTGGATCAGCCTGCAACCTAGTTGTCCATTTAGATTCAGTCTTCGGTCATTTTCAGGAAGTTAACGGGTAAAACCTTTTTCTCCCAGAGCTGCTGGGAAAGTTAGAGGAAAGGTCTGTCTGAAAGAATATATCCCTGTAGAGTAGACTCAGGATGGGGAAAGAGCAGAGAGTTCCTGGATCCACCTGTACCTGAAGGCACCCTGAGATTTCAGTTACATGTTCTACTTAAGACCCTACCCCCCTGACTTCGCCTACTTGGGTGTTGAGTTTCCTTCATTTCCAAGTGATTTTTTTTTTTAAACTGAGTAATGCATTATCATTCATTCCACTAATATTTGAGTGTCCATCAATAACCATGCATGGTACTATTCACTAGGATAAAGTGATGATAATCAAAGATGGAGTCCCTGACTTCCAGAGTTTAAAGTCTCATAGGGATTGCTGAGATGTTCTAATGGGATTTCTGCAATGGGTAGGAGGAAGGCTTCGAGATCATCTAGCGTTCAATCCCACCTTTTCACAGAGGCACAGGATATAAGAGTAAGATCCATAAGCCAGGAGAATCTGAGGGCAAATTTGCAAAACACTGTCATCAATCCCAAAGCTCCGTGTGGAAATGAGGGTAGACAGAGAAGATGGATTGCAGATTGGCTGGCCCTGTTCAGCCCAGAAGGAGCCTGCCCTCTCCCCAAGGTAGTTTTAGCTTTCTAGCCTTAGAGGTGATCACAGCACCCCGATCTGCTCGGTAATTCCAGATGAGGAAAGACCAGCAATAATAGGAAAATACAGGCTTCTGGAGACATGGGCACCAGGAAGCACTCGGGTGTCCCAAAAGGAAAGCTAGCAACAGCCCCTCCACTGGGTAATCTTTCTAGATAAACTCAGTGAGTAGTAAGCTGGCTAAATGTCTGCTAAGAGAAACCAGTTATAGGTTACAACTGTGTGACATATTTAAAACAGCATCACCTCTTTCCAGTTCGACTGTAAATTCCTAGAGGATAGGAACTCTAGGGGATATGGTTTCTTGGTTTGGCCCTCAGTGTCTAAACATCCTTCTTTTTTTGTTTTTTGGCGGTACGTGGGCCTCTCACTATTGTGGCCTCTCCTGTTGCGGGGCACAGGCTCCAGACGCACAGGCTCAGCGGCCATGGCTCACGGGCCCACCCGCTCCGCGGCATGTGGGATCTTCCCGGACTGGGGCACGAACCCGCGTCCCCTGCGTTGGCAGGCGGACTCTCAACCACTGCGCCACCAGGGAAGCCCTAAACCTCCTTCTTATATAATGGAATCTTGTATTTCATGAAACCCAATCTACATGCCTCCATAGGAGCTAAAATACCAGGCTCTTTTGGGTCTAGGGTACGGGTATGGCCTCTGGGCTCTGCCAACTGGACATATCAGCACCAAGTGTTGAACTACGCATCAGTGATGGGAGAAGTGGGGGTAACAAACTGTGATGAGCGGTCCCTGTGCTTGTGGGCAGTGTGCAGGATTGCTGCTTTCCACAGTACAAGGTGAAGCATCTGGTGCCCAGTGACAGTAACATCTTGGCCAGTCCTGCTAGATGATTTTAGGTGTTGCTGGCTCCACGGCCTCCGAACCTGCTTCTCCCATCTTCCTGGAGATTCCTATCTACTTACTGAATTCCTTTTCCGTTTATGAGAGTTGGCTTCTGCTGTTTGTGACTAAGAACGCTGACACTGTTTCTTTGCTTTAACCCTCTAGCTAGCCCCAACAGAAGAGGTGTCCAACGAGTAGTTATTTAAATATAGTATCCTTGTTGACAACCCGCATGTTAGTTTTGCCAAGCAGGTATTATCTTCCCCCTCCCCCAACAGGTGGGAAATGAGGTCCAGAGAAGTTCAACGACTTGCAATGTCACAGGGCTGGCAGTGAGCCATCCCTTTGCACGCTGTACCAGAGGACACAGAATGCTGCCTGTCAATGCAACACATAATAATGAAGACATCTCTTATTTCTCACCTGGATATTCAGCTTCGCTTTGAGAAGTCATGAAATAAGGGTAGACTAGCCCTGCACTCCTGCTGGTAATGACCTACCAGAGCCAGGCTGGCCCTACTGTCTAGGGACAGACAGCATACTGCCCAGCTCCTAGCGGTCCCCGGCACCCCTTTTATCTCACACCCCACCCTCTTCACTCACCTTATCTGTCTGGTTGAGGAACTGTACCCTTCGACCTTGTAGAAAGCAAGAAAAAAGAATCCACATCTTACTGCTTCAGCATTAGAACAATATTCTGGATCTGAAGTCCAAAAGCTCAAAACAAAAACCAGCAACCTAAGAAGCCAGGATTGGGTCAGGGTCTGATGAGGGACCGGGGGAAGAAGGGTATCAAAATGCCTGACTGTGCTTCACGCTTTACTCCTTAGGTGCTAACCTAATTTTTTTAAACTCAAGTTCAAATGAGATCATGCAGAGTGCTTTTCATTTTTCAGCACAGTTTCATTTTCAGATTACAAAAGTAGTGTGTGTTGTGTGGTTAACTTAGAAAATGAAAAGGCAAGAAAAGAAGAAACAACATACATACACACCTCTCAATTTCTCAATCCTTGTTGGGGTATATCTACCATCTTGAATTCTCTCGTGAAGTGTTTTAAATTATAAAGTTCTCTACAAAGGTACGTTTTTGTTTTAATACACTTCGCCCACTGCTCAACTCCCACAAAACACAGA
The DNA here is from genome assembly GCF_949987515.2 of Delphinus delphis. Classification (NCBI taxonomy): domain Eukaryota; kingdom Metazoa; phylum Chordata; class Mammalia; order Artiodactyla; family Delphinidae; genus Delphinus; species Delphinus delphis. The sequence goes on along the minus strand of NC_082685.1, from coordinate 44,540,742 downwards.
AACGGAAAATGTGGAGTACTGGAAGTCAAAAGCAGGCATTCACAGACCTGGAGTCTAGGCAGACTAGGTACCCTGGTCACAGAAGAATTCTGGGACAGTCAGAGGTGAAGGAAGGGAGGGGGAAAGTTCCTCCCATCAGTCTCCAAGAAGGACAGAGTCTTGCATCCAAGTTGGCAGAGGTAGGGATTCAGTGATGTGGAATAAGTGCCCCAAAGCTTGGGATCAAAACAGACACTCCCCCCTCCCTGGAAGGAAATATGGAGGCAGTGAGGCATGATTCACGTAAAAGGGTAACCTTCTAGGGCTGGGAGAACGAATACAGCAGATGAGATACACCCCCTACCACCGAGGAAAGGATGAGCAAAGCTGAAACTTTACGGGGGAGGGAAGGTAAACTCAAAATACCTCCAGGAGGCAGGCAAGCAATGTAAATGAATGCAGTAGGCCGGGTGTGAGGAAAACCAGATGCTTCGCTGGAATATTAAACACACAGGCATAGTTTTCATTTCCACAAACAAGTGTTCTGTCTCACTTTTTGGAAACACGGCAGCCTTCTTCATTTACTTTTTATTTTCACACTTTTGAGAGAGATTTCTTCACAGTAGGAAAGACAGCAGGTCTTTGGATAATAAATGGAAAATTGACAACAGATGTTGGTTTCAGGGAGACAATTTCAAGTGGTGGTGCATCTACCAGACTGGAGAACTCATATCCCCTCTAAAGCGCTGTGCCCCAGCTGATGAGAATAAGAAAGTTAGAAATAAACATTGTTAGATGTTTCAAACTTCCAAGACAAGCCAGAAATACAAATGCTTATGTGTATTTTTCTGGCTTTTAAAGCGGGATCAAGGCTTATTTTTAAATTAAGTAGATTAACCAAATTGAACACATTCCTGTGCTCCCACAGGTACAATGAACTGCCCATTTGTGACTACCACCTCATGCCTTTTTAGATTTCCTGCTGTAGTGACACAGCCACTCAACCCAACGGGATGGACATCTGTGGCTTTCCTTCTCCTATACACTGTAAAGCCATGAACTATGATTCCTAAAACTAGCACTTCAGGGGGACAGGGACAAATTCAATTATGACCAAAGGCCAGGAAAGGAACATGAAACTGAACACACTGGGCAATACTTCTAGGAAAAGACAAATAATAGAGTAGGCTCTAGTGATAAAAGATTATATAGAATGCTATAGAATGCTTTCTAGTTTACATGGTATTTTCACATCCCCTATGTCATTGGAACCCACAATAAATTCCAAAGGTAGGCTGAAAGGTATTATTAACACCACTGATGAGAGCGAAGTACCAAAGGAAAGAGAATGCACAGGAATGGTGGCTCAGAGGTTATGTGACTTGCCAATATCAGAACAATAAGCACTGGGAAGAATGACGCATTAATTTATGAAAAAAGGAAAACTGAGTATCATTTATAGAAAACACCATAAATTAGTTTTCCTCTTTGTAAAAATACTTTCACAAAAGCATTGAAGTCAGTAGAGTAGAAATGGTTGTGGGGAAGAAAATGGTTAACGTTTTTTGTTTCACTCATGCTTTGAAGAATTAATGCTGATGTCTAATAAATCTGCTTCACGTAAAGAGTTCAGTATTGTTCTACTTAACCTTTATCTGTAAGAAAGAAGAAGGTACAGGGCACTATTTTAGGTTACTGTAAAGAAGAACCTTCCAACATCAAGAGCTATTTACCTATAGAAAATAATATAGCACCAAGAGTCTGGATACTGGGTTCTACAACCAACAGTGCATGCGGCTTTAGCCAGGCAGCAATCTTCCGAGCTTCAGTGGCCTCTTATTTCAAATGGGTATAATAATACCCGGGTATGAAAAGGGATATGTGTATATGAACTCTCTCTGCAAATTGACAAGCGTTCCACAGACATATATATAATGTAAGGTAGGCTAATATGATGGAAAAATCTACACATGTCTTTAAAATATTTTGTATTAAATGTAAACTCCTTATTTTGGAGTTCAAGGATCGTATGTCCTCTAGTCCAACCCTACCCACCCAACCTCATCTCCCCCGTGTCTGATCCCAGCTACACTCTGGACCCCTAGGAGCCTCCAGTCCCTGAGGCAGGAGACCCATGGATACATGGCAAGTCAACCCACAGGCTAAGCGCTTAGCTGCTTCTCTCACCCAATCCCACACATCTTCTTGCCTCCAACCCTACAGAAATTCCCCATGCACTATGTATGCTCCCCACTCCATTACCACTCTGTTCTAGCATGTTCACTATTCTCTACCCAAATCCTTCCTGTCTCAGAAAGACTCAAGTCTTAACTCCAAAAATTCTCAGTCTATAAAAATTGTTTTCCTGGAATTAAGAATTAGACCAACAAAATGCAGTTCAAAATTCAAGTTCACAAGCTTAGCCTCTAGGATCCTGTTTCTTTAACCAAAAAATTGTGATCCTAAGGCCTATTTTCAGAGGCTGGTTTACACAGATTTTTTTTTCCCCTCATGACACGGAGAATAGTTAACCCTTGATCACCCAGACCTGTGTAACTGTATCATGTGTGTGCCCTGTCATCCTCATCACAATTACTACGTCACAAGCTTTTGAGGACAAGAACTGTTCATTGTATTTTGAGTACCTTCTCTCTCATAGGCACTTTTCTCAGCCTGGGGCTCTCAGAGAGGCTGGCCACCTCTGTTCTCACAGAGCTCACATCCTGAGGAGAGGCAGCTGAGCAATTAATTATAACAAAAAAATTAAACAACATAACCCAAAATTAAAAAGCTGCTCCTAGCAAATGGTATAAATGAAATAACCAAGACATGTGATAAGTACACGCGGGGGTAGCAAAGATACTGACCTGCATTTTATAGAGAGTGAAAGGAGGGCTTTTTGAAGCTACAAGGCCTGACACATGAGAAGCCAGCTACGCACAGATCTGAGGGGGAAAGCAACACAGGCAAAGGGAACCAAGTAGAAACACAGAAGAAGGAACTTGGTCTGGGTCTTTGAAGAACAGCAGGAAGAGTAAAGAAGCTGAGCGAGGGGGGAGAATTACACCAAGTGATGTTGGAGGGGGCGGGGTGGGCTCCATATCTCATAGGGCGGTAAGCAGGGGAGGGCTCAGAGCATGTGCCTCTGATTTCACCATCATTTCCCGGTGGCTGAGCTGTAACATCAGTTTTCCGATTCCCTTTTTATTCTTGTTTGCCATGTGATTTCATCTAGGTCCATCCTTACCTTCACACCTGGCAAGAAAACACCTGATGTCACCCCCAGAGTCGCTGTCCCCCACCACCCTGTCATCTGCAGGAGAGGCAGGTCAGGTGAGCGACCCCTGACCCATTTGAAAGTCCTCTCCTTCCAGCCACCGGTGCTGCACTCAGTGTGACAGCCCAGTGAGAACTGCTTCAGCCCATACTGTGCTTCTTGCTGGCATTTGGGAAGTTGGCTCCGTTGCCAGAGGGAGACATTTGAGGAGAGGTTTCCATAGAAACCCAAACTTTCTCTCCAGCTGCTCATGTATTGTATCCCTTTATTTTTAAATACACATCATTTTTCTTTTATCAGCTTTTGGGCTCTTGATTCTTTGGGTACCAAAGAAACAGTATCAAATCTTGAGGAACATGAGTTCTCTTATTCTCCATTCAACACTCTTTCCTAATTGTGCTCCTGTGGCCGACAGGAAGGAGACTGGAACCTTCGATGACAAACTAACCATTTCTCCTATTAATATACACTTGCCTTCTCAGAATCCCTTAGGTGGCTAGCTCTTTAGCACCAATGTACCATTGGCATCACTGGCTTAATAGAAAAGTCTTACTAAACCATTGTCAAAGCCTCTGTCTCCTTCCCCAACCTCCTCCCTGGATGACTATATTCCAAATCTAGAAACACCTGCGCTTTTTTTCTTATTCCTACAAGCTTAGGTCTTGTCTACTTTGGGCCGTTAAAAGTGGCATTTCTTTGAGTTTCCTATCTCATACCCATTCTTAATTCATGTTAAACCATAGGCATCATTCTAAAAGTAGAAACTTCCTGACCTGCCAGAACAAGGTTAGATTCATCCGCTATGTTTTCTTCCTACCAATTTCCATAATTATAATGAAATCATTTCGGTGGTTATACGTTTGATATCTGTCCCTCTCCATTAAAATGTAAACTCCTGATGGAACTGTGTCTTATAAATGTCTGTATCGATAGTATCTAGCACAGTGTTTTGGGATGAATAAAGGAATTAGGGGAGTACTTATATTTTAGCCCAAGAAAGAAGAAGAATCAAGTTAACTAAATAAATGCTGTTTTGTGCACTTAGAGGGATGAAGTTTATTTTCTCCAAGGAAACAAGAATGTATGTCACCTGTTGTGAAACAAGTGGGAAAAGTAAATCTGTTTTGGTTTCAGCGAAGCCATCATTTGATATGGTATGGCTCAAAGCAAAGGATAACCGCATTTAAGACTTGTATAGGGGGTTTGACGCGGGAATCATGTAACGCTTCACCTCCACTGTGTACAGCTGAGCAACAGTGAGCAGTAACGTCAGCAAGGGCCAGAATTTTTCCCTCCACATGGAAAGACAAGAGAGAAAATAGAGAGGAAGGGAAGACAGAGCAAAAGAAGGCAATGAGGGAGGTAGAGGGACAGACAGAATATTTCAGAAAAGGAAAAAGAAAAAGACACCACACCCAAGGAGGAAAGAGAAGAAGAGAGACTCATGGAGACTCCAAGTCCACCTTAGAGAGGGACGAGGGAGGGGCAATGCAAATGAGCTGGGGAGGAGAAGCCCAGGGAAGGGAAAGGCGCCAACCTGCATCTCAGGAGATGAAGAACTCCTGGTAATTTACAATTCTGTTCTAAGGCAATGGACAGATACTTGGCTAGATACCTGCCATGAGGCTGATGTGTGAGATGATTTCTGTAAGCCTGCAGGTCAAACCTAATCATGGCGGCCAAGACTTACTGAGTCTCTGATATGTATGCTGGGTGCCTTCGACACACTGCTGTATTCAGTCTTGACAAGAGCCCGTTTTACCCCATGAGGAAACTGAGACTCGAAGGCACTTGCTTCAAGGCACCCAGATAAAATGTGGCAGAGCCTAAGTCTGTCTGTCTGTCTTCAAAGCTGGGCTCTGTCTATTGTGCTACCCTGGCCTGACTCATAGAAGGGGCTTAGAACAAACAAACAAACAAACAAAAACAGGTCCATCATTCTGCAACAAAACAGAGGGGGAGCCCTACAGAGTGAACATAATATGTGACACTCAACTCAACTTTCTAATAATGGACAAGCTGCTCAAGAAGGGACAGAGCTTCTCTGGGAGGAAGGAACCTCACCATGTAGAATCCAACCTGATGTTCTTTTTGAAGTAAATTTGATCACCTTGCCCCCTGGCCTAATACTCTGCCATGGTTTCCCGCTGTACTTGGGATACAACTCTGAGTTCTCACCATGGCCTGTAAGACTCGGCACGATCTCGCCCGTCTGCCTCTGCATCCTCATCCCAACTCTGGTGTGCAGAGCCATGCACGCCCACCTCTTCCTGGTCAAGCCACACATCCATCCCAGGAATTTCACACAGTCCCATCTGCCCTTCATAGACGCTTCTACCCTCCATTCTTCACTTGACTTCAGGTGACTCTGACCTTCAGAAAAGTCTCCCTAGATGTCATGATGTAATTCAGGCCCATACTTTCCTCGTTGCTGTTATACCTTGCGCTTTGCCTTTCTATCACAAGATTGTGAAAACCTCTGCATATGTAGCCATATAAAGGTTTGGTTACTATCACTAGACAGTGAGCTCCAGAAATACAGGGACCATGTCTCTAGTTCACTGTAGTCTCCCCAACCCATAGTACAGTGTCTCAGACGTTGTGGGATTATAAGAACTCAAATACTCTTTGTGGACTACTGACTGCAATGAACTTCATTCAGGAACGTTATTGAGGAAATGACAAAAGGAGTGGAGTAATTAGATGACCACTGAAGAAACTTCCAGTTACAACCATGACCTGTGTTAATAGCTTGCAATATCACTTCCCACAACAAGAATTAACTTAAACTACTCAAATAGTGGGCATCCTTTGGAAAACAGTGAAAACTGGCCTGTACACCCCACCTACCCATAAAACTGTTTTACCCTACTTTATGAGTTTTGTTATGTCTTTGTTCTCATATGCTTTTTTTTTTAACATCCATTCCCTCTTTATTCCAAGCACCCATCAGAAAGCCAGTGCCATAGAGATCCAGGTCCTCAACTACCACTAGGAAAATGAAAAACAAAATGAAGTACCAACAGTATTAGCATCAAGGCAGTCTCTGAGCCAGACTGGGCCCAGATCTGCTCAGAGCCATCAAGGCATTGCCACACCAATGACTCTGATATCACAGTCCTAGGATTTTGAGTTCACGTGGGGTCCAACTCAGAAACCCGAACTTCAGGAAAACAACAGATCTGTTATTACGCAAATAGTTTTCGATGCTGAAAAAGAGAGGAAATGAAAAGATAAGCCAACACAGACTGCATAATGCCACCTGGCTTCTAAAATAGTTCTCCCTCCAAAGTTTTAATAGGATGTCAGCTCATCTGAAACAAAGGTCTCTAATCACATAGCAAGTTTTTACTCAAATGATTTCATTTTCTATTTTGGTAGCTCTTGCCATGGTGCGATTGTGCTTTCAGAGAAAAGAATAACAGGAGATCCTGAATGTTTTTCTTGTACCGAGAGAAATTTCCACTTCTGCTGCCAAGTAACAAATGGGCCATCAGGCCCCGTGCTGCTTCTTCAGCACCGATTGTCTATCAGGCACAGTGCTCGGCGCTGGGGGATGAAGCATGGGGCAGGAATAGAAAGGGCCTGTCTTCCTGGAGCTGGCAGAGTCTAGTACAAACACGGGTCCGGCTTACACATCACAAACATGTTTGCCTTGCTGTTATAATACATGCATTATTGCGCTTTGTGTTTTACAAAATCCTCTCACAGCTATCATTTTTTGTCATCCTCCCAACAACCTTGTAAGAACAGCATGAATGTTAAGACTTCCTTCTTTTCTAAAATGAAAGTAAGGCTCAGAGACCAGAAGAACTGGCCATAAGTCACATCAGTCATGTTCCTTCAATTACACCAACAGCAACAAAAGAACAAATGTTTAATAAGCATTTATAAATGCTTAACCCTTTTCACACAATACCATAGTGAATTTTTGCAACAAATCTATGATCCTGACTTCAAAAATGAGGCTCAGAGGTTGAATAACTTATTTTAAGTCATTCAGCAAAAAAAAGATTGAAGTAGAGATTCCAATCTAAGCAATGTGACTCTATAGCTAGCATTCAACCAGTGATTTACTGCAAATACAGTATAAGCCGGTCACGTACCTTATTTTAATTGGAGCAACTATCATAACAATCAATTTGAAAATAGAGTAACTGAGGTCCACAGAGGTTAAGAGACACATTCAAGGTCATACATTTCAAAGTGTTGAAGTTAAAACAGTATCTAAATCCCCAGGATGTGAAATCCAACTCATTTTTCCACTCTGCCAAGGGTTCTCACCCCGGCACAACTGAAAGAGGAGAAGCCGTTTAGAGAGATCATCTGCTCTAAACCTCTGCTTCAAAGTGAATTGAGAGGTCCTCTCATACTGGACCTAGACTGTGCCAACATTCTGAGTGTAAGCAAGAGCTAAAAGTAGAACATTTATGGAGTCAGAAGGCTCACGGCAACCCAACACCTCATGGGTACTGGAATCTCTTTTCTAAATGAAAGTCGACTCTCACCGACGTGTCAAGTTTTGCCAATCTAAGGAGGTTGACATCTTTCTCCCTTTCAAAGAAACATGTTAAGAGAGCAATTCTCATTAGTAAGAGTATAATTAACTGGAGGTACATTTGGGTAGAATATAGGGTTAATTCAAGAGAGAGTCAGAAGATAAAACGCAGAGCAAGATTAAGTCCAAATCGTCCAAATCAGCCGTCCATTCAAAAAATCATTTACTCCTTTCTGTAAGACCAGTACTATGTTTACTCCTAGGGAGCAAAGACCAACATGACAGACACAACCCCTGACCTCTAAGACCTTACAATCTAGTACACCACGAATCAGAGGACTCAGTTTATACTTTCTTTTTTCAGGTGCTAGAAAGCTACTGAGGGTTTTCAAGAAGGGAATCATTTGACCACAGCTGTTCCTCCCACAGATTCAGAAACTCTGAGTTGAAAAGGACCTCAGAGGTTATAAGCACCCTCCCTGTGGACGTTCACAGCTGCACTGTGCACTAATCACATGTGGCTATTTAATATTCGAAATCCATCTAGTCCCAACTGAGATGTGCTCTAAGTGTAAAAAGCACACTGGATTTTGAAGACTTGGTATAAACAAAAAGTGTAAGATCTCATTAAAACTTTTTTATAATGATTAGCAACAGACAGGATAGTATTTTGGATATACAGTGTTCCCTTGTATCTGTGGGGGGCATACCGAAATCCGCTCAGGATAACAAAATCTGCTGGGGCTCAAATCCCCAGCTGGCGGTCTGTATCCACAGATTCCACATCCACAGATTCCACCAACTGTGGGTCTTAAACACAGCGCAAGATCTGGGGTTGGCTGAATATATAGATGTTGAGCTCACAGTTACAGAGGACTGACTGTACTGGGTTAAAGACATTACTCAAATTAATTTTTTTCTGTTTGCTTGTTTAATGTGGCCACTGGAAAATGTAAACTTACGTAAGTGGCTTGCACCATATGTCTTTCGGACGATGCTGCCCTGTAGAATTCCTGATAAATGTTCAACCAGGCTTTCTTGAAAACCTGCCCAGACTAAACATTCACTGGTCCTTGAGAAAGTCCATTCTGTGGCTAAATGGCTGCATACTAGGAGTAATTCTTTTTGTTAAACCATAAAGTCTGTCTTTCTGCCTATTTTACCCATTGAGAATCATGATGCTCTGCGGTGTCCTTCCAATAGCAACCTTCAGCTCTCTTTTCATACCCCCTTCCATTTTCCCCAGGTCTTCCAGCCTTCCCTTGTTTCAAGTAAATACCTCCAGTTGGTTTCATTATTCCTTGCACAGTATGTTTTCTGGGTCTCTGATGGTCCCTATCACCCTTCTCTACACGTTTTCTCAATTATCAGCATTCCTTCAAAATGAAAAACATAACTTGTCTGGTTGTCTGTTTGGAGGTAGCAGTGTATGATGGTAAAATGACACTTAGATTAGAACTTAGAGGTAAATTATTTCTCATCTCGTCCACCCTGTGCAAACTTATATAAGTAATTTCACCTCACAGACAAAAGCTTATGCAAGTGAACTTAAAAGCAAAAGCAAACCAAACCAGAAGAAAAAAACTTGCTCCACGTACAGTCTCAATAGTGAATCTTTATTTTTAACTGCCCAGCATTCCTATCTCCTGCTAATTGAACCCATCTTATCCACTTTCAAATGGCGTCATTTTTCAGTTCTTGGAAGGAGGAAGAGCAGATTCACCCTGTACCTCCAGCTCCAGGGAAGCCTGAGGCCAGGCTTGGAGAGGCAAAATCACAGAAATTGGTTCAGTGACCAGCAGAGTACTCAAATGAGGCAAACGCTTTACATGGAGAGAACCTGCTGCTACAGAGGAAGCACAACTCTAATACTTTGGGGTGGGGGACAAGACCCGATAATGCAATTCACATCATTGCAAACCCTGCTTCCAGCTGTGCTTCAAGTGATGCATTTTCTGCCTTTTTCTTTTTTTAACTGAATTCATCTATTTCTTTTTCCCCTTAACATCAGTTTGAGTCTACATCCAAGAGCCCTGCTGCTCTGTTTTCAGACGCTGAAATGCTTCCAGATCCTTGACCTTGTTTCCAGAACTTCTGATTTGTCATGTGTGTACCTGGCCTCACAAATGAACAGCAATGTTTTGCAAATAAACATGGAAGGACAGGGACTTCCCTGGCGGTCCAGTGGTTAAGACGTCACGCTTCCAATGTAGAGGGCAAGGGTTCGATCCCTGGTCGCGGAACTAAGATCCCAAATGCACACAGAAGGACACACACGTTGAGATGGTAGAAGTCAGGAATAGCTGAGCCCCTATTCTGAGTCTCTGTCCTTTTCTCTTAATATATCTAGCAATCTTTCACCCATGTCCTGGAAAAGCTACATGGTCAACACTTCCTTTACTCAACTTGCCTTTTCATATTAAAATGATACTTGTTCTATAGTTCCTCTGAGGTGCATGGCAAGTCATTAAGTAATAGCACAGCATGCCTCCTTTTATCAAATCAATGTGTGTGCAAAACCAAATCAACTTGCATTAGGATTCACAACACACTTCATCGGCACTTCTCACGGATCTTCAGTAGGCTGTATCTTACAACAGTTCTAGTTCTCTCCCCTGCACTCCCCCACCCCAGATCCTAACAGGTAGGTTTTATTGTAGCATCCAAGACCTAGAAAGGGCTTTAAGACATCGCTGCTTTATGCCATGACTTTATGATCTCAGTGTAAAACGATTTCTAGAGAATGGGAAGTGACTTTCTCAATGTACAATACAGCTGGAGACAGAGCCTAGACAAGAATTTTTGTGCTCCTAAAATATGGTATCATACAGCACCCATATTCTAAGTGGAACCCCCTGTTTAGAGGCCTCTTTGGGGAATGCAAATTGGGAGATCCCAATTTTCTTCTTTCACAAGATCATTTAACTGCATCTTGGTTTTTATAAAGTGGGCTTAACTCAGTTTGGGTGCATAAGCTGTTATTATTAATAGGACTAACCACTACTGTTTATCAACCAGGCAGCTACTATGTGCCTATGAGTACTCTCTGGCTTAATCTCTATAAATACCTCTGAGGTTTGTACTCTTAGATATTCCCTTTTTACAGAAAGGAAGCTGGGAGTTAGAGAGGCTATGTAGTTGGCCTAAATCAGACATCTGATAAACGGTCAACAGGACTGAATTCAATTTCCAGCTCTGACTCTAGAGGCTGAATTTTTAACATGAATATTCTATCTTCTCAGGAAGATTAAGCAAACTTTTTCATTAGAACATGTCTGGAAACAGACAAGGCTGTAAAATTAGAGTGATCGCTTTCTGAGCCCTCGCTGACCTGTAAAACATTTCCGTATATCACCAGCTACGCTCAGGAACACCCCTGTCCAAGTCTTCTGACCCACTATTTAAATGCACAACAACCAAAGTTCATAATGCATTTACATCTGGGATACGTGTTCAATCAGTACAGAAATTTTTTACAAAAATTTTTAAAAGAGACAGAAATGTAAAACAAGAGACAGAAGATCAGGACTTGCTGTTCTCCATATTCCCACTGCATCTTCTGCCCTCACAAATTGCAGACCACACTTCTTATCCAGCTGAGTGTCTCTTTTCAACACATGCAGAGGATCGTACTTCAAAAGCCCTGGATTAGCTGTATGGTAGTTATCTATTGTTGTGTAACAAATTATCCCAAAACTTAGTGTCTTAAAACAACACACATTTTTGGCAGCAATTAACAAACTTAGTTTAAAATTCATATGGAAATTCAAGGGACACAGATAGCCAAAACAACCTTGAAAAAGAAGTTGGAGGATTCACAATTTCCAATTGCAAAACTTACTACAAACCTAGAGTAATCAAGACAGTCTTGTACTGACAAAAGAACAGACATATAGATCAATGGGATAGAATTGAGAGTCTAGATATAAATCCTCAAATTTACAGTAATTTGATTTGTAACAAGGATACCAAGACAACTCAATGAGGGAAACAATGGTCTTTCTAACAAATGGTTCTGAGGCAACTGGATATCCACATACAAAAGAGTGAAGTTGAATCCCTACATAACACCATATACAAAAAATAACTCAGAATGGACCTGAATGCAAAAGCTCCAACTATAAAACCCTTAGAAGAAAACACAGGTCTAAGTCTTCATGATCTTGGATTAAGCCATGTTTTCTAAGATATGACACCAAAAGCAAATCAATGAAAGAAAGAAGTGGATAAACCTGACATTATCAAAACTGTAGACTTTTGTGCTTTAACAGACACTATAAAGAAAGTGAAAAGACAACCCAGTGAATGAGAGAAAATTTTTGTGAATCATCTGCGTGATAAGGGACATATCCAGAATATACAAAAAAATATTACAACTCAAAAATAAAGACAAAAAAGTGACCAAGGGTCTGAATACACAATCCTCCCAGGAAGATATACAGTCAGTAAGCACATGAAAAGATGCTTAACACGATTAGTCATCAGGAAAAGGCAAATCAAAGCTACAGTGAGATACCAATTCATAACCACTTCTATGGCAATAATCAATAAGACAGATAAGTGTTGGTAAGGATGTGGAGAAGCTCACAACAGGCACTTTGGAAAACAGTTTGGCAGCTCCTCAAAAAGTTAAACATAGAGACTCAGCAATTTCATATACATATATAGACCCTACTATACACGTACCCAAAAGAAATGAAAACATATGGAGCAATAACCACCTTGTCCAGAATTCAAAGAAGCTGAAAGCAGAAGCACTTTTAGTTGCTTCTTTTAGTTCCAGGCCAACCAGGTGATGCAGGAGACAAGCTGCTACAGGTATGAGCTGCAGCAGTGCTTCATATCCTGCTACAACTCAAGCTACAAGGCAAGATGGTTATAGTTCCATTTCTGGCTTCCAAATCTCATGCAAAATGTCTCCATGCTAATCCATAACTAGGTAAGAAAGGGAACTCTGGGAAGTGTAGTTTCAGTTTAGCTAGATTAATACAACACAAACTAACCTCAATTATTATTAAAGGATTTGTAAGTGAGGTAGGGAATGGTGTTCAGTACACAAATTACATTTCAGCCTTACCCAGAAATGGAAACTTGTACTCAATTCCCTGGTCTAAATTTCTCTTAAATTTAAGAAAGCTTCTGCAAAGGGTATGCTTTTTAAAAAAGGTTTCTCAACCTCAGCACTATGGACATTTTGTATTGGGTAAATCTTTGTAACAGGGTGTTTTCTGTGCATTATAGGGTGTTTAGCAGCACCCTTGGTATCTACAAACTAGATGGAGTAGCACCTCCCAGTCTTCACAATCAAAAACATCTTCAGACAGTGCCAAGTATTTTCTGGGGGCACAAAATTGCCTCCAATGGAGAACCACTGCTTTGAACGATACTAAATATGCAGCATCTTTGTTTTGGAATAAACTCATGTCTAGCTGAAAATAGATTATATGTTATGCTGCTTATACATTTAATTCCCTAGATGATGTTTTTTAATTATATAAAATTCTGCTTTACATAAATATTAATTCACTACATTGGAAGAGACTGTCTCTGTTTGACTTTGAGTTAAAGCTTAATAGCAAGGCTCATTTGGTCAAGGTCACTAATTAAAAGCAATGGATGTATTAGCTTTAGAAGAACCCATCTTTTATCTCAACAAGGGGAAGGATACAGCAGATCATGGACGGTCCTAGGCAAATCTATGCCTATTTCAAGGAAGTTTAACAAACTAGTTCCCTTGGTATAAAAGGCTACAGAGATGATACTCTTTCAATGGTGAATCCTCTCTCTTGACCATTTCAAATTCTCATTTGTTGTTACAAACAAATTATGCTTTTTTAGAGTGAAATGGTTGGTCTCAATCTTATACTAATGAATGACATATCCTGCAAAAGTTTCACATATTTCAAAAATGACTTTCTGAGGAAAAACACTCTTTGACATAAACCACAGCAAGATCTTTTTTGACCCACCTCTTAGAGTAATGGAAATAAAAACAAAAATAAACAAATGGGACCCAATGAAACTTCAAATCTTTTACACAGCAAAGGAAACCATAAACGAGACGAAAAGACAACCCTCAGAATGGGAGAAAATATTTGCAGATGAAACAACGGACACAGGATTAATCTCCAAGATATATAAACAGTTCATGGAGCACAATGTCAAAAAGACAAACAATTCCATCAGAAAATGAGTGGAAGACCTAAACAGACATTTCACCAAAGACAACGGCCAAGAGGCTCACGAAAAGATGCTCAACATCACTAATTACTAGAGAAATGCAAATCAAAACTACAATGAGGTATCACCTCACACTGGCCAGAATGGCCATCAACAAAAAATCTAGAAACAATAAATAGTGGAAAGGGTGTGGTGAAAAAGGAACCCTCCCGCACTGTTGGTGGGAATGTAAATTGATACAACCACTATGGAGAACAGTATGGAGGTTCCTTAAAAAACTAAAAATAGAACTACCATACGACCCAGCAATCCCACTACTGGGCACATACCCTGAGAAAAACCATAATTCAAAGAGTCATGCACCACAATGTTCACTGCAGCTCTATTTACAATAGCCAGGACATGGACACAACCTAAGTGTCCATCGACAGATGAATGGATAAAGAAGATGTGGCACATATATACAATGGAATATTACTCAGCCATAAAAAGAAACAAAATTGAGTTATTTGTAGTGAGGTAGATGGACCTAGAGTCTGTCATACAGAGTGAAGTAAGTCAGAAAGAGCAAAACAAATACCTTATACTAACACATATATATGGATTCTAAAAAAAAAAAAAAAAACGTTCTGAAGAACCTAGGGGCAGGACAGGAATAAAGATGTAGACATAGAGAATGGGCGAGGACACAGGGAGGGGGAAGGATAAGCTGGGACGAAATGAGAGAGTGGCATGGACATATATTCACTACCAAATGTAAAACTGTTAGCTAGTGGGAAGCAGCCGCATAGCACAGGGAGATCAGCTCGGTGTTTGCGACCACCTAGAGGGGTGGGATAGGGAGGGTGGGAGGGAGGCTCAAGAGGGAGGGGATATGGGGATATATGTAAGCATATGGCTGATTCACTTTGTTGTACAACAGAAACTAACACAGTATTGCGAAGCAGTTATACTCCAATAAAGATCTATTTAAAAAAATGACTTGCTGGACAAGTTAATATTATGAAGAGAGAAGATTCAACTGGTTGCATCTTATCCTTTGTCAAATCATACTCTAGCTCAAGGACAGAAAACTTGAGTATCTGCAGGGGTCAAGTAGGCAAGGTTAATTGCACACTAATTCTTAGGAACTACGGTGAACTGGTAAGTCTATGCCCCACCTAAAAAGGTATAGAACTTCTGGATACAGATGCCACTTAGGAAGGTGCAGTTTTTTGTTATGAAGCCAGGAGTCCATATATTTACATGAAATAAGTTGTCAACCAATTCAATTGTTGAAAATCATTACAAGGCAACACCACATAGGAATAAGTGTGTGTGTGTGTGTGTTTAAGTACATACCTGTGGCTAAAAGCAGGGCTCAGTTGGTAGAGATGGTGCGTATTCATTTGTATATACATCTGTGTACATGTGTGTATATACAGGTTTTGAGTTTGTCTCTAGGGTGCATTCACCCATCAGGAGGCTAGATGATCATTTTTATTCTCATCAATCAACCAAAAGGCAAAAAAAATTACTAATAACAAGGGAGGTGGGAAGACTAGTTATTTCAGAGCATTTCTCTCTCCCTACTCAGTCCTAAGTAGTTTCTCAGTAACATCAATAACTCAGTATTGCCCCACATTGTCGAAGTATCCATGGTAAGTTTACTGTTATCCCGACCAGTAATAAAAACTTGCACGTTCACAAGAGAAAACTGAGGATCAGGTCACAAAGCCAGAAATAGAGAAGCCAAGGCTCAAACTCAAGTCTCCTGAACGCCTGCCCAGTGCCCTTTGGCTACTACGTAATTTTTGGCTAGGACACTGCGGAAATTACCTGCCTTAAATTAACATAATTCTATGAGGGCTCTGTGTGCAGTCTTTATTCTTGAAAAAGACTATTTTACCCTGCAGGTCCCCAAGTGGAAATGTGTGCTGAAAACAAATTATGCTGTATTGTGTGCGCATTAATTTCTTGGCTAATATTTCAGTTCATTACGTTGTAAATCCCTTCAGAGTCACCGTGATCTGGAAGTGCATGCTTTATTGCTTCTTAATATTTGAATTCCAATACCGAAGCCTGTCAATCTACCCAGACTCATAAGTTGGCTTAACCTGATTTTCTCTGCTTCCTGACAACATTGTTTAGTATTTGCTAGGCTGTATTTGACATAAGGAAATCTCACATTACGGTTAGTCAAATAGATTGAAAGCTGCTAAAATGCCCCCCTTTCCCCAAATTTGTATAGCATTGCATTTTTTCCCCTTTTTCCTTTTGACTCTGGTGAGTCTGCTATCAAAACAATTACTGAGTTTAACTACATTGGGAAGCCGTCAAATGCATAAAACGTAGCATGGCGTGAATCTCAGGTTTTAAAGAAAAGATTAAAAAGAGTTCCCTTTATTCTCCTGAGAACTCTCTCACAGAAGAAGCTCTTAGATCTGTAGGTAACTTGGCTATCTAGTGGCCTTATGTGTGTGTGTGTGTGTGTGTGTGTGTATCTGCAAATCAAAAAAAATAAATTTCACATTTCTCCCCATTCTGTCCAGTAACTTTCTGTGTCTCTCCTTTCTTACTTTATAACAGAAAGAAACATGCTATAAGTCAAAAAGTCGTCCTCAAATCCTCGATTGCATGAATAAGGGAGAGGGAAATCTCAGTCAATCCTGTCTGTTCCAACTTCAGAATAGCTCTCAAGTTCACCCTTTTCTCCGTCTCTAACTTTTTACTACATGACCACCCCACTCTTCATTTTAGGTTGAGCCAAAAATTTCAATCTTCTACATCTCAATGGTCCTTCTCGTTTATATTATGTCACCTCCAATCCATCGGCCATAACACATTTGTGGCAGAAACTGCTGGTTGCCTTCCCAGTAAGCATTCTTCATAGTAAAAGAAACTTGGTTTTCTTCTGGGTAGCGGTGTAGTTAGCTTAAAAGGCTCTATTTCCTGATATCTCTTGCAGTTAGAAGTAGTTAATTATTTGGAAGTCCGTGAGCCAGCAGACAGCTATCGTATGAGCTCAGTGCCCTTCCCCCACCCTGCCTCCCCACTGTGTGGACAATGGAAGGGATGGTGGAGTTCCAGCAGCCATTTTGTATATGTGAGGACGCAAGCCAGGGCTAAAGATAGCAGAGCAAAAAGACAGGGGCCTAGGTCCCTGATGATTTCATCAAGTTCCCGTGTCAGCCTCAGACTGTGTTCTCTACATTTTTTTTCTATGTAATTAACCCTGATATGTTTGAACCACTGTTACTACAATTGAAAACAATCTTCTTTCTTCAAGCATACAAAGTGATCATTTTAAACAATAAATCAGACCCAGTTACTAAGCTTTGTAAATTGTTCAGATTCTCACCTTCTTGCTGCGGCTTACATGGCTCTATATGATTTCACACCAATCTCTAGCCAAACTCCTTCACACCACACCTTTGGGGGCCTTTCAGTTTTTTGTTTTTTGCTTTTTTTTTTTTTTTATAACTTTTCCCTTTACACTCGCTGGCCTCAGTGCCTTGACAGTGTGGTTGGCTCCTTCCCCATTGTTCAGATATCGCCTCAAACAGCTCTTCCTCAGAGCACCGCTCTCAGCTTTCTCCAGCTAAAAGCAGCTTCTCAATGTAGCTTTCATCTTGCTCCCGCCCATCATAGCATCTGTCCCAGTCCTTAATTGTCTCCTTTAATCATTACGTTGTCTGTCTCCATAGAAGAGAGGCCTTGTTTATTATGGAAGCACATAGCATTGAGTTGACAGACTTGTCAAGATTCTAAGGGAATGAAGTTTCCACCACTCCTGTCTAAAACACTTACTCCCCAGCCCCACTGCTCTGGCCACATGTAAATCTGACTGCATAAAACCCTCATCTTAAACTCCTCCTGTACTTATAAAATCAATTCCATCATCTAGTAAATACCTCCTTTTGGGATCTGGCCTTTTATCTAGCCTCCACTACCCACACTCCCCGAAATATATCTTTATTCTCTCTACTTTGAATGTGTAATTAAAATTCACATAGCTGGACCCTAACTCCTTGAAAATTTCCCCAAGGCATCACCTCCTCCAGAAGACTTGTAGTCCAACGCTCAAATCAGTGTTAGATGTCCCTTCTTACAGAGGTGTGGAGACTGTTACATAAAGCATTGTGCTTTGGGAGCAAATGTTCTGGCTTGGGAGTCAGACAGTTTAGGTTCAAATCCCAGATCCACCACTGAGTGATTGTGTGGCCTTAGAATAGTTCCAGTCCTCACTTATAAAACCTGAGATGACAGCAGCCCGGGGAAGAACATATGACTGATATCACATAACACGTGTAGCACCATCAATGGTAACCACATTGATGTCACTACCTAACAACACGTAACATCCTGTATCTGCTACTATCACTTTAAGAGTGTAATAAATGTCACGCATCTTCTTGATTTCCTTCCCCCTAAATTGTGAGTTCAATGAAGAGAGGGATTTGTTCTGCTTCTTCCTAAACCATAGTGCTGAGCACCATAGCTTGCACAAAATAAGTGTTCAAGCGATAACTGAATCTACTATGATGGCGATGAATTCGACTTATTAAAACATAGTATTCAGTGCAATTCTGTACCTGGCACGGTGCTCAGGGCACAACAGCTAACAGATTGGTGCTCACCTTAACAGAATTATAGTCTATTATGAGAAGATAATCCAGTGAGTATTTGCAACTGTGAGAAATGTAATGAAGGGGAAAGCACAGGCAGCTACGGGGACGTACACAAGAGGATTAAACTTTATCTAGAGGGACAAAGATTCATCACCTTCTGCAGCTTAAGCCCGCTCGCCACAAAGCCCCACACGTGGCAGGTATTAAACGGGTGTCTGCTAGTTTCTTTGTAAGAAGTGTCTACTGTATGCTCTTCTGTTTAAGGTTTTTCCCTTCACACATCAGGTCTCCAAATACCCATCAGATTTCACAACCTTGACAGAGCTCGATGTTCACTCGATGATTAAATTCCCTCAGAAAAAGGGAAGAGGAAAATGTGCAAACAAATGCAAACGTCATTTAACTTGCTCTTATTTAGAAGGAAGCCCACTATCCTGCCAGGCCAGGAGGAGAAAAGCAAAGCTTTTAAAACTTAACCAAAAAAATGAACACTGACCACAGGGTAGATGCTGGGAGGGTGGGAAAAAATACAGAGGCATCAGAGAAGAGGGAAGGAAGCACAGAAAAATAACCCGAAGAAAGTGGAAATACTGTCTGGGTTAATATGCTAGGATGGTTTCCTAACAAGTAGTTTTCATTACCAATCTATACAAACAAGGTTTAGAAACAAGCAATTATAAATAGCTGCTGAGGCATAGATTTCACGTGTTGAAATTTTCTTCCAAAGATTATGAAGTCACTCAACAAGCCCATCCATCTCAGCTTCATTCTCTGAGCGATGAACACAGACGTTAGAGTTATACAGAATTGGCTTGAATTCTGGTTGTGATGTATAACGGCCGTGTGACTTGCATAAAATAACTTCTGCTAACCATCACTTGCCCCTCTGGAAAACTGAGGTAATGTCTATTTCCTAAGGCTGAACCCAAACAGGAAAAAAAAAAGATCATAGAAACCTATGCTGAGAGTTAAATTTCTTGTCAAAATGCAAAACAGTTTTCTCTGAAATTCAAGCTTTGTAAAGCACAGCAGACCTTGACTTTCCAGCGCCAACAAGGCAGTGCCAGGTGAAGCAATTACCAGGTTGATTGCAGGGGCTGGAAACTGCTGGAATGAGTCACTGATTAAGAGATTGATTTGGATTTCTGTTTGAGCTGTGTTTGATTAGCTTGTACATGAAAGTGAGCAATCCAGTCTCCATGGACACATTTCACTGGACACAGAATAGCTCTGTATCCCCAGACCCAGCTGCCGTTCAGGAAAGAGGCATGAGTTGGTATCATTAGCCCATATTCATTTATTTTAATGAGGGTATTAAGACTGATTTATGTGATGGCTTCCAAGGCAAAAAATTATTCCAGAATTACACCTGTATAAGAGCACTTAACATTATCTTGCCAATGGGCTTTTCAAAAGGATGAAGACCAGTGTCCCCAATTCAGGAAACTTCCATTTCACTGAGCCATCAAGTTGATTGGTCAGCCAAAAAAAAAAAGGGAGCAGTAGCACACCAGGAATCAGGTTCATCTCGTGTTTCTTTTTGGAAACAAAACTCATGTTACTGCTGGAGAACTCAAAGTATAGCAGAGAACAAAATAATACTTATTCACTTGAATTTCTAAGAGTATCCTAAAGGTGGCTGTAATTCCTTTTAATAGAAATGCTCCTCTTTCTTTTATTGGTAATACTTTAAGTTACTGATATAATCGTTATTGATTTTGCTATCATGCATGATGACAGCATTAAGAGAGCTCAGTTCCCCATTTCTTTACAATAAGTAGTAAAGTCAAGAAGAACAGCTTTGCAGATTGTTTTTCTCTTTAAGCAATTTTCCCCTGAATATTAGCTCCTCCCCAAGTCCTGTTTGTTATTCTACCTCCCCTTGCCTAAGGATTGTCCCTTTATCCTCACTGTTAATTGCTGGTGGTTCTATCAGCTAAGAACAATGGAGGGGAACATTACAAAAGTCATGCCCACTAATATCAGGCTTTACTCAATTGAAAATATGGGGAAAATAACTTTCTACGAAGGACTGTGAAACATTCGTAGGAAGAGATTTTTCAATGCCTGCACTGGTATTGATGTGAAGAGAGATAAAAATTTAGTGATTTAATACTTACTGATTTATTTGTAAGCTATTCCTTTAATCTCAGACTTGCCTGTTAACCTTAAACTATGAAATTAAAATCTGACTCTGGACATTCATCAATGAATCCCCAGTTTTTTGTTCATTAGTATTTCTCACATAAGGTGCTTGATAAATCCAACAAAGTAATGAATAAGATGGAGGCTTAGTTTACCAGGACTATTCTTGCCTGTTCACTGTCAACCCTCCTTGTTAGGGAAGTGAAATTAACGGGAACTATGGTCGTATTTGTCCTTATTCAGACCTTCCCAGGCTCACAGGATGGATATATAGCCTCTCAAGTGCATCCTTGGACCTTGATGCAAGGATCCACCCATTATGCAAACTGACAATAAAATATTCATAATAGTAAACAGTTTTTAAAAAGTAATTTTAGAATTTAAGAGCTGGAAGGGAAGACAGTGCTAAAATTAACAGCACTATTCAAGTCGCTACTTATGTCCTGACCCAACAGGATAAAAATGTTACTTTCAGCCCAGGTATGGAATCCAAACCACATACTAAAAATATATATATATTTACAAAGGCGCTCACATTTCAGTACGAGATTGTCTCCAGATTACTATTTATTATCAAGGCAAGAATATCTCAAGAAACGGGACAAGTTTCCTAAGTGAAACCACCTTGAGCTTGCTTTGAAACTCTGGGAATATACCAGTGTTTCTATTACTAGCACCTCACCCTTCCAAAAATAAATGCAATCAAGCTTCCAGATACTTCTAAACATATTGCACTTTTACTTTCTACCTGAACACAAGACATCTCCCAGGTGTTTGTGATCTTTATGTATTAAAAGTAAAGTTTAGGGCTTCCCTGGTGGTGCAGTTGTTGCGAGTCCACCTGCCGATGCAGGGGACACGGGTTCATGCCCTGGTCCGGGAAGATCCCACGTGCCGTGGAGTGCCTAGGCCCGTGAGCCATGGCCGCTGAGCCTGCGCGTCCAGAGCCCGTGCTCCGCAACGGGAGAGGCCACAACAGTGAGAGGCCCGTGTACCACAAAAAAAAAAAAAAAAAAAAAAAAATAGCTTTAAGGTATATATCCATCGATCTCCCGCATCTGATTTCACATCTTGTTAGTTTGAACTGAATTCATTTATTTTATCTTTCAGTCTAACACCATCAGTAATTTCACATGAGAATCAACTCTAATATGTTCATATCTCATAAAGAAAGATGAATGGTCCTGCCAAGAAGATCTATTCCTTTAGGTGTGCTTCTCCAGTGAAGGAGATCTCTGCTGATGCAGAGCAAGAGGCTAGAACGATGTTTGATTTTCATAGATTTAACTGATCCTGTCATATCCTCAGGAATAATAGCTCTGTCAATCAGGAGACCATTAGCTTTAAATTGGTTATTTTGACATTGCTACCTATGGCTTCCCTTTATGCCAAACATCTAGGCTGATGAATTTATTATACTATAGCTGGTGGTTTCACCCATGCTACAAAATGAGAACAATTCAAGTAAGTAATCCCAGGGAACAAACTATTACATCATGAAACTTCCATCTCCCAGCAACTATTTTAAACACTTAAGTCCTTTGGACTATCAAAACAATGGGACAATATTCATGATATCTCCATTTATAGAAAACTGGTCATTTCATTATTTCTAAGTATAAGAAAGAAACGGTGCCTATCCAAGTAGATTGAGCAAAAAGGAACATTTTCAGTAAGACAGAGGCAACTGACCATATCTAAATATAGTGTGGGGTGTTGGGATAACAAAAACTAATTTCTGATCCCATCAATATGACTGATGTCCAGGTTCAAGCATCAACCTGGTTTTGATGAACTTTACAACATAAGTTCCCAGCACTCCAGAGACAAAGTAAATCTACTGTTAAAAAAAAAAAAAAAATAGGGGAAGGTAAAAATCATGATTCTCATAGAGGTATAAAAATTAACATGGGTTAAAGATTTTATTCAACTCATGCAGGAACCAGCAGATGTTGTAAACTTTTGCAAAGCACAAGTCACAGATGCATACCTTTCTATAAAGAAATCTTGAAATAAAGTACAAAATGGAGGTACAACTTTTTTTTGAATTTTATTTTATTTTTTATACAGCAGGTTCTTATTAGTCATCCATTCTATACACATCAGTGTATACATGTCAATCCCAATCTCCCAATTCATCACACCACCACCCCCGCCCCACCACATTCCCTCCCTGGTGTCCATACGTTTGTTCTCTACATCAGTGTCTCTACTTCTGCCCTGCAAACTGGTTCATCTGTACCATTTCTCTAGATTCCACCTATATGCGTTAATATACGATATTTGTCTTTCTCTTTTTGGCTTACTTCACTCTGTATGACAGTCTCTAGATCCATCCACGTCTCTACAAATGACCCAATTTCGTTCCTTTTATCGCTGAGTAATATTCCATTATATATATGTACCAAATCTTCCTTACCCATTTGTCTGTCGATGGGCATTTAGGTTGCTTCCATGACCTCACTATTGTAAATAGTGCTGCAATGAACATTAGGGTGCATGTATCTTTTTGAATTATGGTATTCTCTAGGTATATGCCCAGTAGTGGGATTGCTGGGTCATATGGTAGTTCTATTTTTAGTTTTTTAAGGAATCTCCATACTGTTCTCCATAGTGGCTGTATCAAGTTACATTCCCACCAACAGTGCAAGAGGGTTCCCTTTTCTCCACACCCACTCCAGCATTTGTTGTTTGTAGATTTTCTGATGATGCCCATTCTAACTGGTGTGAGGTGATACCTCATAGTAGTTTTGATTTGCATTTCTCTAATAATTAGTGATGTTGAGCAGCTTTTCAGGTGCTTCTTGGCCACCTGTATGTCTTCTTTGGAGAAATGTCTATTTAGGTCTTCTGCCCATTTTTGGATTGGGTTGTTTCTTTCTTTAATATTGAGCTGAATGAGCTGTTTATATATTTTTGAGATTAATCCTTTGTCCATTGATTCATTTGCAAATATTTTCTCCGATTCTGAGGGTTGTCTTTTCGTCTTGTTTATGGCTTCCTTTGCTGTACAAAAGCTTTGAAGTTTCATTAGGTCTGTTTATTTGTTTATTTTTGTTTTTATTTCCATTACTCTAGGAGGTGGAACAAAACATCTCTTGCTGTGATTTATGTCATAGAATGTTCTGCCTATGTTTTCCTCTAAGAGTTTTATAGTGTCCAGTCTTATATTTAGGTCTCTAATCCATTTTGAGTTTATTTTTGTGTATGGTGTTAGGGAGTATTCTAATTATTTTTTTTTACATGTAGCTGTCCAGTTTTCCCAGCACCACTTATTGAAGAGACTGTCTTCTCTCCATTGTATATCCTTGCCTCCTTTGTCATAGACTGGTTGACCATAGGTGCATGGGTTTATTGCTGGGCTTTTTTTCTTGTTCCATTGATCTATACTTCTGTTTTTGTGCCAGTACCATATTGTCTTGATTACTGTAACTTTGTAGTATAGTCTGAGGTCAGGGAGTCTGATTCCTCCAGCTCTGTTTTTCTCCCTCAAGACTGCATTGGCTATTAGGGGTCTCTTTTGTGTCTGCATACAAATTTTAAAATTTTTTGCTCTAGTTCCGTAAAAAATGCCATAGGTAATTTGATAGGGATTGCATTGAATCTGTAGATTGCTTTCGGTACTATAGTCATTTTCACAATATTGATTCTTCTAATCTAAGAACATGGTATATCTCTCCATCTGCTTTTGTCATCTTTGATTTCTTTCATCAGTGTCTTATAGTTTTCTGCATAAAGGTCTTTCCTCTCCCTAGGTGGTTTATTCTTAGGTATTTTATTCTGTTTGGTGCAGTGGTAAATGGGAGTGTTTCCTTAATTTCTTTTTCAGATTTTTCATCATTAGTGTTTAGGAATGCAAGAGATTTCTGTGCATTAATTTTGTATCCTGCAACTTTACCAAATTCATTGATTAGTTCTAATAGTTTTCTGGTGGCATCTTTAGGATTCTCTATGTATAGTATCATGTCATCTGCAAACAGTGACAGTTTTACTTCTTCTTTTCCAATCTGTATTCCTTTTCTTTTTCTTCTCTGATTGCCATGGCTAGGACTTCCAAAACTATGTTGAATAGTAGTGGTAAGAGTGGACATCCTTGTCTCGTTCCTAATCTTAGAGGAAATGCTTTCAGTTTTTTACCATTGAGAATGATGTTTGCTGTGGGTTTACTCTAAATGGCCTTTATTATGTTGAGGTAGGTTCCCTCTATGCCCACTTTCTGGAGAGTTTTTATCATAAATGGGTGTTGAATTTTGTCAAAAGCTTTTTCTGCATCTATTGAGATGATCATACGGTTTTTCTTCTTCAGTTTGTTAATATGGTGTATCCCATTGATTGATTTGTGTATATTGAAGAATCCTTGCATCCCTGGGATAAATCCCACCTGATCATGGTTGTTGGATTAATGTGTTGTTCGATTCTGTTTGGTAGTATTTTGTTGAGGATTTTTGCATCTATATTCATCAGTGATATTCATCAGTGATTCATCAGTCCGTAATTTTCTTTTTTTGTGGTATCTTTGTCTGGTTTTAGTATCAGGTTGAGGGTGGACTCATAGAATGAGTTTGGGAGTTTCCCTTCCTCTGTAATTTTTTGGAGTAGTTTGAGAAGGATGGGTGTTAGCTCTTCTCTAAATGTTTGATAGAATTCACCTGTGAAGCCATATGGTCCTGGCTTTTTGTTTGTTGCAAGATTTTTAATCACAGTTTCAATTTCATTACTTGTGATTGGTCTGTTCATATTTTCTATTTCTTCCTGGTTCGGTCTTGGAAGGTTATACCTTTCTAAAAATTTGTCCATTTCTTCCGGGTTGTCCATTTCATTGGCATAGAGTTGCTTGTAGTAGTCTCTTAGGGTGCTTTGTATTTCTGCGGTGGCTTCTGTAACTTCTCCTTTTTCATTTCTAATTTTATTGATTTGAGTCCTCTCCCTCTTTTTCTTGATGAGTCTGGCTAATGGTTTATCAATTTTGTTTATCTTCTCAAAGAACCAGCTTTTAGTTTTATTGATCTTTGCTATTGTTTCCTTCATTTCTTTTTCATTTATTTCTTTATGATTTCTTTCCTTCTGTTAACTTTGGGGGTTTTTTTGTTCTTCTTTCTCTAATTGCTTTAGGTGTAAGGTTAGATTGTTTACTTGAGATTTTTCCAGTTTCTTGAGGTAGGCTTGTATAGCTATAAACTTCCCCCCTTAGAACTGCTTTTGCTGCATCCCATAGGTTTTGGATTGTCCTGTTTTCATTGTCATTTGTCTCTAGGTATTTTCTGATTTCCTCTTATTTCTTCAGTGATCTCTTGGTTATTTAGTAACATATTGTTTAGCCTCCATGTGTTTGTGTTTTTTACGGTTTTTTCCCTGTAACTGATTTCTAATCTCATAGCATTGCAGTCAGGAAAGATGCTTGATATGATATCAATTTTATTAAATTTGCTGAGGCTTTATTAATAAATAAATTTATTTATTTTTATTTATTTTATTTTTGGTTGTGTTGGGTCTTCCTTGCTGTGCGTGGGCTTTCTCTAGTTGCAGTGAGTGGGGGCTTCTCATTGCAGTGGTTTCTCTTGTTGCAGAGCTCAGGCTCTAGGCATGCAGGCTTCAGTAGTTGTGGTTCACAGGCCCTAGAGCGCAGGCTCAGTAGTTGTGGCGTGCAGGCTTAGTTGCTCCGTGGCATGCGGAATCTTCCCGGACCAGGGATGGAACCCATGTCCCCTGCACTGGCAGTCAGATTCCTAACCACTGCGCCACCAGGGAAGTCCTGATACAACTAATTTTTGTTTGTCCCTCACAGAGAAGCAACAGGAAAGGAAGCCAAGTGAACCTCTTCCAGACCAGACAGAATTCACATGCCTAACAAGGTATCTGCAGTTCACATAATTTTTAAATAGTTCCCATAGAATCAGAATATAAGGCATAAGGGTGCACTACAGGTAATGCCTACTTTTCCACTGACACAAAGTATTAACTAGGAAGAGGGAATAAGCATACAATAAAGCTGCAAACATCCCCTCTGGGTAAAACAGGAAGCCTACCCAGCTCATACTTAGTCACTTGTATCCTGACTAGTTGTTACCTCTGTTCCACACGCACCTCAGTTATTACTGTTCAAGCTAGAGCCTGACATTTTTCTACTTGTTCTGAAATAGAGACGTGGAACAGACTCTCCACACAAACCCCAGTGTAAGTGCTCAGAACAGATCTCCTCAAGTTGTACTACTTTGGCACGTGGAGTATTCTGAGCTAAAGTCAAGGGACACATTGTGGGCTCAAGACAAACAATGGCCCCTCCCTTAACTACCTAGAAGAATTTAAATTGGGGATCTTCCCCAGAAATAGAAGTAAAATTTATCTAAGTTGCCCCATCTATATGGCAGGGCAAACCTCTCATTACCAAAAATCTGCTTTCCTTCTGCTGTGAATAACCCTCTTGTCCTTGGAAGCCCCAGGCCCCAATCTCATTCCTTAGCTTAGCATGGTATATGGTTGACTCTTGAGCAACACAGGTTTGAACTGTGTGGGTCCACTTATAAAGGCATTTTTTCAGTAAACACATACTACAGTATGGCCTGACCCACAGTTGTTTGAATCCATGAATATGGAACCATGAATACAGAGAGCCAACTGTGAAGTGACACACCAATTCTCAACTGTTTGAGGGTTGGTGCCCCAGCTCCCACATTTTGCAAGGGTCAACTGTATATACTTCATCTTACCTTTCTTAGAAAAGGTAAGGTACCTTTCTCAGAAAACTTAGAAAACTAAGTTTTCTCTGCTTATAAAGGGAAAGGAATCAGCTGCCCCCTCTTCTCCTCTTTAAGGAGTCTCCTAGAAGACATAGTGGGACTGAGACATTTCTTTAATACTCGGATTGAACTTTTCAAGTCTGCGGGGTCCTTGAACCTCTCATGTAAGTAGGGTTCCTGTACATGTGAAGTTAGATTTGATTTTCTCTTGTTCATCTGTCTAAATGTCAATTTAATTCTTCGACCAGCCAGAAGAACCTAGAAGGGTAAAGTTTTCTTCCTCTCTAACCCAGGATTCTAACAGCTGTGCATGTATAGATGCCATTTAAATACTCAACTATTTCATGAGTCTGTATGAAGTGCCTGTACCAAGAGTCTCTCTTCTAAGGTTATGACATCTTCATGTTATAAGATACCAGTGAAGGCAGAGACCATACTCTATATCTCAGCAGACTTTATTGGCACAAAGAGAAGAAAACATCCAGTCCCCAAGCCTTCTTCAAAGCAAGGGGCATCCATGAGGAATACATGCACCATTCACTGCCCAACATGACTAAGTCTTTTTACATTTCCTCCCAACTTCAGTTTGCTCCCACCATCATCACAACCAATGACCTATAATGATCAGAATAATAGGTATCGTTTTTGCTTTCTGGGCTATTTGTGATATCCCATAACTTATACCATCTTTAATTCAGACTTGAGGGTGGGGGACACTGCCAGCCACTCTAGACGTCCCAGTTTCTTGCCATATTTAAATCTAGCACTGTGTTTTAAAGAACCCAAGTTATGAATATATTATACAGCAGATAAAGGAAGCTAGGTCTTAAAAATATAACTGATGAAGGAAATGAGATTTCTATCAGACAGCCGTAAGAAGGCACGAATAAAGGGGAAAAAAAAAAAGGTTAGCCAAGTATTCAAAAGCAATTTCCTAAGGAAACAAAGAGAACAATGAAAGACAATTAGTAAAAGATAAGCCATTCAGTCTATTCCTGACCAGAGGAAATAAGCTCCATTGCCTGGTTCCAAGCCAGAAAACAGAGGATGAGGGAGAAGATGTACAGAACTCTCCTTGATTGAAATTCCCTCCTATTCTAATACTGGGCCTCTGTAGTAGTAATATTATAATAATACGAGGATTTAATAGTAACCAAATGAGCCCCAAGTCAAAAGAACAGTTTTGAACAGTTAAAAGATCAACTGAAGTACACATTAAAAAAACAAAACAAAAACTTAAGAGTTTATTTTAGCAAAAATCGACTCAAATCAGGCAACACCAAATCAGAAGGGGTTACAAGTGCTCCACCAACAGGGGCTCAAGGAGAGACTTTTACAGAGTAAAAGGAGGAAGCAAGATAAGGAAATTGTCTATGTGCTGTAGCCTAAGGCCTACTTGGCAGTTTGTGATCTGTGGTCCACAGGTTTCTATCTCATAACCTTGATCCATTTACAGGCTTCTTTACTGCTTATATAGGCCTCCATGGCAGTAGAGCCCCCTTAGTCTGACTGCCTCCCTGTTTTATTTAACAAGACAAAACTGTTATGAGCAAAGATTGTTTTTTTCCCATGGCTTTCTCCAAGTTCTTGTTTGACTTCACGTTGCCACCTGACTGCTAATCTGGTCACCCTTTGCTCTAGGCTAATGGTTCTCAACTGGGTTCATCTTGTTCCCCAAGGGACATTTGGCAATCTTACTTTTTTTTTTTTTTTAACTAAGTTGTCTCTGCTTATAAAGGGAACGGAATCAGCTGGCCCCTCTTCTCCTCTTTAAAGAGTCTCCTAGAAGACATAGTGGGACTGAGACATTTCTTTAATACTCGGATTGTAGACAAATCTCTTCAGGGAGTAGAAAAGCTCCAGCTACAGTGTAGAGATGTCTCCAAAGCCACAGGCCCATTACCCCTTGAAATGTAAAAATTCATTAAACAGAGTTAACATAGAAGCCCATGTCAGGATGTAACTGTCATTCAGGGAGAATCTAAATGCCTTTTGGGGATATAAGACATTTCATTATTCTTTCAGAGGAGGACAATTAACTAAGCAGCTACTTTATTTCCCATGAGAACTTTCTATTTGTGTTGCTATATAAATAATGTGACTTTTTTTTTTTTTACTTTGCTGTCTCTTATGGGCTATCCATATACATGTAGAGTTGTACTAATTCAATAGTCAACTTCCTTCCTTTCCATATTGATGTGGAAAGGCCTGTGGAGGACATTAATTTCCCCCACACTGAAGCCATTTTTATCATCACAGCAGTGTGAGGGTGGGATATCGTTACTAGTGGCCATCGAGTGGGTGAAAGCTAGGGACTCTGCTAAACATTATACAATGCATAGCTCTCAACAACAGAGAATAACCTGGCCAAAAATATCAATAGTGCCAAGGTTGAGAATTCCTTCTCTAGCCCAGCGGCCTTCAAAGTGGGCTACTGGATTGACACACCTGATTTCTATTCATATTCTGTGACAGCTGCTGATGGTATCCTACCCAGATTTCCCTTAATCTAGCTGGAGCGCCTGTCCTCCAGCTGCTGCAGATGGCTGCTAATGGCCCTTACCCGCACTACCGTCCAGAGGATTGCCCTTGACTTACAGGAACCATCTTGCCAAGAGCATGCCTGGGAGGCTCTACCCTTCCTGGAGGAGGCTGTCACCATCAAACACTGATGTTGGGTTTAACACTCCAGACTCCCTTACCTTTGCGTTATACAACCACTGTGGTACCGTTTATACTCCAGAGCTCCAGTGAGATCAGGCTGAGGCTAGACTTCTCCTGAAATTAGGTCTCTGCTAACCTTCCCTGTTCATAATCCTGTTTTCTTCACTCCCCTATGGGTGTATTTCAGAGCACCCCTTCAGTAAATTGCTTGCCAAGAATTCCCATCTTTGGCTCTGCTTCTAGGGAACCCAACATAAGAGCTAGATACATCATTAATCTAAATTAAGAAATTGAGTTTTTCTGACAGTCAGGACTTGGATGGACACTAGCGCAGTCATTCTGTCCTTTATGTCAGAAGTTGCAAGTCACACGTGGCATCAGGGCAACCTGAGCAAAGGCGGGGGTTGACGGGAGTTTACAAGGATGAACTGACTCATTTTTTGCTCTCCGTGTATTGCAAAATATCATACTTCAACCATGCCAGGTTAAACAGATTTACAGACTAATTTAGCTATAGCTAGATAAAGTAAACTTTAAAGAATTAACAAGTGGCATTAAGAAAACACAGATGAAGATAGTAAGAATGATGCAAGTATGAGCAAACACCAAGAAAATAGCAGAACAGCCACTTCTACTGAGCTGCTTTATCTGCCACGTGATGATGCAGAAGTAGTGAAGATCCAGTCAATTCTGCTCAAATCAGTAAAATATACTGAAATCATAAGGATTTTTTGAAATAAGGATTTATACTCATAACTAAATATGTAACCAATAACCATAACCAATAACTAACATCAAATGTCACCCTAAGTGTACGTGTCGTAACTTAAGATATTAGATAATTAAGGTGTACAGCATTCTTAAGCAAAACGTTAAAATGCCCATGTTAGAGGGTGAAAAATCCCCCCTCCAGAAAAAGACATTCAGGTCCTAGTTCAGAGAGCCTACGAACATTACCTTACATGTAAGGAGCTTCTTTGCAAATGGGACTAAATTAAGGATTTTAAGATGAGGAACTTATCCTGCATTATCAGGGTGGACCTTGAATTTAACCATGTGTATATTTGTAACAGGGACGCAGAGGGAGACACGTCAGACACAGAGGAGAAGGCAAGATGGAGCAGAGAGAGATTGAAGATGTTAGCTTTGAAAACTGGAGAGATGTTGCCACAAGCCAAAGAATGCCAGCAGCCACCAAAAGTTGGAAGAGACAAGGAGTGCATTCTCCCCAAGAGCCTCTGGAGGGAATACGGCTGACACCTCAGTTCCAGCCCATTGAAATTGATTTTGGAATTCTGAACTCCACAACTGTGGGACAATATATTTGTTTTAAGTCACTCTTATAATTGTTACAGCTGCCACAGGAAACTAATATAGTGAATTTCATCTAATTTTCTTTGGGCTCTATGTAGGTTTAATAACTCACATGATATTAGTAATATTTTACATACGACCAATAAACAAACATTTTTCTCCTCAAAAAAAAATTTAAAAAACAAACAAAAAAAACACCCTGAAAATCACTCCTCCCCAGGAGGGGAAATTACTTGAGATAGTTTTTGTTTTCACTGCTGCCTATGAAGTGTTTTACAACAATTTATGCAAATATTAAATACCAATTTAAGCAAACATTTAAAAATGTTAACTATCGTTTCACATGCAAATCCAAATTTCCAGGTTCTCTTTAAAAACGGGAAGATAAGGCAACCCAGGACGTACATTCCTATAGGGCAACGCCTGGCTGAGGACGGGTGCCAGCTGCCCCTTCAGGGATACATGGTCTCGGTTACCACCCAGCCACCTCATCACCCCTACCTTCCTAGTCCTTGGATGGTGAAGGTTGTCAGCTTCTGACCTTTCCCAATATCCTTGCCCCATCACTTTCGTATTTCTTAGCTCACGTTCCGTATTTTGTCCTCTGATCATCAGCTAGTCCATTGGGGTGGGGGCAAAGAATTCGATGCCACGAGTTTTAGTAGAGAAATGATTAATACAGTAATGCCACAGATTTATAAATAAAACACTCTGTATACGCTAATATGTATAAAATAGATAACTAGTAAGAAGCTGCTGTATAAAAAAATAAAATAAGTCAAAAAAATCTTTATCTACCTATCATACTCAGGAAGAACTCATAAGATAAGGCTAATATTAATCATACGTAAAGAAGGATTCTGAAAGAAGGCTTTCAGTCACAGTGTTGAACTTTTGCCTCTTTATTTTTCCATTAAAGACAACATTCAGAAAACTTCCAGGAAGAAATAACTTCTGAACAATTGTTTCCTAAGTGAAGCTATTTTATAGTTGATTTTCTCCCTCCTCTGACCAGTTTTATTGAGAAATAACTGATATATATCACTATATAAGTTTAAGGCATATAGCATGATGGCCTGATTTATTCAATACATGTATTGTAAAATAATTACCACAATAGATTCAGCTAACATCCGTTTTCCCATATAGATAAAATAAAAAGAAAAGAAAAAAGGAAATAAAATAAATAAGTAAATAAATAACAAACTCTACACGATCCTAATCAAGTCTTACCCACATTCTGGGGATGATTTCTGGGAAAGATGGCTATTTGGAAAGATTGCTTGACTGGGAGTCACAAGACCAGGGCTCCAGGGCTTCCCTGGTGGTACTGTGGTTAAGAATCTGCCTGCCAATGCAGAGGACATGGGTTCGAGCCCTGGTCTGGGAAGATCCCACATGCCGTGGAGCAACTAAGCCTGTGTGCCACAACTACTGAGCCTGCAGCCACAACTGCTGAAGCCCATGTGCCTAGAGCCTGTGCTCCGCAACAAGAGAAGCCACTGCAATGAGAAGCCCACCCACTACAACGAAGAGTAGCCCCCGCTCACCGCAACTAGAGAAAGCCCGTGCGCAGCAACAAAGACCCAACGCACCCAAAAATAAAATAAAATAAATAAAAATAATTAAAAAAAAAAGACCAGGGCTCCAGGCCCAAATATGTCCCTAATTCACATGAGACTCTGGGCAGGTATCGACCACAGTCTCAGTTTTGTTTCCACATTTTCTAAAACAAAGCAAGGTTTTGGAGAGGGGCAGAAAAGATGATGACGACTTTAGTGTTCTGAAGATCCACGTGGTCACACGTCTGTACCCATCGGGCTGAGGTCAGGGAGGAAGAGGAAGTTCACGGAGAGAGTTGCAGACCCCATGCCCACACCCATGTGAGCAGAACAGCTGTTACTCTTGACATGATCTGCAAACTCCTGTGTGATCTCCCTCCCAACGGAGCAGCCACATTACAAATCCCTCTCCTCTTTGTTTTCTGTTCTCTAGTCTTCTGTGCTTTCTTCCACTTCGAGCAGTGCTTCTCCTTACTCTAAGCCCTTGTCCTTAGCAGATCTCTATTCTTCTTAAAATTGAAACTGAGCAGGACTCTCTCGAGTCCTCCTGGGCACAGAAGCCTTTCCATGTCCCCCTATCTTATTTGCAGGATAAAGGCTTCAGACTCCTAGTCCTTCCTGAATACCAAAGAGCAGATTCAAACAGTTGCTAACTAGGGAAGTAAGGGAATACAGAAACCAAGGAAGAGTAAAGAAGAAACAGTAGTGCAGCTATTAAGGCAAGATCCTGGTTCCACTTCAAGGGATCTACAGAACAGTATCTTTGAGTTCTCCTGCAAGAACCAAGACCCCCATCCAGATGGAGGATGGCAACTTCAGGCTGAGCACAAGATTCCTGGAACACCACCCTGTTACCTCACCACCAACCAATCAGGAGAAAGTCACACACCCTGCAGCCCTCACCCCAAATTCTGCCTATAAAATCTTCTCCCAAACCATTGGAGAGTTTGGTTTTTTTTTTAGCATAAGCCACCCATTCTCCTTGCTAGGCCCTGCAATAAACCTTTCTCTGCTCTAAACTCTGACATTTCAGTTTGTTTGACCTCACTGTGTGCCAGGCACATGAATATTTCTTTGTGAACAAAACCTTAGAATAAACTTCCCACTCTTAGGATGATGTTCAGTCTCCTTGCCATGGCCTACAATCCTTATATGATCTGGTATCTTCTTACTTCTCAATTCATCATGTACTGCTTTCCCTCTTTTTTTCTTCTTTTTTTTAAACTCTATTCCATACTGTTCTA
The DNA here is from genome assembly GCF_949987515.2 of Delphinus delphis. NCBI lineage: Eukaryota > Metazoa > Chordata > Mammalia > Artiodactyla > Delphinidae > Delphinus > Delphinus delphis. The sequence continues at coordinate 44,506,532 of NC_082685.1, read as the reverse complement.
ATTTCTATTTTACAAACGTGACACAGTACTTCAACCAGCTTCAACCACCTTCTGTCCTGCTTGTGCGTGCAACTCTTCTTACTCCTTCTTCAGCTAGCCAAGAACTACTCATCCTTTATATGCCCATGCTAATGCCTCTTCTTTGGGGAAGCCTCCTTACCATTTAGGAATTTTACAGCTGCAAGCAAGAGCACACTGTAATTTAAATGGTTTAAACAAAAATAAATGTATTTCCTCACGTAAAAATCCATCTAGGGATAGAGTCCCAGGATTAACTCAGGTATTCAGTCACCTCATCAGGTCCCTAGGTTCTCCCCACCTGTCTCTGCTCTCCTCAGGTTCCTAACACAGCTATAGCAGTCCCAGGCATCACAGGGAGACCCTTAGCTTCCAGAGAAGGGAGAAGCCCTTCCCTCCATGTCTACCTTTAACAGAATGGGGGAGGCCCTTCCCTCCATGTCTACCTTTAACAGAATGGGGGAGGCCCTTCCCTCCATGTCTACCTTTAACAGAATGGGGGAGGTCCTTCCCTCCATGTCTATCTTTATGAGGATGTAAAACATTTCCCAGAAGCACCTCCAAAGCTTCTCAGCTCCAACTGGCCAGCACTGGTTACATGTCTTTTTTCCTAACTGCAGAGCAAGTGGGAAAACAAAGTATATTTATAGCTTCTAGGATGAGAGGCAGACTCTGGTAGGAAGAAATTATATCCATGCAAGATAGGGATCTCCTACTGCAAATAGTTCCTATTCTTTTCAATACTTAACAGTAATAATCACAAAATTATTGTTAACTGTTTGAGACTTGTAGATTCATATAAGAAACACACAGTTATCTTCAAAACAGGCCGAGTCTTACTCATAGCTGTATACGTTTGCTTCTTTTTGATGTTTCATGACCAGTAATTCCAATTCCAAAGGTCTCCAGTGGTTCCCAAAATTCTAATACACCATAACATACCCTACCCACAATTTATTGATATAACACTCACATTTTGAAAGCCTTATTTTACATAGATTCACTTCACCATGGACAGAGTATCAGTGAATACTTGCCAGTAATTAGGTATTACTGGAGTTAGAGCACCAGGGGTTCAAGCACGGTCATGGCCATGAACTTGCAGTATGACCTTAGGCAACTACTTAACCTGGTCGAGAGTCATTTTTCTCAAATGAAATATGGTAGCAATGATGGTCACATCTATTGGTGATTCAGTGAGAGTGTGGGAAAATCTCCCAGCAAAAAGCAGGGCCATACTTATCTCAAAAAATGGTTATTATTAACATTATAATAATTACTACTACTACTATTATAGAAAGATACTTGCTTTGTTTTTTCCTTATGATGGGGTTCAGGGAAGGCTGCCCCCAAATATGTCATTTTGGTATACTGATTATTTTCAATTAAAGTTACTTAAACAACTGATACAAGAAGGACACTCTGACCCTCCTCAGTCGCCCTGAAAGCAGGAAATAAATCTCCCACGTCAAAGGTGCCCTCTTTGTATCAGGAGGCAAAAGGACATCCTTATCACCAGAGAAGGCTGTAGAAACAAACCTCATTACTTCTTTACCACTTTACTTTCTAATTTACTACCCTCAGCCCAAACCCCTTTGTCTTGTCAATTCTTTACAAAATAATTGTTTTTCCATCCCCAAACATTATAAAAAGCTGCCTCCTTTGTTCATTTATTTCAGTCTCTTATTTCTGTGAGCTACCATATGAATTATTCTTTTTTTTCTTCCTGTTAACCTGCCTTGTGTCCACTTAATTACAACAACAGCCAAAAGAACAAAGAGGAGTGGGGGAGATTTTTCCCCTCCCTGAAAGTTACCTGTATCTTCATCACAGGGTTCTCCAGCAAAAAGGAAACAGAAAGCCCTCAGTTCCCACCTCTGATATTAGAGGGGTTTATGAGAACAATGGGAGTGCATAAGAACTATCAGACCCAGGATAAAATAGAATTCTTCATCAGCCTAAGTTTAGGAGAGGTCAAAGTCTAAAGGCTCCTGTGAATCTGCACAATGCAGTCTGATTCTGTTTTCTGCTTAGGTATTAGGTCTCCCCAGAGGAGAAAAAATAAAAAAGAACCTATTTAACACCTTCCAACTGAAAATCCTGTGAATCTATTGAAAAAAGCATCTGGCTTTCTTCCCAGCACATTTATCACCATTGTTATTCTTTCCCTAGCCACTGTGGAAATTCAATTCAATATGACAGAATCCATGGTATTGTTTTTTTTCTTTTTTTTTAAACAGTGTTATTCTGAGAAAATGTAAATATCTGGAGAGAGCAGGTGCACATGGTCACTTGGGGGGAGGGGAAGAGGATAACACATTATGGCTTCAAAATTTCTGTCACACCTCTCAGAATCACATTTTCACCTGTCACTGAGCCCTGCTTCAGAGCACTCTGTGGCTGCTGGATCCCCCACTGTGACTTCAGCTAGCCCTGTAAAAGCCATCTTTCCATGTTGAAAAGTGCTCCCGGGCCTGGGCAAACACAAGCAAGAATAACTGAGTAAACAAAGCCAGGTGCAACTTGAATGCAAGTTTAAAAAAAGAATACCTTTCAAGGGAAAAGACTAAAGATCTAGTTTTTTAACAGTCAAGTAAGTTACTGCTTAACATCCTAATCGGCAATGAACATTGGATTTAAGATGGGGGCTTAAATCTTAAATTTAAGATTTGAGTGGGGGAGGCTCGAAGGAATTAATACATTTGCATTTTGTAATATTACTGAATTTCTCACTTAAAAAAAACACCTGACCAAATACGTAGTCTGGGTTTGGTGGTTCTTCTACAAAACTGGGTGAATACTTGTCATTTATAGCTGGGACGACAGACAGAAATAATTGGGGATGACAGACAGAAATACTTGCACTCAATGATTTGACAAGTCGAAACATCAACTAACCATGTCTATATACCAAAAACTTATGTAGGGGACAAATATAGAACTGTTCAAATTTAGGGACAACACTTAATTGCATGAAAACAACTGAAAAAATTGACTAAGAATAGAGACTTCATAAAAAAACTTCCAGAGTCTGAGTGATTGATGGAACTAGTTGTCATTCATATCACAATAGTTTAACACTTGTCCTCACAGAGGAAGTTTAAATGTCTACATGAATGTATTTCCCATGCTACCTATACACCACTTGATGTGAGCTCATTATATGTAGAAGAATTCTTTGTGTTTATTGACATCCAGGGTTTTGTTTAACTTTTTCAATAGTAGCTAAAATGGAGAAAGTCTTTTACAGTGTCAGATATCACTACCGGCTTAAACTTGGAACTGGATTCATTCTTTGCACTCAGCTTGAAATTCTAATCATTTAAACCTCAAAGTAGGCGATATATCAGTCATTTAACTTGCTATTTATATGAACATAAAACTGTAACAATTTCATGGATCTTTTATGTCCTCCAAATCAGAGTCCAAAATAATACTCAGGGTCAATAGTGATGCTCAACCAGATTTTTTTCTCTCTTCCAAAACAAAATGTGTCATTGGGTATATTTTGCAGAAATACTTAAACCATGGAAGTATGGAGGCTGAAGAAGCAAATGTATTATGGAGGGCAAAAGCAAAACAAAACAAAACAACAAAACATATGGAAGCATAAAAAGAACTATTATTTGAGTTGTCTGCTATCTCGGAAAGTTGTAGCATAGATGAAATATTCAGTGCATCGTTGTCTGAGAATAATAAAACCAAAAGACATTCTTCTGTTGAGTTAAATACAAAGTAAACCAACAAAAAAACCCTTCCCGTTATTAAAGAAGGGAATAGATCTTTCTGTACTATCAACATCAATTTACCCCAAATACTGCCCACCCAGCCAATAATAAATAGAGAGATAGGGAGGGGAGAGAGAGATGAAAGAACAATTAAGAGAGAAGATAGATTGAGGATTCTAGCACATAATTGATAGAAGTTTTAAAGAAACAAAAAAGGCAAGATGGAAAAGCAAAATTTGAATAAAAGTAGCTGAAGTGTTTCCAAAATGAAAGAAAAATCACATTGTAGATTACAGGAGAACTGCTAGTACCAAGGATAAATACAGTATGTCCACATATAGACATATTATCATCATCAGAAAGAAAAAACCGGAAAGCTCAAATTATAACTATCTTCAAAGGAAGGGCAACTAAACTGAAAGCTGACTTTAGTCAGCAACAAAAGATGTCCATTCTGGGCAGTGCTAAAAAAACACAAATAACAAACAAACGAAACAACAATAAAAAACTCATCAACCAAGAAATGTTATACAATCAATCATTCAAAATCCATTATACAATGTTTACAGGCATATGACAGCTAGGATAATTTACCCAAACCAAAACAACTACTAAGGGAAGAAAATCATGTGACCTCAAATAAGAAGGCATGGAGGCTACCAAAACACAGTGGAGCACAAATCTTAATTTAAAATACTGGTAAATTTTTAGATGCCTATAGAAAAAACTGTATAGTCTGTTTTAATTAAACTTTTCTTTTGAAATAACTGTGGATTACTACACAGTTCTAAAATGACCAGTTCAGGAGGGAATACTCAGCATGGTGGGCTCTTGTTCACAACAAAATATTGAGGGCTGACTGGTAAATGTGGAGGACATGCTACAGTGATTAGGAAAATAAAATCAGTATTTTTATTTGATTATAATACAGACTGATTTATGCAAGAATCATTAATGGGGGATATTATGCTGAGAATCAGGACTTTTTTTTTTTTTTTAAAATACAGAACCTGAATTCATCATTTGACATTGAACTAGTGACAGGTTGTAAGCCTCATCCCTCTCTTTTCCCTCTCTGGTCCCCATCTGAGGAAATGGATAAAGAAGGCCAAGGTGCTCCCTTCTTTGACACTGGCAGGAGTTTCAAATCAATCAAGCCCCTGCCCTATAGGAACTCTCATCCAGGATGTAACCCCTAAGCTCAATAAAATGCCAGTCTCCTTTCCCTACTCTCTCTCAAAGCATATTTGGGCCTGTTTGGGAAGCCTGCCCTCCTGCTGTCTACACAAGAAGAAAAAATAAAAGAGCTTTATTTATTTGAATAATATATCTTCTCATACCCTCTTAATATGTGTGTGGCATCATCAATTCCAACACCAAAACCAAATTTTGCATGGTGTCCATCCCATTTATTCAGGATTGAATCTTGAATTCAAGATTATTCTTGTTTAGACTCCCTCTTGCTAGAGAACCAGAATCACAACTAACTGCTGAACAATCATCAACAGGAAGACACTGGAACTCACCAAAAAAGATACCTCATATCCAAAGACAAAGGAGAAGCCATAGTGAGATGGTAAGAGGGCACAATCACAATAAAATCAAATCCCATAACTGCTGGGTGGGTGACTCACAAACTGGAGAACACTTATACAACAGAAGTCCACCCACTGGAGTGAAGGTTCTGAGCCCCATGACAGGCTTCCCAACCTGGGGGTCTGGCAACGGGAGGAGGAATTCTTAGAGAATCAAACTTTGAAGTCTAGTGGGATTTGACTGCAGGACTTTGACAGGACTGGGGGAAAGAGAGACTCCACTCTTGGAGGGCAGACACAAAGTAGTGTGTGCATCGGGACCCAGGGGAAGGAGCAGTGACCCCCATGGGAGACTGAACCAGACCTACCTGCTAGTGTTGGAGGGTCTCCTGCAGAGGCGGGGGGTGGCTGTGGCTCACCGTGAGGAAAAGGACACTGGCAGCACATGTTCTGGGAAGTACTCCTTGGTGTGAGACCTCCCAGAGTCAGCCATTAGCCCCACTAAAGAGCCAGGTAGGATCCAGTGTTGGGTCACCTCAGGCCAAACAGCTAACAGGGAGGGAACCCAGCCCCACCCATCAGCAGACAAGCAGATTAAAGTTTTACTGAGCTCTGCCCACCAGAGCTCTACCCACCACAAGTCCCTCGCATCAGGAAACTTGCACAGGCCTCTTAGATAGCCTCATCCACCAGAGGGCAGACGGCAGAAGCAAGAAGAACTACAA